>NW_019268531.1:4369964-4428204 GCF_002738365.1 Cucurbita moschata
AAAAAAAAAAAAAAAAAAAAAAATCATTTTATCAATGAAAAGATATGGTAGAAGCCATTTTATCCATAATAAATTGTTCAGGTTGAATTCTTGAATTGTTATTGTCCATTTGTTTTCAACCCATTTTTGTTTTGCCCGAAATATATGAAGTTCAAATTAACTAGTATTCACACCTAGTTGAAAGTGTAACAACCCAAACCCACCGCTAGCAGATAATGTTCATTTTGGCCCGTTATGTATCACCGCCAGCCTCACGGTTTTAAAACGCGTCTACTATGGAGAGGGTCTAGCCCTACTCTGACTAGTGTCTCGCATCGCCAGTGACTGGCTCATATATCATTTGTAACGGTCCAAGCCCACTGCTAACAGATATTGTCCTATGTGGGGCTTTCCTTTTCGGGCTTCCCCTCAAGGTTTTTAAAACGTGTGTTAGGGAGAGGTTTCCACACCCTTATAAAGAATGATTCGTTCTCGTCCCCAAATAGCCTACCTTCATCATAATTTAGCCATTTTTTCAAATAGTTTATCTTTGTGTTTGCTGAACACGTGTTCTGAGTATAAAATCAGAGTTAAGTGTATGAGTTCCTAAATATATTTAACAACTGTTTGTATAATCATGAATCAAGACAGAAGAAGTGGAAGGAAGATTAGTGAAGGTGGAGAGAAGCACAAATGGGGACAATGGCTCATCTGAACCAAGTAATTAGTACCTTGAGATACCGTAGGGAGAAAATTGAAGTAGCTTTAGGCAATTCTCAAGGAAGTGAAATTATCTTTAATAATGGAGTTGAAAAATAAAGAAGATGACAATGTCATGTTTTTAGTCAGACATAATCCAAGAGGAGAGAGAGATGTAGGTCAAGGGTGAGGAAGAAGAGAGGCTACCAAAAGATGAAAGAGAGTACCAACGTGAGAGAGGAAGAAAGAGAGGCGGGGAGTGAAACTTAAAATTCATAGCTTTTATGGGAGATCTAACCCAAAGGATTATTTGCAATATGAGAGAAAAATTGAACATGTATTCGATTGCAACAATATAATTGAAGAAAAGAAGTTGTGTGATTATGCCAATATTTGGTGGACACATTTGAAATCAGAGTTCGGAGAAATTATGGAGAACCAATTGAAACTTGGGAGGAATTAAAGGCATTAATGAGAAAAAGGAACATTCTTAAGCATTATTCCCAAGTACTAAAGCAAAAGCTCTATACTTCATAACAAGGATTCAAACGGTAGAAGATTATTACAAAGAAATGGAGACTCTTATGAATAGGCATGCATTAATAAAGATGAGGAGGGTACAATGGCTCATCAAGTGGATAGGTAAACTTACTTGGTTATAAAAGAACTGTTGTCAACATTGAACGGTAATTGGCTTAGGAGAAGGAGAATACAAGAGGTATGCTCTTTCTAAGTCTAGTTTTTTTTTTCCTAACTACACTTGAAAAAATAATGCAAATAGTGAAAAAAGTAGATTTCAAGCGTATAGACAAGTATGAGATGGACAAAAAGGACAAGGTACAGAGCTAAAAAAGGAAAGAGAAAGTGGAAGGATACAAGGAGGTTCAAGAGAGAAATAAAAACATCAAATATTGGAAATGTGAAGGGATTGGTCATATTAGCCATGATTATCCTAACACGAAAATCATGATCATTAAGAATGGTAAAGTTGTCACGAATTGAGAGAAAAATGATCCAAACGAGTTAGTTGAAGAAGAAATCCAAAAGAACGAGGAATAGGGAGAGCTAATAAATAGATCTATCAAGAAGAATCAGGAAACTGGTCCTGTTCCTAAATAATTATCAAGTATTTATAAATACCCAAATTTCTTTTACTAGTAATGTCTTCCATCTAGGATCCTTTTTGCCCATTTAACTTTTATTATTATTATTATTTGGTCCTCGCCTTTGCACACGTGTCAACCAATGTTCCTCATTTGTGAGCCGAGCATGTTATACGGCCCTCTTGTCCACTGAGCCAACATTTTGGTCCACTAATGAAATATTTATCTAGAAAGAGTATTTTATATAATATATTTATCTAGAAAGAGTTTAAAATTCAAAAATGCAACATGTACTGTCCAACTCTTATCCCAAAGCGACAAGCTAATATCTCATTGGAACAAAACTAGTCTAAATTAAACATGATGGAACCTTCATTGCGAAACAAAATAAAGTTGTCCAGGAAAATCAAGCAAAGAACTGATGGAGAAAAACTTGTTAAAGGTAAGTGTTAAAAAAGAATGTAGGATAAAAGAAACTTGCCTTGTAAATTGGCACTCTGAAGATTAGCAGCTGCTAATAAGGCCCCACGAAGGTTTGCCCCAGTAAATTCACATCTTTCTAGGCAAAACAAAATTATTAAGAATGCAGTCCTCAGAAAATTAGAAAAATGTAACAAGTGAATAGTATTGATTTTATACTCTCGCAAAGTTGCATTATGAAAAATTGAGCCCTCAGCATCTGCATCCTGCGTAACACCAAATGGGATATAAATTAGATGCATTTCGTCACAAATGCTGTATGAACTCAACTTTTAGAAATTTAAAATATCTTTCAGATGATCAATCAATTATAAGCAATTATTGGTACGGTTTGGTTTCCTTTTATATATCTTTTGTAATATTGATTATGTGTTTTATACATATATTCCTTATAAGAGGACCTTGAACATGTTTTAGATGTGTAAGAAGAAATACTATAATATTGTTCTTCTTCCCTAAATTCAAGTGATAAACGTTACGCAGAATGCACTATCATTGATATTATTTGAAACCTATGGAGAACATGCTACATTTTGAATCATCCTTGAAATATATATTGGCGAGCTTCTTTTCATTGACTACTAGCTCAATTCCTTACTATTGAAATTTATAAAGAAAAACAGTCAACTGTTGCTGATAGAAGTTATTTTCCACTCTTCAAGGAAAAACTATTGGCTATACATTTATAATGGCAGAAGGATCCATGGTAGATGGACTACAATAGTACATACCCGAAATTTAGCACACTGAAGGTTTGCGCGTGAGAAGAACACATTTTTAAGACTTGCATAACTGAAGTCTACATATGAAAGGTCCTGTACATTTCTTAATAGCTTTAGACATGAGATATGTGATCTTACATCGGTAGCAATAAGATAATCACAAAAACAGATATCTAGATTGAGCATGTAACTTCTTATTTATGGAAAATTAGTAAGTTAAATATGTTCTCACATACCTGCTTGCCTTTTAAGAAAAAATATGAGGAAACAGCTTTAATTGATAACAATGGAAGTGTATAAATGGGCAATAGAAAAATGCAACCCAGGACAAGCCAGAGAACAAGAAATACAAAAACTTGCGCAAGCTACAAAACAGTACAGAAAATAGCTCCAATTGACAAATAACACTAAAGGATACAGAGATTCATAAAGGAAGCCTTGAACCTAGCCAAAGGTCCAAAGTTTAAACCTCTAAAGCTCTACTATTTCTCTCACTTACTTAAACACACATAGTCAAGCACAAAAGAGGAAGATCGTTGTATGGTGCTGATCCTCCCATGAACAACAAGCAACCCAAAAGAGAGAGGAAAAATGAATCCTTCTTCAAGTTCGAGATGCGGGTTCTTGGAGGCGCAAGGAGAGAAAAAGGTATATGAGAGGCTAAGTAGGTAAAAAATGGATTTACGTGAGAAAAGGCTAGAAGATTAAAGGGGCCCGGCTGTTTTTCCTTTTTTACATAGGAAACAAAACAATTTCATTGACAAAATAAAATTGCAAAAGGAAGACCTATCCAAAGAATTACAAAAAACTTTTCCAATGGGCTATAAGTTAATTTGAGTCATCATTACAAAAAGGCCCGACTACTTTCCTTAGAGCTCAAGTTTGAGAAAATAGCCTGAACACAAGATAAAACTAAGAGAACTGTGTCCACTTTCAAATCAGATTAGGCCCTTCTAAAATTGGAAATTATGAGAAGATCCCTAGACGTGGTAAAAGACAAAAAAAAATAATAATAATAATAATAATAAAAATAAAATAAAATAAAATAGGAAACTCTTTTGCAAGTAGAATTTTGTAGAAATCAAGGTAGAGAAAGCGAAGGGATTAGCAAACCAGACATCTTCCTGGACGCAAGTAGAACCTCATTTCTAATTAAGAAGAAATGAAATTCTCAAGCTGCAGCGAATATCAGGGGGTTGACTTTGCAAGGATTCATGAAAGTGCACTAATAACAAAAATTAAAATCTTACCTCCCCCATTCATAAACAAAAAGGGTCTCGTTCAAAGAGATGAAACAGTCCTCCCTACTAAAACAAAAGAATACAGTATTGTTTGCAAACTGTATATAGATTAGATGAATTTTATAATTCCCTCAAACTGAAATCCCCCGTGGCAAGGAATCCACACTTTGCCAACTCGATCTACCACTAATTAAGATAGAAAAGTTGACATAGTGAATACAATTACCCACTCAAGATATCCACTTAAAATCAAAACCTTTCTCTCAGAGGATCTAATCAAGACAAAATGAGACAAAAAAACAATAATCTGAACTTGAGCCTTTTCAAAGTCTTTTGAAAAAATGACACCTTCCGAAGTCCTATAGCTCTCAGTAGCTTCCCGAGTAGTTAATATATTCCTGAGGCAAAGTCTTTTGAAAGTGACACCTTCCAAAGTCCTATAGCACTCAGTAACTTTCTGGGCAATTATGAGGACAAGCCCCAGCCACAGAAGCGTCCAAATTTTCCAAAATGGTATTTGAGATCATTTTCTGCATTCTTTCTGTCAAAATCTTAGCAATCATATTAGTTGGTGACTGAACTTATAGGTTTGAAGTACTTGATTCAATGGGCAACAACTTTTAGAAAACCACCCAAATTAGGCTTCAGTCTAGTGGCATTGATGATGCCTCCCTCCTGAAACTCATTTAACACCTTTCGAAAGTCATCCTTGATGAAGAACCTTACCATTTTCAAGACTACCTCTTATCTTCTTTGTAAGAGTTGGCCCTTGTATAGGCTTTTCCTTTGTAAATTGTATATAATAATGAGATTATTTCTCTTATCTAAAAAATTATCTTCTCATAAGTCCAGAAACAAGATAATTACCAGCTTGGAAAGATCAAGGCCAGAAAGGTTAACCCCTCGAAGTCTAACTTTCTCAGACTGTATGCACTTGATAATATCAACACGGTTCAGCTCAGACTGAGGTTCCTCATCTTCCTTCTTTTTACTTGCCATATCATTGATTCCATCAATGAGTCCCTGAATCAAAATTTAATCCCCTCTAGCCATTAATATAGAAGGAAAACACAAAAGAATTAATATTGAAAATAGCTCCTTCAACTATGCCATGAAAAATAAATATTAACCCAAAAAAACTTGTGGAAGTAGGATACGAATCATGTGATTAATACATGAAATTTTAAATAAATGTTGAACTACAGGAAAGAATGATGGCTCACAAGCAACTGATAGTACTCTGCCTCTCGCAGAAGCTCTGCAATCTCAGAGTCAGGAAGAGTTGGAACTATGCCATCCCTTAACCAATTGAGAATATGCCGAAAATGTTTCCCGTCTCTGTCCAAGAAGACAGATCCCTGCCTCAAATAAAATAGTCATGCTCAGATAGAGTAGATTTCCACGTAAAAGAAATCAAATACAGAGAGAGTGAATTATGTCAATGAAGAATAAGATTCCAATTGTGGGACCCCAACATATAGACATAATACCTAAGACTAAAATCAACTGATTTCTCATTGAAAACACGCACCTCATCAGGATCCTGGCATAAGGTATGACGGCCACTAAACATTGCAGCAAGCATCGAATCAGGTTCTCGCTGAGTCAATGTATCTAATGTTGTTCTAAATTTCTTCCCACCTGCAAGTAAACACGAAAAAAAAAACCCTCAAAAACAATATAAAATAACTCAAAATCCTCCTCGATTAACACTAAACGAATAAATACAACGTAATTAAATAACACGATGCTGTTTACGGAAGGAACGTGCCAAAGATCAGCTAACTTCGGCAATCAATTGCTAATTACAATATCTAAAGAGTATATCAGCACCTGAATGTCATAATCCTTTCGCAAATCAATCGAATAGTTGTTGAGATCAATGGTTTAATTCCTTTGCTAGGAGCCAGAAATTGACTGATAAAGACAGTTGAATACAATAAATTGAGATGAAGAGAGAGGACATACCAATGTTGAGACGAACCAGAGAAGAAGGATCGGAGACCGCCTTCATTGATACGCTGAGAGAGAGAGGACGGTCGCAGCACTGCAGATGAAAATTGAAATCAAGCTGGAATGAGAAACAAGAGTGGAAGGGAAGCGAGAAAGTAGCTTTTGAGCCATCTATTTTTGGGACTTGTAAAATAACACGCTTGTTAACCAATCATCGTCTGCCACGTGTGAAAATATTTTTAGCTAATTTTTTTTAATTAAAACTCATAAACTTTTGTCATTTATTGTGTTTTTTTTTCCTTCTAAATTAATGAACACTAAAAAATACCTCTAATTTTTTTAAAAAATTCCAACTATACTTTAAATTAAAAAAAAGTTTAAAAAATATATTTTTTTTAATTCAAAAATACTTTTAAAATTTTTTATTATAAAAAAAACCGTTATTATTTACTTACTAATAACCTTAAATTTTTAAATGAATTGTATTAATACCATATTTTAAAAATATTCATGAACGTAATATTAAAAATTTTTTATATAATTTATGAAGTGTCGGAAGATTTTGTTCATAATAGTAATAACCTACTTTTAAAATTTCATAAATACCTTTTAAATATAGGATAAAGTGGGGCAATAGTAATTTTTTTTTTTAAATTCAAAAATTAAAAATTAAAAAATATTAATGAAACGTTTTAAAATTCAATAATACTTTTTAAACACCTATACTAATTATTTTTATTTTATTTTTTTATATATACAATTTGATAGTTTAGGAATATTTTTATTAATTTATTTATTTATTCAAATCTTCTCGATTATCGTAATTATTAGTAAATCATAAGAACTGCTATGAGCTAAACATAATAAATATTTTTACTTAAATACTAAATAAGCTTAACCTTTTTTTTTTCTTTTTATAAATTTAATTATTATTGGTCACAACATTAAATAGGTTTTTACAACAAAAAAAAGAAAAAAAAGAAAAAAAAGAGAAAATATTATTATTGGTAAAAAAAAAATGGAAACATTAACTTCATAAGCGACAAACCTGAGATTCTACCCAGTTTCCAAGCCATAGAGGTCTTACGTGGCATGCGCGTTGCATGAGGAATATGCCACGTGGACGAGTGCTATATAGACACGTACAACATGCACCTTTCACTGCGTAGCCATTAGGACCGAAAAGCTTCTTCGTTCTACATTCCAATGTCTCGGCAAATCGAAATCACCGCAACAATGGCGACGACCTCACGGAAGCGCCTGTCCTCCATCGCCATTGACGTCTTCCAACGCTGTGCTCTGTAAGATAATTTCTTCTTCTTCTTCTTCTTCGCTTATTCTCAAATCGAAAGCACTTCAATGTTATTCTTCTTGTTCTGTGGCTTGTACAGACCGATTGAGCCTGGTTTTGATTGCTAAATGATTTTGTACTTGTACAGGAAAGTCGGTAGTTCGGTGGAAGGATTGGTGGAGGAGTTTGAGATTTCGTGGAAACCTGAGACCAGAACCTATTCGAGGAAGTTCGTGGAGTTTTGTAGCGCCAAGGCTCTGGCGGATATGTGCCGGAACTTGGAGGAAGGTATTGGCAATGGATCGTTTAGCCGCTTCAGCTTTGATATGATGCTTGCTTGGGAGATGCCTTCTTCTGAAGATGAAGAGTCTCGCAAGGTACGTACGTGTACACGCACTTCTCCACCTTGTTCAGAAGTTCTCTATTAGGTTCCTATTTACCGGTTTTATCGATTTAGTTTTAAGATATATTCCTCCACATTTCTGTTTAAAATGTTCCGAAATTTGATTTTGTTACCGGGAGAATACACTGTCTTTGACTCTAGTTGCAGCGATTGTTCTTTTGTAATGCCTTGCAAAAGTTGGACTATGGTGTTCTAACGTGATATTTGAAATCTTATTTAGTTTTCAAAGTTTCTTTCCAGTTGATAGTTTCGTGCTGAAGCTCTGCCTTATGCATTGGTAATATTGAGTTGCTTGTGTATAACTTTTATGGTTCTCTGTCGTCGATGTTACAGGAGTGCATGGCGAAGGCGAAAGAAGAGAAGAATAAAATCATAGCAGCCAATGTGCCTCCCGAGCAAGATGAGATCCCTCTTTTCTATTCGGACCTTATACCGTTGCTTGTAAGACTCGTGTGTGATTGGACGAACCATCTAATTACATTTTGATGGATTATTGGTGATTTTCTTGCCTGTCTCTCTCTCTCTCGCCTTCGGACACCCAATTTTGTTATTATCTTGGCAGGTTAACGACGATCCAGATGTTGGAGAAGATGCATTTGTGTGGTTAGGTTCTTTAGTTCCATTAGTGTCGGATCTTGTCAATGCAAGATTCACATTCGAAACTCTAACAGCACCAGCTGGACACCGGCTTCATTTCCCAGCATATGATAAATTTCTGAAGGAAATTGACAAGTAAAGTTATAACTTGTTCTAAATTTTAATTGAACTTTTTTCCATGTTTAGCATAGCGAAGGCGAGAAACACATATTAGTTTCATTGACTGGAGAAACATTATAATTTTAGGTTTACGCTTACCTTTTATGACCTAGCCAGCACTATCATAGGAAAATGGAACGTTTAATCTCGATGTCATCAGTACCATGTGTTAGATGAACACGACTCTCCACAATGGTATGATATTGTCCACTTTGAGCATAAGCTCTCATGCCTTTGCTTTGGGTTTTCCCTAAAGGCCTCACACCAATGGAGAGAGTATTCTTTGATTATAAACCCATGATCATTCCCTAAATTAGTCGACGTGGACTTTCATCATCCAAACCATACATTTATATGTTATCAATTATATAACATTCCTGTAGTTGTGGTTATAACGTTAATGGGAATTCTGTACCACACTTAAGATAGCGCACTAATGGACACCTGCCTTCTCTGTTTATTTGATAGTTACGTCTATTGTTAGTTTACTCAACTTTACTCAGACCGTTTGTATTGTATGAGCGCAGGAGTTTTTCTCCCTCTGCCAATATAGAAGGCTTGTGTTGTTTTTCTTTGAGGCTGAGATAAATGAATTATTGAAAGGGTTTCTCCTTGCCATTTTACAATTTATTTTATAATTGTTCAAATACTCCCTCAGAGATTTGAGGAAGTGAGTTTGATATAACTTTTAAAATTGTGAAAACTCTTTTAGCCAACTAAAGCCATTTGAACTCTTTTAGCCAACTAAAGCCATTTGAACTCTTTTAGCCAACTAAAGCCATTTGTCGAGTTTTTCATAACATTGGATTAAGAAGTTTTTAAGAACACTTGGAAGAGCTTCAAAGTAGTTCTAGAGAAAGTACTTAGTTAGCATTTCTCTTCCAGACTGTGTATCTAAAAGTTTACATACACTATCAGTAAGTCCCCAAACCTGGTAAGGAGAGGGAAAATTTGTTAGTTATAGGTAATTAGATATCTATATTTGATCAATATAACTTCTGAATCATTTTCTCACTATTTTTGGGCTCTTGTTCAATCTATCGTCTCCAGATGCATGAAGCATCTGCAGAAACAGGCAACGCCAAAGGGTGTAGAATTACGCGACGATGAGTTCATATTGCACGTGGAGGGGACTGCTAGCTCACAAAGGGTTGTGCGCCACATTGGATCAACAAGTTGGCCTGGTTAGATTTAGCAAATTTTCGTTGATCCATCTCTCATTTGATTGATCTGTCATTGAGAACATATCTAAACAGGAAGGTCGTTTTTCTGTCTCAGGAAGGCTTACATTAACCAACTACAGCCTCTATTTTGAGGCTTCAGGAGTGATAGCATATGAAAACGCAGTTGAGATAGAACTCTCAAGGGACACTCTGCACAGTGTAAAGCCATCTTCCACAGGACCTTGGGGTGCTCCAATATTTGACAAGGCAATAGTCTACGAGTCCCCTGAGATGTGAGTATTTTTTCTTTTTGTCTTTTTTTCTTTTTTTTCTGGGCGATGATTGAGCAATTGGTGTAAAAGAAATGCTTTAATTTATTATTAATCCAAATATTGTCACACTGTTATAGATTAGAGGAAGTTGTGCTGGAGTTTCCAGAGATAACAAGTTCTACAAGACGTGATCATTGGCTAGCATTAATAAAGGAGATTGTTCTCTTGCATCGTTTTTTACGGAAATTTAATGTGGAAAGTCCAATACAGGCATGGGAGATGCATTCAAGAACAATATTAGGGGTTATAAGGCTTCATGCAGCCAGAGAACTGCTTAGAATATCTCCACCGGTTCCTACAAAGTTCTTAATCTTTGCCTTATGTGACGAGCTACCAAAGGGCGACTATGTTCTAGAGGAACTTGCTGAGAATCTGAAGTTGCCGAATAGTGGACGGCCATGTAGTGCAACTTCAGCCCTGAGATATTTGAACATGTCACAATTATTCGACTCTAGTGTAGAAGTAACAGATAAATTTTGTAATATAAGTACTGAACTTGATGAATCTCGGTCCTCCTTAGAGAATGCCGTCAATCAGGCCAGAGAAGAAGAGAAGAAAGTTGCAGTTGCCAAGGCTACTGCTGTAGGACTGAAAGAGGAGGGAATTGGTGAAAGTGTATTCATCTTCATGGTAAGCATCTTATTCTAAGCAAATATTTAAAGAATTTTATTCTTTAGCGATTAATATTAAAATCACAATCTGATAATATGATATAGGAGCTACTAAAGCCACTCAATAGCAGGTTATCTTGGTTCAAAGAAGTTCTTGAATGGGAAAGACCAGTGGCTACTGTTATTGTGCTCGCTGTATCTTTGATAATCACATACAAGTAAGTTCCGTTCAGCATTTTGTTTGCACCAAATCTCCTATTCTTCAAGTTTTCCTTGGATCAAGATCAAGGTTGCCAACTAATGTACATTCACGGATGTAGGGAGTGGTTTGGCAAGGCTGTAGCTACCTTCCTATTTTGGGTGGTCATGACGATGTTTCAAGCGAGAATGGAAAAGATTCGGGAAAACTGCGACGAGATTGTGGTCTGCACTGCCACTGACCAAAGTACAATGGAGAGCATAGTGGCTGCCCAACAAGGTTTGCAAAATGTGCACGAGATTGTGAAGACTGTAAACATTGCAGTGTTGAAGTTTTGGTCCATTTTCATATCCAAAACTCGCAAGGTATACTCACATTTCCTAAGTAAATTTTTTCTCATGTTTCTTGAAAAAGATCTAACCATTCGATTCTCATGAGATTTAATCTTACATTCCTTTGGGTATACATATATTTGCTCAAACTAGGTGGTAGCAAATATATAATGTCGAAGTAACATTTCCAAAAACTCAGGTTGTTACGTCGAGTTGGCTGATTATTGTCGTAATCCTTCGAAACTCTTTATGGTTAGGTTGGCTAGTTTAGATTTTAAGTTCAGTCTTCAACATCCAATGGCATCCAATGAAAGGCCCATGCATGGAAATAAAACATTGCTAGGTATTGTAACGGAGACCCCTTTTCCATGGTTTCATAATTTAAAAGAAGTTGTCTATATTGGATGAAAGAATCAGTATTTGGTTTCCCCCCTCAATGATTTTCGATTACAGAATTGCTATTAAATGGTTTTAGAAGGTAATAGTTATTAGGTAAATTGAAATCGTGTGACAAAATTTATTTGAATTCACAAAGGAGGGATGAACAATTTTAGAAAAAATCATTAGTTTTAACATTTTTTGCGCTGAAAGGTGGCTTTATTTTGTGTTAGGACACTTCGTAGATAGAGTAGTTACACTCTATGGGTTACGACATATAACTTCTTGACATTTGTCATGTTTCTCGTGCTAATGGTCATTTTGAGCATGGTTCATGATTCTTGTGCTAATGGTCATTTTGAGCATGGTTCATGATTCTCATGCTAATGGTCATTGTGAGCATGGTTCATGATTCTCGTACTAATGGTCATTCTAAGCCTAGTTCATGATTCTCGTGGTAAATGGTCCATCTTTCATGATTCTCGTACTAATGGTCATTCTGAGCATAGTTCATGATTCTCGTGGTAAATGGTTCCTCTTTCATGATTCTCGTACTAATGATCATTCTAAGCATAGTTCACGATTCTCGTGCTTATGGTCATTTTGAGCATAGTTCATGAGAATTCATGATTCTTATGCTAATGGCCATTCTTAGCATTGAGGTTCATGATTATCGTGCTAATGGTCACTCATAGCATTGAGCATAGTTCATGATTCTCGTGCTAATGGTCATTCTGAGCATATTGAGCATGGCTCATGATTCTCGTGCAGTCATTCTGAGCATTGAGCATAGCTCATGATTCTCGTGCTAATGGTCATTCTGAGCATTGAGCATAGCTCATGATTCTCGTGCTAATGGTCATTCTGAGCATTGAGCATAGTTCATGATTCTCGTGCTAATGGTCATTCTGAGCATAGTTCAGTTTGATGGTCATTGTGAGCC
This sequence comes from Cucurbita moschata, assembly GCF_002738365.1. Classification (NCBI taxonomy): domain Eukaryota; kingdom Viridiplantae; phylum Streptophyta; class Magnoliopsida; order Cucurbitales; family Cucurbitaceae; genus Cucurbita; species Cucurbita moschata. The sequence goes on from NW_019268531.1 coordinate 4,382,550, forward strand.
TAGTTCAATTAGACAGACGGTTTTATGGTAAAAACAATTTGTATTATTGTGGGGATTATTGCAGCACTCAGACATTGCAATGGCGGTATTATGCGGCGTGGCAATAACACTGGCATTAGTTCCAACAAAGTACATTATAATGGGGTCAACATTATATGGCTTTTTCATGACCTCAAGCCTACGGAAGAAAACTGAGGATACCAACAGCGGTGGTGACAGACGACTGAAGGAATGGTGGGACTCTATCCCTGTCATCCGCGTCCGTGTTGTTGGCAAGCTACCTGAGAGTGACAGCCATTCCACTTAAAAGGGTAACCCTCACATTCATCTTTCTTCGTGCTTTCCTAGTTTGGCCATCTTTTTTGATTGTTCATTCTGATGCTCTGCGTGTGAGGTCAAACTCATATCTCCTTGTCTTTTGCGAGTACACGAAGTTGGGGCCCCCAGAGAACAACGCGACAATGGAATTTGGCTTTTAGGAGTGTCGAGAATCTTGGTTTTTCTTGTTCAATTTTGGACACTTCGGGTTGAAAATAAAGTCCCCATGAGCTACTACTGTCATGTTTGGTGAGTTCTTTTTTTTTGGGTACATTAGTATAAATCTCTCTCTCTTAATTTCTCTCAATTTCTCTCAATTTCTCTTCATTTCTCTTCATTTTGTCTTTCAAAAGTTTTAGTAATCATTTAAAAATAATCATTTAATTTTTAAAAGTCGTTCAAAAATATCATCATTCAATTTTAGTTTTAAAAAATATTGTGATTTTTTTTTTCTTTTTTTTTTTTTTATAGAAAAATGTTTTTAAAAAATACCATTCTTTGCATAGGGGTCCCACAAATTTTCATCTTATTTGAGGTATAGAGACGCACGCACACGCAAGTTTGTACAACACGCAAATTTATACAATCATTGATTGACAATTGTCACTAGAAGGAAGGAAACAGAGAAGGATATCTAGAAATAAAATGGAGGGTTGAAAGAAAGAGGAGATGGTGTAACGACTCTACTTTATCCTTATAAAATTAAAGTCGTGCTATTTATCGTAAATAAAATTATGGTAATAAAATGTAAATGTATGTAATTATAGTCTCATATTTTGAAGGATCTAAAATCATGTACATTGGGCTCAAATTTCATTATCGGGTAGATTGAGGTGTATATTACTTTTCTACGTATGGTCTATTCACACACATGCGGGCGTATGGTCTATTCACACACATGCGGGCGTATGGTCTATTCACACACATGCGGGCTCGGACAGATAATAAGCATGCGTATAGGTTTACCGACACTCGTAGAGTTGAACTCTAAGAAGAAATAAGACCCAAAATCTTTCTTTTAGGTATGCATTACTATGGTCGATGTACGCACAACATGCTTGAGGTTTCGCATAAAAATCATGGTTATGCAGGAAGATTCATATAATACTTCTATCACATCACGACCCATGTGCTTTATGAGAGCAACATACAAGATCATAGCCTTTCATTCGTGATACCCTTGTAAATCATACACATGGTTACATCATTATGGTCATGAAGTTTACAAATATAGAATCCTAATATATCAACTAAATCATACCTAGTCATATCAATATAATAACATGCAGTAAACAACCACAAAAAAATACGTATTATTTATGCAACATATAATTTCATCAAACTAGTCCATCGGTATTAGACTCACTTGGTACTCCTAAGATTTCTTGCGTTGAATGTTCTTCGATTTAGTTTCACATGATCCAATTTCATCTCTAGATTTGAAAACTCGAGCTTACAACCTAATCGTGAAGCCAACAACCTGTAATTATCTTAAAATCAATCGTAAACAATTTGATAAAAAAAAAATGCTTTCAAACCGAATGAGCTAAACGATGGTTTTCAATGTTAGGAGTCACCATTCTCCACAATGTGGGACTCACTCTTAATAATCCTCAACAATCCTCCCCTTAATCGAGCCTCAATTTTTTTTTTTTTGAACCTTCGAACAAAGTACACAATTTGTTCAACATTTGAGTATTCTATTGACATGACTAAGTTTAGGGCATAACTCTGATATCATGTTGCAAATCACCACTCTCCACAAGGAATCACGGATCTCCACAATGGTATGATATTGTTCACTTTGAGCATAAACTCTCATGACCTTGTTTTGGGTTTCTTCATAAACCCTCATACTAATATAGATGCATTCATTTGTTTTATAAACTCATGATCTTCGACTAAATTAACCAATATGAGACTCACTCTCAATAACCCTCAACGTTAAAAAGAGTTTGAATGAGCCAAATGAACCAATTGAAAGCCAAACCGAGTAGAGGAAATTGACCTAATTTGTTATGACACAATCTGATTGGGGTCGAGGTCACGTGCAGTCAGGTCCTCTCACGTGATAGCCTTTCTCTCTCTCTCTCTCTCTCTCTCTCTACCCATTTCTTCTCTTTCAGTTTCATTTTAACGTTTTCCTTCTCCTCTCTCTCTCGCTCGCACAGTGAAGTATATGCGCAGCGGAAACGAAGTTCTTCTCTGCAACTCTTCTCCGGAACCCTAACCGCCGATACCTCAACGGGGATCCCTCTCACGTCCGGCGGGGTATCTCTGAGCTACAAGATGGACGTCGATCAGTCTGATTCACAGAAGGCTCAGACTCTGCAATCCCTAACCAGTGGTTCTCTCGGTTCGTCTTTGTCGAAGCTCGCCGGCTCTTCCCAGGGTATTCCGGCTGGCAAAGACTTTCACTTTTATTACAACTTTGATGAATTCAAAATCCCGATACGGAGCATCGACCGGCAATCTCAGTCGATGCTCGAGACCATTGGCTCGTCCGCTGAAGTTTGGGGCAAGGAAATGGCGTTCCCCGAGGATAACGACGACGCGTATGATTGGTTGGTTAATGTTAACGATGAGATTTTGGAGCGGTTCGATGTGTCGCTGGACGAGTTTCAGAGGATTCGAAAGGAGGAGGAGGAGGAGAGTGGGAGGGCAGTGGCTTTGACGGCGGACGCTGATGATGGGTTTCAGTTGGTGTGTGGGAAGAAGAAGAAGAGTCCGAGTCATGGAGACGAGGTGCACGATTCTTTTGAGTCTAGTGTGAAGGTTGCTACCAAAGACAGGAGAACTTTGGGGGTGAAGCCGAAAGTGCCATTTCATATACCGACTATCCGTAGACCGCAGGACGAGTTTAACATTTTGGTTAATAATGCAAATCAGCCATTTGAGCATGTCTGGTTGCAAAGGAGTGAAGATGGCTCGCGGTTTGTACATCCACTGGTTAGTTTAATCCCCTTTGGCTTGCTGTGGCCTTAAAGTGTTACTTTTTCCATTTATTTTGATTACAAGGGAGGAAGAAGATTACGCTTCGCTCATGTTAACTGACCTTGGTGCTTTGCATTACTTTAGAAAGTTAAGACTACATTTTAGTGGCTCCTTTAAGACGAGACCAACTTTTAATGGCCAGAAGATTTTGGCTTATCCTTTGTAAATATGGTCTGTGGTTTAGTGGGGATGCGTTGGGATTCAAACTGATTGTCATGTGTATTGTGTGTATCCATTTTTCATGATCAGAAATCATTTTGTGGAAGTTGAGAGTTGTTGCTTACTTCAATTTACTTGTATGTGCAGGAGAAGCTATCTGTATTGGACTTTGTCGATAAGATTAATGAAGATTTTCAACCTGTTTATCCACCATCTTTGGATTGCACCCCTTTCAAATTCATTGAGGAAGTTAATGATTTGAAAGAATTGGCAGCTAAATTGCGACGGGAGAACGAATTTGCGGTACAAAACTATTACTAATTTAATTCTATGAGAAACATATATGATCAGAAGTAATTATTCTGTATTGCCTGTATTTAGACTGTGTTTTAAACGAGTTTGGCGGTCCAAATGCTTACTTCTCAAGCTCTCATTTTGCCTTATTAATTTGAGTTGGGGAAGAAACCAATAAAATGCATATGAATTCAAGATCTGTTGCTCTATTATCAAATAAATCAGAGATTGGCGTTAATTTGCAATGGAACATAGTACTCTTTGTCGAATTTCTCATGGTATGATTTTCTTTGCAACTTTGATTTCTGTGTTCTGTCTATTGATGCACGTTATTAATCTTTTAGGTTGATTTGGAGCATAATCAGTATCGATCTTTTCAAGGACTTACCTGTCTGATGCAAATTTCTACAAGAACTGAGGATTTTGTAGTTGATACATTGAAGCTTAGAATTCATGTGGGGCCCTATTTGAGAGAGGTTTTCAAGGATCCTTCAAAGAGAAAGGTAAACGTTGTGAGAAGAAATGTTTTTTTGTTGTCATTTTAGTTTTCGTGGGGGTTTTATTGTAATATTTATACTCATTTAGGTGCTGCATGGAGCAGACCGAGACGTTGTGTGGCTTCAACGGGATTTTGGGATTTATATTTGCAACTTATTTGACACTGGGCAGGTGGTGTTTTTAAAGCCATTATCAAGTATTTGTTATGTTTCTTTTGTCCTCTTATGGTTATCACTCTTATCAAATTCTCTTACGTCTACATTTGGATTATGGTCTGCAAGTTACAATCTCATTCCTAGGTTCTTGCATGAGCTTATTCCCTCAGATGCATATAGTTCGTTATACCCAAGCTAATTGTAAATAGTATGGGACCTTTATCCCTTTTTTCCCCCATTTAATTGAGGTCCCTACTTGCATTTTAGTGGACTTGGGAGGTTTTGCCCTCATATCCTTTTGTCTTTTTGATTTGTTTATCTACCTGAAAAAAATGGTTGTCAGTTTACAGTATCTACCTATTCTTCCTTTCTCTGCACTTGTGCTTTAGTTCTTACATTAGTATCTTAATATCATTGAATTACCACGCAAGTTTCTATTTTTGTTCTTTTATCATCCCCTTCTTCTTTGTCTTCACAAATTAGGCAACTTCTGGCTATAGTTTTTTTCAGAGGTATCCAGATAATTTAATACAGTTTTTTCCATTGAGTATAGGAACTAGAGCGTCTCTGAATTTCTGATTATAAAAAAAATTCATCAAACTTAGCAATCATTTTTTGAAACTATATTCTTTGCTTGGGTGTATCCTTATGTCAATGTTCCAAGTTTAATGGTTTTTACAGGTTTTGCCTGCTTTTCCAGCCATCAAATAAAGCTCTACTTGTTATGCTTGGCTTAGTGGCCTTGGATTTTGTTTCCTGGATAAGTTGTTGATTTATGATTATCTTTTCAAGGATTGTCTAGCTTTAGACTTCTTTTGGGGATGCAGGGTCTTCTTTCTTTGTATCTTAACTTGCAGAGAACGAATAACTTTCGACATGTACATTCACATTTTTTTTCCTCAGGCTTCAAGAGTTTTGAAACTGGAAAGAAATAGTCTGGAGTATCTCCTTCATCACTTTTGTGGTGTTGCAGCTAATAAAGAGTAGGGACTCTCTCTCAGCATCTGGATGCTGTGTGCGTGGATGGGTCTTTTTTGTTGCTTTAACAGTTAAAACTTGTTACAGGTACCAGAATGCAGACTGGAGATTAAGACCTCTTCCTGAGGAGATGCTGAGGTATAAATGTCTTTTGTTCTTGCCATGTAGTTTTTTCCCCCTAGTAGTACACCTTTGTTTATATTTTTTTCTCTTTGAAGATGAATAGTATTCTATTGTTTTATTTTTCCCTCTAGTAGTCTTTGCGTGGATGCACTTGACAATTTTTATTGTGAACTTTGAAGAATGAGACAAAATAAATGTTATAAAATCTTAAAGCCCGTAATCTACAGTTAAAACAATCTCTGTTAGGAGAAAATAGGGTGCTAGTCTGCGATGATGCTCGAGTTAAAAGATCAATGAAATTTTCTCATATGGAGTCTTCTGTAAGGGTAGTTGGTGTAATTAGTATTCTTTTTGGATGCATCGAGCAAATTACCGAAGTGAGAGTGTAAATGCTTTAAAGCGTGTGGTATTGCTTGAAGTTTTCTTTGATTGTACATTATTTTGTTGTATCCTTATTCACTTTCATTTAACTCGATATCTTTTAATCACAGATATGCAAGGGAAGATACACATTATTTGCTATATATTTATGATTTGATGAGGAAGAAGCTGTCCTCAATGCCCCGTGAATCTGAAGAATCTGATCTTCCTTTGGTAGAGGTATAGTTGCTCTACATCTTATGCTATTTTGTTAAAAAAATCCAGAAAAAATTGGATTTTAGGGAAATGTGGTTGAGCTTTGTTCAGCTACCTATATCCTCAGCGTTCTGCTAATATTGATCCACCTTCATGGTTGCCTTACAAATTGTAGGATCTCTTTAAAGCTACTGGCAACTGAGATCGTAAACAATGTTTGTGTTTTTAATGAGTTCATCAAGATCGGAAGTGAATTTTAGCCACTTAAATGATAGCATAAACATATGTTGAGTTTTTTTTTTCCTTTTCCAATGTGATATGGTTTTCAAAAAAATCTTGGAATCTGAATGAATTTCATTAAGCTAAGAGATATTATGTAGAGCTGATGGAAAAGCGTATATACTCCTGGATTATGATTATATTTATTCTTTTATTCTGTCAATGTTCAAAAGTATGATGTTGCTACAAGTATGGAAGTAACAATTACAGGTTGCACAATCTCCATAGCCAGCATTTTTAAAATTCCAGTTTAGGACTTATTCTGCCAGATAAGGTTTGACCTATAACATTATGAAATCTGTTTTGTTTTTTCACTCACGCTTTGACATATGGGGATCTATATCTTTTTTTGTATTGATATTGGTTTGCTGCCTGTAATATTTCAAACTCAATCAAGTTGCACTTCATATTGTCCTAAGAGAAAAGGTTGCACTCCATGTTTTCTCATACGGATCAGTGTGGTTCAATATAGGAAATCACCTTTAATTTTCTGCTCTGAGGTGGCTGAAGGTATATAGCATCGCTTTACCTTTTTGATGAAGCTACCTTGTTTTTCATAGGTCTACAAGCGAAGTTATGACGTATGCCTGCATCTTTACGAGAAGGAGCTTTTGACAGAAAGTTCATATTTTTACGTATACGGGTAAGTTTTCTTCATTCTTCAGCAAAAAGAACATTACCATTTACAGTTGTTCACTTTTGCTCCTGCTGGTGAATTTTCCTTTTCTTTTCTCCTTGCATTTAGTGGAACTTTTAAGTATTTGTAAGAAACGTCCTAATTTCTGTTAATTTTAATATAGATTGCAGGGTTCTGGTTTCAATGCTCAACAGCTTGCTGTTGCTGCTGTAAGCTTTCTTACACTTTACATTCTATGCATAATATATCTGCATCAGGAAGTTAACAGGGGTGAAGACCTCATACAAATATCTTACTTCTTTTATACAATAAATGGGGTTTAGAAGTCCACCCAATTTGCTAATGAAATTAGAAGAATCCCCACGGACATAAATAATGGAGGGATTACTATTACAAACCCGTTCGTCATGCTCAGTGTCTGACAACTTTCCTCTAAACTTGAGGTTCCAACTCTAGTTCATTTCAGTCCAGCACTCTTGGTAGAATCTGCCAGGAAGAAGGTTTTAGTCTTGTGGTCACCTTTCCACTTAACACTCAAAAAGATTTGAGTCATTTTCCACTTGACAGGAGTACCATTACTCCAGCTTGAAAGTAACGCGTTCTTCTTAGAAATGAAATTAATTGGTTAGAGGCTAGATCATATGTCCTGTTTAATTTATGTTGCTGGAAGTAAATATCCTTTATTTTCAATGTGACAGAGTCTCTTTGAGTGGCGAGATATTGTTGCTCGTGCAGAGGATGAAAGTACTGGTTACATACTGCCAAACAAAACGCTTCTGGAAATCGGTAACTGGGAAACCTATGCTGGCATTTGTTGTTAGAAATAATCTTATTTTTGTGGCTTACTGCAGAATTTTAACATAGTTTTCTTATTGTTAAAGCCAAGCAGATGCCTGTCACCATTAACAAATTACGTAGATTACTGAAATCAAAGCATTCATTCATTGAGCGCAATCTTGCTTCAATTGTTACCATCATTAGGCATTCGATGCTGAATTCAAGTGCATTTGAAGAGGCTGCTGAGCGTTTGAAGGAAGTCCGTACCGAGGCGGTAAGGCTTGTGCTTGTAACCTCATGCTGTTTTTGTTACTAACTTAATAGACTCGAGAACATTTCCCTAGGTTTTTAAGGGCCTGAACTTCAATTAATTCATGGTGTTTAGCTATATGATTAGTGCTAGAATTATTTAGTTGTTTAAATGAGATGAAGGGAACACATCTATTCCTGGAGGCACCGGCTTTATTCTACGTCTAGAGTAGATATGGAGGAATGTTGTTCTGGCTTCTGAGATTTATTCTTAATTAAAAGAGCTCAACTAATTCATTTTGGTAGCATGAGGGTATTGGCAGACTAATAGTTTGAAGTTGTATAACGGTTTGCAAGTCTTAATGTATCTGTTAATTGTTGTTGTTCATCGCCTTTTCATAAAATAGAACGGAGGGCTTCTTGTTTATGCTGACTAGGATTTTATGTACTATGTGTATCTGTATATTATTTTCTAGTACATGTAGCCCGTTTTCATGAAGCAACCCCGTTTCGTATAAACGACCCATTAGTAGAATGAACGGATACATTTTTGAGCCATTGGAAACCACGATAATATCAGACAAATTTCTCTTTGTTTCCTTTGAAGATTGCAGATGATTACCTTTTCATTTGCATATTTGATTTCATTACTTGTTGATTGGATATATATATATGATTCTTTCGTTTTTCTTGGTTGCTGATATTGATATTTTTAACATTCTCTTGCCTTCGCTGTTGATATGTTGTTTACATGACAGGCATCAGAAGAAAACACATCAGCTAATGAACATCAAGAAACTAATATGCCCGATACTTCGAATTTGAGATACGCAATCCCAATTGTGAAAGACAGTGCTGTTGATAATACTGCCAGTGATCAGATCTGTTCGTCCTCTTCTCAGTCTAAAGTTGCTCCCTTGGAACATGGATACCGGCCCTTTGTACCTGGAAAATGTGTAATGGTAGACCACTCAATGCATCCTGTTCTGAATGGGATGGGCCCAACGACATCGGAGCTGGGCGAACATTCCAATGGCGATAAATACCCGGTAGCGCAGGTATTGAAGTATATCTAATTAACCATGGTTAGAGACTAATTAGAACTTGCTTTTGTGTCTGATTGGTTTCTTTGCTTGAGATCTATGTTCTAAATGATTCCCTGTTTAAGGTTACTGGAGTGAACATTACGTTGCAAAAGAAAACTAACCGAGGCGGTCTTGGTTCGCTATTGGGAAACTCGGCCCCAAAGAGAAAATTAGATACTGATACAAAGGTAGGGTCCTTTGGTGTTACATGTAAGATACCATTTCTTTTAGTTCTTCTCCTGTTGCTGCCTCATTGGTATCGCTTATTTTTACTAGGACAAGGAAGAGAACAAGTTGGATAAAATCCGATCTTCTGTGACTCTACCCTTTCATTCATTCTTGGGAACGAGTGAACCATTAAAGTCCGTTGTAGAACCAACCACCATGACTGCATTAAAAGCTCAAAATTCCGAAGCACCTGCTGCCGAGTCGACAAAAAGCTCGAATATAGAGCTACCTGTAATGCCAGTCTCAAAACCCTGCCCAACAGATGAGATTATCATGTTGGAAGATGATTCAGATGACGAAGACGAAGAATTGCATCCTGTTGCAGAAGCAGCCACCGATGAGCCAAAGTTGAAAGGTTTTAGTGCTAGTTCACCTCTTGAAATAGACGACGACGACGACAACAACGACGACGAACCAATGTCTCTGTCCGAATTGTCTTCTAGCTTTCAAAAATGTTTGAATTCTAATGAACAAGCTATGAACCTTCAAGAAACTGACGATTCAGGAAAACAAAGTGGTTTTTTGCAGATCAAACCGTTCGACTACGAAGCAGCAAGGAAACAAATAGAATTTGGAGAAGATTTGGAGGAAGACTCGAAACGTGAGGACGACAAAGATCCGAAGGCATCGAAGAACACTGGGGCAAAGTCAGATTTAGATCTGAATCGAGTTCACAAGAACAGTGAAAGCGTGGAATTACCGCAAGGCAAACGACGCCATGCCTTCCCTGCTACCGGAAACCGAAGTGCAACTTTCCGCTAAATCAATGTAAGTGATTTTTACTCTGTAAACTACAGACGGTATTACAAGTCCAAAAGATTTCAAAGTATTAAAATGGAAAGAGTAAAAAGTCTATTAAATAGCGTTGAAAGAGTGATTTTGCTTGTTTTCAGTTTGCCAAGGGGTTCTAATCTTAGATTATAATGGTCATTACGATTATCTCTGTTCCTTGTCAAATCATAGTTATACTGATGATATACACACAACACAAGTGTGAAGAATTGGGCACCCCTAGGGATGCCAGTTTGTCGACGTCCATAACCGAAACTTAGGCAAAGGGTAGCAAAGGGTTACGCTACTATTCTCGAACAACTTACAGTTGAGTCTTCTTTTTTTTTACACTACAGATTTGTCGTCGACCTTTAGGAACAAATAGAGTTGATCAAATTATCGAGCTCATACGCCACCTTAGGAAATTGTTCTTATTATTGATCTTGTCAATTCTTGGGTTACCATGGGGTTTATAAGCCAATTTTCGTCTTATTAGAGTTGATTTGGAAGTTTTTGGTGAACATATTACACAATTTTGTATGTGTTAATTGGAAGTTTTAGGTGAAATTGTTACTCGTTTATTAAAATTCGTTTCGTAGACACCACACCAATATAGTTCAGCAATTTATGTTCCTTATTGTTCACGAATGTAAATCTCAACATGTTATCGAGCGAAAATTGTATAAACTTCAATGAATATAATGCAAATTTTTTGTCGGGTTGGATACATTACTTATAGGGGTCGTCTTGGTCTCGGGTTTTGTTTAAAATACTTGAGAATGTTTGGGAATAGGATGTTCGGAATAAAGTGTTTGAAAGTTAAATCTTTAATGTTTTTGTATGCCAATGATGTTTGAATTTTATATAAATAATAATTTTTTTATTTGGTTTTTACTTAACTTTAGATAATTAATTGTTAAATCAAATTATTAAAATAATTTTCATTCATAAGTGTAGATAATGTTAATAATTATTCTCAAATAAAGAATTTTATTAAAATTATAAGCAAGTTTAATGGTTAATTAATTATATATTATAGTTAGTTAAAAAAATAAATGACAATAATAATAATAAATTATAAAAGGAAGAAAGAAAAAATGAAAATAAAAAAATGATCAGAACAACGCCACGTCAAAGGCTGTATGAGTTGGCGGCCTTCCATTGGTTTGTCCATGTCATTTTTGAAACCTTCATTAGGCCTGTGATCGCACTCGTTCAATCTGATCCATTCATTACAAAAGACGTAGACATCGACGGTTGATATACGCCACGTCACCGTCCTCAATGCGGCGTCGTTTTGTTTTCCTTAGCGAAGTAATTTCGGTCTGGTTTCTTCGTCTTCTTCCTTTCTCCATTGAGAGAGAGAGAGAGAGAGATCTTTGTTCTTCCTTTTCTATTCGATCTTCGATTCCTCTCTCATTTGCCTTACGACAATCAAAATTTCTCGGGTTTTCAGATTGATTTGCGCTCTGCAATTCCGTTTCTTCTTTTTCTTCATTTCGGAATTCAGATTTGACGAAACCGAAATCGCGATTCGTCTTTGTGTGTTTCTGATGTCTGCCTTGGAAGGAGGAGGAGGAGGTACGCTTTCGGAGATATACCATAGTGCGAAGAGGCTGCTGTTGAGGACCAGAGATGAGCTCGAGAAATTGGAGCGTCTTGAGTACACGGCTGCCAGTAGCATGGACTCTTCCGACCTTTCCACCTCGATCAAGAGGGATATTACTCAGATCCAGTCGCTCTGTGTTGAGATGGATAGACTCTGGCGATCCGTGGCGGCGAAGTCTCAGCGTGATTTATGGAAAAGGTTTTTGTTCCATTCCCACCTTTGATTGAATTTGTAACTGTATGGTTTCATGTCATTTGATGTTCATCTTCCGGATCGAATTTAGAATCAGATGCCATTTATTTGTTTTATTGAACATTTGGTTATTCATTCTGAATTCCTTGATTTGTTAATTTATTCAAAACTGGTGGATGTCATGTTCTGTAAATCATTGTTGCTTCCATACAAGGAAAAAGAGAAACGAAATAGTATGCTCTTTTGGTTCCAGGATTGAATTTGGTTCGGATTATAATTGACAAACGTTTTACAATATGGGATTTGATTTGATTGTGATTATGGATAATCTTACGACTTATTTCCAATTCGATAAGGCGCAACCTTGATGTGTTTCAACTGGGAATTGTCCTGCAGAAAGGTGGAACAGGTTGCCGAGGAGGCTGATTCTATGAAACAAAGCTTAGACAATTATTTTCTAAGAAACCAGAAGCGAATGATGGAAGCAAAAGAGAGGGCAGAATTGCTTGGAAGAGCTGTATGTACTAATTGTTAGCTACTTGTGGCTTTTGGTTGCTGAACCCCTTCTTTAATCCTTCATTTTAAGTTGTTTTTGGTCTTGCTTTTGTAGAATGGTGACTCTGCTCACATTTTAAGAATTTTTGACGACGAGGCACAAGCCATGAATTCCGTTCGAAATTCATCGCGGATGATAGAGGAAGCTAGTGCGACCGGAGAAGCAATCCTTTTCAAATACTCCGAGCAAAGGGACCGGCTGAAGGTATGTGCATAACTGACTGCATGTAGATTGATCTTTTTTGGCTATGGCTACCTTCAATTGTTAAAGAAATCTTTGAAAGACTATGGATATATAATGTATTCCCTTTAAATGTGAATAGGCTAAGGATTCTATTCTATATTCATAGTCTCTTGTAGCTTTAGGAGATAGCTGCATGTATGGCGCCTTTGAGTTATGATCGTTTTGGAAGTATGAATCATTTTTGGTAGTTTTAGTTTACTCGTGAATTTTTACTCGAGTCTTTGTCCATATTTTGGCAGTTATAGATTCTCCCGGATTAAAAATCACTTTGATTGGCTTAAGGACATGTGTGTTATGCTTATTAAGGACTCTAAAAGAATGTTTCTCACAGGGTTTAATAAGTTTTAGCTGGTGAAGTCCGAGTTCGTGTGACCTATGATTAGATTGTGTGAAAAAAAAAATGTAATATAGAAATTTCGGTGTGCGTGACTTGTGTTTTCTGTTTTAGTTGCGAGATTAGCAATTTTATAATGAAGGATTACACCAATATAACTTATGGCTATCATTGTTTCTTTTAGCGGTGTACATTCAACCTGACAACTTGGACCAATCCAACGAACCCGAATTTTTGGGTTGGTCCAAAAAAATCTCTTAACTCAACCCAACTCGGACTCGGACTGTGTACACCCCTAGTTTCTTTATAAAAGATGACTTATGTTTTCTTTTTTAGTGTGTAATTAGTATCTAAGATTGGATAAAGATTCCTTTGTGATATAAATTTCTACTCTGCGAGATTAGCAATTTTATAATGAAGGATTACACCAATATAGCTTATGGCTATCATTGTTTCTTTTAGCGGTGTACATTCAACCCGAACCAATCTAACCAACTCGAACTTTTGGGTTGGTCCAAAAAAAAATCCCTCAACCCAACCCAATTCGGACCGTGTTTCTTTATAAAAGAAACCTTGTGGCCCAACATTCAAAAAAAGGTTTTTTTTTTTTTTATAGTGCTATGATTATCATTGTTTTCTGTATAAAAGATTTGATTGTTTCTCATAGTGAAACATGCCATTATAGACTACGGTAGGTTGAAATGGCATCCACAGCTACTTTACTACAGCCTTTATTGCCTTAATTGGCTTCCTCACTTCTCTCTTATACATCCATTTCTCTCATATTCATTCCCTTATTTTTGTGCATCAGAGAGCACAAAGGAAGGCACTTGATGTCCTTAACACAGTAGGGCTCTCGAATACCGTCCTGAAACTCATCGAGAGACGGCACCGAGTTGATAATTGGATCAAATATGCAGGCATGATCTTAACCATCGTAGCTGTGTTCGTATTTGTTCGATGGGTTCGGTAAGGAAGGTACAAATTGAGGCTGCTTTAATTTGATCTCTCAGTGTTTACACTTCTGGTGGTCTCACTGCCATCTAAAAGACAAACAACTACATACTAAATAGTCTACTTAGAAAGAACAGCTACTACTTTGATGGTGTCCTCGCCTCAGTCGAGCTTCGCTTTGACGGTGTCCTCTCCTCAGTCGAGCTTCGCTTTGACGGTGTCCTCTCCTCAGTCGAGCTTCGCTTTGAGGGTGTCCTCCCCTCAGTCGAGCTTCGCTTTTGAAGTGCGCAATAACTCAAAAGTTTTCAGGTAATCTTTAGAACTCCCTTCTACAGCTATAGTTTTTGTTCTGGAGATGCAGCTTCTTGTTGATGCTTAGGCTTTTGTTTGTAACATTTCATGATCTTACAGGACTTTTTGGTGCCTTGGTTCTCCTCTATAGGTTTTTCTTTGGTAATGAAATTGTCTAATAGATTCCTTAAGTTACATGTTTATTATTGTTTTTTTTTATAAGATGTCTTTAAAATGTATTCTTAATGCTTAAAGTAATAAAAAAAAACTATGTTTACGAAACTAAAAATGTCTGATTTACCTCTAATCACTTCCAAAGTCGATCTTAACTTGACTTTTAAATTATTTAGAAACTTAATTTTTCGTCATTTTCATCACATTCATTTTTAACACGATTTTAATAATAACATGCAGTACAAAATTCAATTATAGTATTACGTTTCGTGATCCATTAGTATATTTGAAGTATCTCATTAGTATATCAACACTAATTCTGATGTATTATACTCATTAAAATTTATTATTTCAATATGTTAATATTACTAATAGAATGATTTTAAATATAATATTAGTTATCAACATTGGTAAATTTATTTCAAGATATTGATTTATTAATCGTATAAAAACAACTTTTTCTAGTATATTGTCAATAGTTTAAATAAAACCTTATGTTTTATTAATATAAGTGTTGATATGTATTCAAATTCAAGGGTGACAATTCAATTAGTATAAAATATTTATTATCGATTAAAATATTTATTATTGATTAATATTTATTATCGATTAAAAAATTAGAAGTTAAATTATTCACCCAAAAGTTAAAAATATTAAATATAAATATAATCATATTTCAATTAATATAAAATATTTATTATGGATTAAAAAATTAGAAGATTAAATTATTCACCCAAAAATCAAAAATATCTTTTAATAGGTGAAATTTGGGTTGCTCAAAATATAATAATAAAACATGAAATTTTGAGTCTTGTTTTATAAAATAGTTTAAATGGGTCAATTGTAGTTAAAAAAAAAAAAAATTAAGTTAATTTAAATTTTGCACATTTACAATTATTTTGGATAGCTCATTTCATCTTACTACTTTATTTCAAATTTTTTTTAAAAAGCTTAAAAATTTTATTAATACTTTTCTTTAAAAAAAATAAAAAATAAAAAATACTAAATTACTCAGGAAAATTTAAGAGTAGCATTAACCCTATTTACCTTCATAAATAAAAGTTAAATAAAAAAATACCATCGATAAATAGACGAAAACCATATATCTATCCCTCACAAATTATATTTTTTAATGTTATTTTTGAAATATAAGGTATTTAAAAAAAATTAAAGGTATTTTTGAAGTTTATTATTATTTTTTTTTAAAAAGAAAACTTTTGGATATGGGATATTAAAAGTATTTTTTTTGGAAAAAAAGAAAATAGAATAAGAGTATTTTTTAAATTTATTTTTGAGTGTAAGAATATTTTTTATTGAAACTTTTGAAAATTTACCAAAATATATATATATTATTTTGAGAAAGTGCAAATTAAACCATTTTAGTAATTTAGCTTAAAAACAACTATGTTAATTAATGTCCAAAAATATTACTGTTCTTTAATTAATTTCGATAAAAATTAACTTTAATTTAACAATAAAAATTAATTTTAAAATATAACGATGATACAAAGATTAAATTTAGATATTTGAGAGTGGATAATCTAAATATAGGAACTAAAATGATATTTTAACTTAATATTTTTTTAATCCATCGAATTGTTTCGTATTCATTATTGTAAGTGAAAGTGATATTTTTTATGAGTTTATTTTTATTTTTTTTATAATGCTAGACACGTGAATTTCATCCAATTAAAATTTGATAAAATATATTTTGATATATATCCTTTCGTCAACGAACTTTAATGTTTTGCGACGATAAAAACTTAGACCAGACAAAACATAACGAAACATAAATGATGAAATATGGTGTTGTTGGGAAGCTTAAAGACAAAACGTAAAAATGCATGGGATGGGAATGTGTCACATTTTCACTTTTTCTAAGGATAAGCATACATATCGTACTCATTTTGCCAAAAGGATAAGAATTTTACGAGAATTGCGACAAAATAAATTTTTGTTTGCCGTGGAAGCTCCCGAGTATGATAATTCTCTAATATATTCGAAGTTTATCAAAATTAATTGATCTATTAGATACAAAATTAAAGTTTTTATCTTAAAAGTACTCTAAACTTTTAATTTTGTGTTAATAAACGTGATACTCTAATAAACGAGGAGTACATGAATGAACTGAGACCATATTTGAATGAGAGTCATCCCAATGATAGAATGACTAAGTAACACTTAAAAGAATTGAAAGTCAGTGTCTGCACTTACTTTTTCAGTGGCTCAATCATAAAAACGTCAGAAGTGCCAAATTCGAATTTTGGGTATGGATTGTTACAATAAATCTGGTAAGGAGCTATTAGATACCGAACTAAAAATTTAAAAAGTTATTAAATACTTTTTAAAGTTGAAAGATTTATTTGACGCAATTGAAAACTCAACGACCCTTTGATACTTTTGAAAGATCGACAATTTAAAATAAACTTTAAAATTTAACAAAATGGAGCAAAATTACTTTTTTGTCCCTCATTTTAAAATAAAGAAAAAGCTGCAGGGAGAGAGAAACATGTCTGCAAGACAAATGGATGATGTCTGAAATTAACGAATTTTCCGACAGTTTGGTTTTTTTTTAATTATTATTTTAAAAAAAAATGTAATTCGTTATATATATATATATATATATATATATATATATATATATATATATATTATATTATATTATATTATATTATATTATATTAAAACCAGTTTGATTCATTAACAATCATTTCAATCCAATTTTTTAAAACAAATATTACTCTTTTTTTTTTTAATTTTCAATTATTGTCATATCAATATAAAATGATAAAAATTATTTTATCATTTATGTAAATTGATATAGCCAATAAATAATTAGTGAAAAAAAAAAACCATTTTAAAGTATTTAAAAGTGTTGATGGAATTTTTTTTTATTACTCCACAATAAAAATTATTATTATCAATAGCAAGAAAAAAGTATTTATCCCTATTTAAAATTTATATTTTTTTTATTATCATTATCATCATCATTATTATTATTATTTTATTTATTTATTATTATTATTATCATTATTATTTTGTGTGGTGACAAATTTATCCCTATTTAAAATTTATATTTTTTTTATTATCATTATCATTATCATCATCATTATTATTATTATTTTATTTATTTATTATTATTATTATCATTATTATTTTGTGTGGGGACAAATTTATCCCTATTTAAAATTTATATTTTTTTTATTATCATTATCATTATCATCATTATTATTATTATTTTATTTATTTATTATTATTATTATCATTATTATTTTGTGTGGTGACAAATTTAGGTAGATTTCATATATATATATATATATAGCAAACTTAAATAAATTGTCCAAATTTTAAGATTATATAGTAATCTACAATAATATACTATTTTTAGACTATTTTCAATCCTTACACAAAAAAATATTTTAATTTAAAAAAAAATTTCATTTTTTTTTAAATCATAGGATAATTCATCTCAATTTGAACATAACTGAACTGATTTAGATGTATGTTCGATTAAGAAATCATAGATTTAAATATCTTATTTCTTAATAATAATTTATTTAATAAATTTAAATTATTGTTAAATAAAATAATTAAAAAAAGAGAATTATGTAAATACCAAATTTAACCATCGCAAACAAATGGTAAGTAAAAAATAAAATGACCAAATTGAAGTAAAAAACATCTCACATAATTAGACAATAATTTATTTATTATCATTCATAGCTAGACTTGACATATTTAAACCGACCAATTTTAAAAAAGTATAATTTACCCATTACAAAAACACAAAACAACCGAGTTAGAACTGTCCACTGAGTAGGGACCGAAAAACCTTTTTCATCGTATCTATACCTCTTTTTCATTTCCCGTTCCAGCTAAATTATTTGTCCTCAGCCCCGTTTATTTAATGGAAAGAAATTTCTTCCCACTCCCTCGTCATTCTCCATTAAACAAAGATTCTCCATCCCGTTTAGGG
This sequence comes from Cucurbita moschata, assembly GCF_002738365.1. Taxonomy (NCBI): domain Eukaryota; kingdom Viridiplantae; phylum Streptophyta; class Magnoliopsida; order Cucurbitales; family Cucurbitaceae; genus Cucurbita; species Cucurbita moschata. The sequence goes on from NW_019268531.1 coordinate 4,401,000, forward strand.
GAGGTCTTTTGGAGCTCCGACCCGTAGAGTAAATTGACATCTCTGTTTATCTAACGGAGAGAAATCTCTATTAAACAAAGATTCTCTATCCCATACGAAGTGGGTCCTCATAGAGCTCTCCGTGGAGTAAATTAACATATCCGTTTGTCTAACGAAGAGAAATCTCTTCTCACAATCTCTTCATTCTCTATCCCATTCGGAATAGGTTCTCATAGAACAGAACCCCAATCCATAGAGTAAATTGACATCTCTGCCACTATCTTAACCAAGACCTCGTGGATTAAATGTTAACCATAATCATTATAAACAACATTGTTTTCCAACTGTCTCCAAAAATGGAGAAAACCCATCAAGACGTTGTTTCAATCCTTCATAATCAAGGCGTTTATAGCTCGTTTCTTCATTCTTCGTCAACGACGTTAGCTTCTCTTTTGTCTTTGTGGAAAAAAATAATAATAAATAAGAAAAAAAAAAAATTTGGGTGTCGTTTAGGGCATGTTCACACACCCATGCAACAAAATCCATCAAATTTCACCACTTGTTTCCGAATCCCCAAACCGGTTTCTTCTCAATCTTAGGGGCCTCCAACCCTTTCTCCCCCAGAATCAACACTCCTTTTAAGCCTACCAGTTACTCTGTTTCCAAATGGCCCCTGGTTTTCCCTTCTTCTTTCTATATAATCATTTCTTATCCCTCTTCTTCTTTCAAACTTTCCACCTTTTCTTCGCTTTTTCTTACTCATTCGACTCTCATTTCTTGTTTTCGACGAACCCCATTTTCATTTCTCTTCAATTTTTGATTCTTTTGCTCTATTAACAACGACCCAGATCGTTGTTCTTCATTGTTCTTCATTGTTCTTCATTGTTCGATGATTTTCGTATCTGGGTTTTTGATTTTGGGTCGATTCGTTCTGTTTTGAGGCCGATTTCTTTGGGGGGTTTTGGTTTTTGAGCTGTGATGGCGACGGAAACGAGAATGGTGGAACAGAGGAGTAACAGAGTAGGGCATATGAGTAAGGTTCAGTATGTGAAAAGGGATATCAAAAAGAGGAAATGTAGAGATATCAAGCGGCCTGTTCCAGTGGTTCCTATGGCGCTTCAGGAACTGTTCGTTGCTTGCAAGGAAGTCTTCAAAGGCCCTGGAACTGTTCCATTGCCTTGTGAAGTTGAAAACCTCTGTCGCATTCTTGGTATGTTTCAGATCGAATCCATTTTACATTACTTTTTTCAATCACGGATCTCTGTAATGTTATGATATTGTCCCCTTTGAATTCCCTCGAACAATGTACATTGGAGGTTCTATAGAGCCCACGAACAACCTCCCTTTAATCGAGGCTCGACTCCTTCTCTAGAGTCTTCGAACAAAGTACACCTCTGTTCCACACTTGAGTCACTTTTGACTACCCATTCGAGGCTCACAGCTTCTTTGTTCGACATCTGAGGATTCTATTGACATGGCTAAGTTAAGGGTATGACTCTAATACCATGTTAGGAATCACGACTCTCTACAATGACATGATATTGTCCACTTTGAGCGTAAGCTCTCGTAGCTTTGCTTTGGACTTCCCCAAAAGGCCTCGTACCCATCAACATTAGCTCAGTTTGGCCATGTTAGATCCTTTGATTGCCTTGTCTCTTAAGCAAATTTATTGTTATCGTCACTTCTATGTTCTTGAACTGTTTATAGCCTATATAAATTTGAGTATTGACCAAATTCTTTTTGTTTTGTGAATGCTGTAGATAATATGAAGTTAGAAGATGTTGGACTTAGTAATAATTTACCGTTTTTCAAGCACAATGTTCCAGTCAAAGGATCCCCTAGAGTAATATACACAACCATATATAAGTGTGACAAATTCTCGGTAAGCCTCGTGTAGCGTCTTTCGTTAGTTCCCGACTACTTTTCTTCTAGTGATTGTTGTTATATTCAAAAGGGGCAAGCTTATATACGCCATAAGCTTAGTCAAATTGCTATAAATCACGAGATTACTCGAGTGCGAGATATATTAGTCAAAGTGCTCGAGGTATATAGGGTTGGCTAATATCATCGATCAAAATGTTAGAGGTTCGAATCTCTTAGGGACAAGTTATGAATTGTGAAAATATTCAATGTGCATGTAAATCGTGATCATACTGTATATTTCGGGTTTTCGGGCTTGCTTCTTGATTGCGTGTTTTTTCCGTCGTTTATACAGTTGTGCATCTTCTTCCTCCCCGCAACGGGCGTAATCCCTCTACACAACCATCCCGGAATGACGGTTTTTAGTAAGCTTCTATTGGGGAAGATGCATATCAAATCATATGATTGGGTTGATCCAACCAACAGTGATGATCCTACCAAACCTTGTGAAAGTGAGCATTCTCAAGTTTCTTATGCAATTGTTGAGCTTGAAGTGATGATGGGTTGTTTTTGCAGAGAGATTGGCTAAGTTGAAAACTGATTCGGTCTTCACTTCGCCCTCCAGTACCTCTGTCTTGTACCCGACATCAGGAGGCAACATCCACTCGTTCACTGCTATAACCCCGTGTGCGGTGCTTGATGTGCTCGGACCTCCTTACTCCATGGAGGACGATCGAGATTGTTCATATTATAAGGAGCATCCCTATGGCTCTTTTTCAAGTAAGTTCCAAATCATGTTCGTGAACCATTGTAAAAGTCTTTCCAAATATTGTAACGAAATGCGGATATCGATATGCTACGACATTTACAATATGACTGTGACTCTCGTAATGGTTTCGTATCGGCTTCGATGGCAGATGGTGGCATCGCAATGACAGAAGAAGAGGCTAAGGGATATGGATGGTTAGAAGAGATTGAGATGCCAGAAAACTCTCGCATGGATGGCATACAATACTTAGGCCCACAGATTATTGACATTTAAGCCTATTTTATTTTGTTTTGTTTGTATATAAAATGGTACAAAGTTGTAACTTTTAAGGATGTTCTTACATGGAAGTTTGTGGTTTTTTCTTATCTATTCGATTGATTGGGGTTGTTATTATTTGGATATGGAGCCTGATGCCTATTTATATAGTAAAAATTTGGTAGAGATATATTTGATAGATATTTATATACAGTAGATGATTATATAGTAAATCGAAATCATATATATACCCTTAGACAGTAGGTGATTATATAGTAAATCGAAATCATATACGTACTCTTAGACAGTGCTTTGAAGATGTACTTTCTTCGTTATCTATATTCTCTATTGGTGTACATACCTGAAGTCATCGATACAAATCCTTTAGACAATATTTCTCACCACGATCTGTGAAGATGAAGATTTTAAAAGATTGGAATTGAGAAGTTTGATGGATCTGATTTCAATTTTTGGAAGATGCAAGATTATTTGTACCAGAAAAATCTTCATGAATCTTTGTTGGGGGTGAAGCTGGATACCATGACCATGGAGTAGTGGAAGCTCATGGGTCAACAGATCTTTAGTGTTGATTCGGTTGACGCTATCTGGAAACGTGGCGTTCAACATAATCAAGGAGAAGATAACATCAGATCTGTTGAAGGTATTGTCGAATATGTACGAAAAACTTTCGGTTATGAACAATGTGTATTTCATGCGGAGATTGTTCAATCTAAAAATGTCTGAAGATGGATCTGTTGCTAATTATATAAACGAATTTAATATGATTGTAACTCAACTAAATTCGGTGGAAATTAATTTCAAAGATGAAATTAAGGCACTTATTTTGATGTCATATTTACCTGAGTCGTGAGATATTGTTGTTACTGGGATCAACAATTCCCGAGGATGTGAGAAGCTGAAGTTCGATGAAATTCGAGATGTAGTTCTCAACGAAAGTATTCGCAAACAAAAAATTGGAGAATTCATCTGGTGGTGCTCTTAGTGTTGACTAAATGGGAAAAAGTAAATCGAAGGACCCCAACAAAGGTCGATCAAAATCAAAGAACCGTGAAAATTTTCCAAATAAACCAAATGTGACGTGTTGGAGTTGTAGAGAAAAATGTCACTTTTAGACCAATTGTACAAGACCAAAGAGGAAGCAGAATCACAAATTAGAAAATGATGATGATTCTATAAATTCAGCAGAAGACATTGGAAATGATGCTCTAATCCTCATCGTAGACAGTCCGATTGAATCCTGGATTTTGGATTTAGGTGCATCTTTTCATTCTTCTCCAAATAAAGAGTCGTTTCAAAATTTCAAGTCTGAAAATGTTGAGAATGTGTATCTTGCCGACAACTAAGATTTGGAGACGGAAGGAAAAGGAGGTGTCTGCATAAAAACTTAAACATGAATCAATGGAAATTAAAGGATGCTAGATATATTTCTGATCTCAAAGAATCTGATCTCTATTAGTCAATTGGATAGTACAGGTTATGCAGTAGAGTTTGGGAAGAGTTCGTGGAAGATTGTGAAGGGTGGTATGTGATCGCTTGTAGATGTATATAATAAAATCACGTAAAATTCACAAGAATAAATGCAAGTATACACTATCACAAGTAGCAAGTAAAAAATAAATGTGAAATCTATCTTTTTGGTTAATTTTATCGCTGTAAATTAAGTGAGTTTTTGGGTAACATTCAAATGGGTGTGGGTGATTTTAAGTACTTAAACAAAGCTAAAACAGAGTGCCACTGTCGAAAAACAGAAAATGATGAGAAAATCAACTATAATGAGGAAGGTTCGGCTAAGAGAGATTAAATAGATAAGTTGATGAGTTTTGTGTTAGATTTTAGTTTCTTCTAATAGATTCCCAAGCACACTTACGAGGGTCATGAATGGTGATTATTTCCATAATCGCTGTAATTTCTATTAATAAGGCTTTAGGAGAAGAATTATTCCTAACCCTTCTATTATCCTTCAAGTCTCCTTGCTATGGAACTAGAGTATTGAAGAGGATTTCATTGCTCCCTCTCTTCTCCCGAATAAGAGAACAACTATGTATGTAAAGTAGCTAATTAAACACATGTAGATCATTAACAACAACTCTTTAATAAACTAAAATCATACCGTCAACATACTTAAACTATATAAGACTCTCTCGCCTCCCCTATAAAGTCGAGCTCTCCATACAAACTGAATTAAACAGAGAAATCCGCATCTTTATCATGTCAAAATTGATGGAATAAGAAAAGAGAATAAGAAAATAGAGAGTTATTCCGGTTTGTTGTCGTTGGTCAATGAAAGTTCCCTTCTCTTGAGCTCTCACGTCCACCTCTTTGTCCTAATAATTCATTGTTGGTCTCCTTTTCCTTCTGCTGTCAATAGCTGCTGGATTAGGGTTTTCTTTTCTTCTCTGGTTTCACAGCAGTTCAGTGCAGCAGAGACTGTTGCTGTGTAATTCGATTTTTCTCCCAAAGTGTGGCTCTCTTCTCTTGGTCTTCTTTTTCCTTTTATATTGAGCATGGTTCCCCTTTAGGGCTGAAAATGAATAAGTTTTCCATATAGGATGTTCCTCATTGGGTAGTCAATGACCCACTTCGAGTGCTGATGTGGATTTAAAATTTTCATGTCATCCCCCATTTGTTTCCAAATTTGCTACTCCCTCATAGTTCAACATAAATGTCTGAAATTTTAACACATAACTCAATTAAATATACCATTAAGATCGAATTATGCCAAATCATATTTTTTTCATGTTGGACCACAATAAACGATTTCATGCTCACTAAGTAGAATAAATGGGGTAATAAATGAGAAAATTAAGTGCAATATTAATTACAAAAAAACTTGATATGACTTTACTTTTAGAGAGTTATCACTATGTTGGTAGCACGTGGCACAAAATCTGAAACTTTATACACCACTGTAGGGTGTATGAACATGGCTGCTTTTGCTGAGAGTGCTTCAAATTCAAGTCTATGACACAATAGACTTGGACATATGAGCATCAAAATAATGAATATGCTGGCTGCGAAATAAGTTTTAGAAGGTCTGAAATTCTTTGGTATGAACAAACATTATGAACAAACAGAAACGAGTTAGCTTCACAAAAATTGCCAGAGAATTGAAGAAAGTGCAGTTGGAAATGATCCACACAGACGTTTGGGGACCATTTCCATTTCCCATCACTTGATAGATCAAAGTTCTACTTCACATTCATCAATACATTTAGTAGGAAAGTGTGGATTTATTTTCTGAAACACAAGTCAGATGTGTTAGCCACCTTCAAGAAGTGGAAAGTTAAAGTTGAAAATCAGACCGGCTTGAAGATCAAATGCATGAGATTTGACAATGGGGGAGAGTACGACAAGTTAGAATTCAAAGCATTTTGTGTAGTTGAGAGAATTAGATTAAAGAGGACATTTCTTGGTAAAGCAAGACAAAATGGTGTTGCTGAAAGGATGAACAAAACATTGAATGAGCGGGCAAGGAGTATGAAGATTCATTCTTGATTTTCAATGACATTTTGGGCTGATACTGTAAATACAATAGTTTACTTGATCAATAGAGGGCCGTTAGTACCCTTGGAGTTCAAGTTGCCAGAAGAAGTATGGACAGAAATAGAACTCAAATACTTTCACTTAAGCCCTGAGGAGCCTAGAGCCTTAAGGAAATAGTTCAGCCCTGAGGAGCCTAGAGCCTTAAGGAAATAGTTAAGCCCTGAGGAGCCAAGCCCTAAGCCCTGAAGCCCTGAAGAGCCTTAAGGAGGAAATAGTTAAACCCTAGTTAAGCCCTTAGGAGCCTTAAGGAGGGCCTTAAGGAAATAGTTAAGCCTTGAGGAGCCTTAGAGCCTCAAGGAAATAGTGAGCCTTAAGGAAATAGTTAAGCCCTGAGGAGCCAAGCCCTAAGCCCTGAAGCCCTGAAGAGCCTTAAGGAGGAAATAGTTAAGTCCTAGTTAAGCCCTGAGGAGCCTTAAGGAGGGCCTTAAGGAAATAGTTAAGCCTTGAGGAGCCTTAGAGCCTCAAGGAAATAGTTAAGCCCTGAGGAGTAAGCCCTGAAGAGCCTTAGAGCCTTAAGGAAATAGTTAAGCCCTAGTTAAGCCCTGAGGAGCCATAAGGAGGGCCTTAAGGAAATAGTTAAGCCCTGAGGAGCCTTAGAGCCTCAAGGAAATAGTTAAGCCCTGAGGAGTAAGCCCTGAAGAGCCTTAGAGCCTTAAGGAAATAGCCTTAAGGAGGGCCTTAAGGAAATAGTTAAGCCCTGAGGAGCCTTAGAGCCTCAAGGAAATAGTTAATAGTTAAGCTCTAGTTAAGCCCTGAGGAGCCTTAAGGAGGGCCTTAAGGAAATAGTTAAGCCCTGAGAAGTAAGCCCTGAGGAGCCTTAGAGCCTTAAGGAAATAGCCTTAAGGAGGGCCTTAAGGAAATAGTTAAGCCCTGAGGAGCCTTAGAGCCTCAAGGAAATAGTTAAGCCCTGAGGAGTAAGCCCTGAGGAGCCTTAGAGCCTTAAGGAAATAGTTAAGCCCTGAGGAGCCTTAGAGCCTTAACGAAATAGTTAAGCCCTAAGAAGCCAAGCCTTGAGGAGCCTTAGAGCTTAAGGAAATAGTTAAGCCCTGAGAAGCCTTAGAGCCTTAAGGAAATAGTTAAGCTCTGAGGAGACAAGCCCTGAGGAGCCTTAGAGACTTAAGGAAATAGTTAAGCCCTGAGGAGCCTTAAGGAAATAGTTAAGCCAAGGAAATAGTTAAGCCCTGAGGAGCCTTAAGGAAATAGTTAAGCCTGAGGAGCCTTAGAGACTTAAAGAAATGGTTAAGCCCTGAGGAGCCTTAAGGAAATAGTTAAGCCAAGGAAATAGTTAAGCCCTAAGGAGCCTGAGAGCCTTAAGGAAATAGTTAAGCCCTGAGGAGCCTTAGAGCCTTAAGGAAATAGTTAAGCCCTGAGGAGCCAAGCCCTGAGGAGCCTTAGAGCCTTAAAGAAATAGTTAAGCCAAGGAAATAGTTAAGCCCTGAGGAGCCTTAGAGACTTAAAGAAATAGTTAAGCCCTGAGGAGCCTTAAGGAAATAGTTAAGCCAAGGAAATAGTTAAACCCTAAGGAGCCTGAGAGCCTTAAGGAAATAGTTAAGCCCTGAGGAGCCTTAGAGCCTTAAGGAAATAGTTAAGCCTTGAGGGGGAAATAATTAGCCTTAAGGAAATAGTTAAGCCAAGGAAATAGTTAAGCCCTAAGGAGCCTGAGAGCCTTAAGGAAATAGTTAAGCCCTAAGGAGCCTGAGAGCCTTAAGGAAATAGTTAAGCCCTGAGGAGCCTTAGAGCCTTAAGGAAATAGTTAAGCCTTGAGGGGGAAATAGTTAAGCCCTGAGGAGCCTTAAGGACGGCCTTAAGGAAATAGTTAAGCCCTGAGGAGCCTTAGAGCCTTAAGGAAATAGTTAAGCCCTGAGGAGACAAACCCTGAGGAGCCTTAGAGACTTAAGGAAATAGTTAAGCCCTGAGGAGCCTTAGAGCCTTAAGGAAATAGTTAAGCCTTGAGGAGCCTTAGAGCCTTAAGGAAATAGTTAAGCCCTGAGGAGCCTTAAGGAAATAGTTAAGCCAAGGAAATAGTTAAGCCCTGAGGAGCCTTAGAGACTTAAAGAAATAGTTAAGCCTTGAGGAGCCTTAAGGAAATAGTTAAGCCAAGGAAATAGTTAAGCCCTAAGGAGCCTTAGAGCCTTAAGGAAATAGTTAAGCCCTGAAGAGCCTTAGAGCCTTAAGGAAATAGTTAAGCCCTGAGGAGCCAAGCCCTGAGGAGCCTTAGAGCCTTGAGCAAATAGTTAAGCCTTGAGGGCCTTAAGGAAATAGTTAGCCTTAGAGCCTTAAGAAAATAGTTAAGCCCTGAAGGAAATAGTTAAGCCTTGAGGGCCTTCAGGAAATAGTTAGCCTTAGAGCCTTAAGGAGCCTTAAGGAAATAGTTAAGCCCTGAGGAGCCTTGAGGAGGGCCTTAAGGAAATAGTTAAGCCCTGAGGAGCCTTAAGGAGAGCCTTAAGGAAATAGTTAAGCCCTGAGGAGCCTTAGAGCCTTAAGGAAATAGTTAAGCCCTGAGGAGCCTTAAGGAAATAGTTAAGCCCTGAGGAGCCAAGCCCTGAGGAGCCTTAAGGAGGGCCTTAAGGAAATAGTTAAGCCCTGAGGAGCCTTAGAGCCTTAAGGAAATAGTTAAGCCCTGAGCAGCCTTAGAGCCTTAAAGCCTTAAGGAAATAGTTAAGCCCTGAGGAGCCTTAGAGCCTTGAGGAAATAGTTAAGCCCTCATGAGCCTTAAGGAAATAGTTAAGGAGCCTTAAGGAAATAGTTAAGCCCTGAGGAGCCTTAAGGAAATTGTTAAGGAGCCTTAAGGAAATAGTTAAGCCCTGAAGAGCCTTAAGGAAATAGTTAAGGAGCCTTAAGGAAATAGTTAAGCCGTGAGCCCTGAGGAGCCTTAAGGAAATAGTTAAGGAGCCTTATGGAAATAGTTAAGCCCTGAGCCTTGAGAAGCCTTGAGGAAATAGTTAAGGAGCCTAAAGGAAATAGAGCCTTAAGGAAATAGTTATGCCCTGAGCCCTGAGGAGCCCTGAGGAGCCCTGAGGAAATAGTTAAGGAGCCTTAAGGAAATAGTTAAGCCCTGAGGAGCCAAGCCCTGAGGAGCCTTAAGGAGAGCCTTAAGGAAATAGTTAAGCCCTGAGGAGCCTTAGAGTCATAAGAAAATAGTTAAGCCCTGAGGAGCCTTAGAAGGAGCCTTAAGGAAATAGTTCCGCCTTGAGGAGCCTTAAGAAAATAGTTAAGGAGCCTTAAGGAAATAGTTGAGGAGCCTTAAGGAAATAGTTAAGGAGCCTTAAGGAAATAGTTAAGCCGTGAGCCCTGAGGAGCTTTAAGGAAATAGTTAAGGAGCCTTAAGAAAATAGTTAAGGAGCCTTAAGAAAATAGAGCCTTAAGGAAATAGTTATGCCCTGAGCCCTGAGGAGCCTTAAGGAAATAGTTAAGAAGCTTTAAGGAAATAGTTAAGCCCTGAGGAGCCTTAGAGCCTTAAGGAAATAGTTAAGCCCTGAAGAGCGGAGCCTTAAGAAAATAGTTAAGCCCTTAGTTAAGCCCTGAGGAGCCTTAAGTGAGGAGCCTTAAGGAAATAGTTAAGCCTTGAGGAGCCTTGTATGGAAATAGTTAAGCCCTGAGGAGCCTTAAGGAAATAGTTAAGAGCCTTAAGGAAATAGTTAAGAGCCTTAAGGAAATAGTTAAGCCCTGAGGAGCGGAGCCTTAAGGAAATAGTTAAGCCCTTAGTTAAGCCCTGAGGAACCTTAAGGAAATAGTTAAGAGCCTTAAGGAAATAGTTAAGCCCTCACGAGCCTTAAGGAAATAGTTAAGCCCTGAGGAGCCTTTTAAGGAAATAGTTAAGCTCTGAGGAGCCTTAAGGAAATAGTTAAGCCCTGAGGAGTCTTTTAAGGAAATAGTTAAGCCCTGAGTAGCCTTTTAAGGAAATAGTTAAGCCGTGAGGAGCCTTTTAAGGAAATAATTAAGCCCTGAGGAGCGTTAGAGCCTTAAGGAAATAGTTAAGCCCTGAGGAGCCTTAAGGAAATAGTTAAGCCCTGAGAAGCCTTAGAGCCTTAAGGAAATAGTTAAGCCCTGAGGAGCCTTAAGGAAATAGTTAAGAGCCTTAAGGAAATAGTTAAGCCCTGAGGAGCGGAGCCTTAAGTAAATAGTTAAGCCCTGAGGAGCCTTAAGGAAATAGTTAAGCCTTGAGGAGCCTTTTAAGGAAATAGTTAAGCCCTGAGAAGCCTTAAGAAAATAGTTAAGCCTTGAGGAGCCTTTTAAGGAAATAGTTAAGCCCTAGCTAGGAGCTAGGGCCTTAAGGAAATAGTTAAGAGCCTTAAGGAAATAGTTAAGCCCTGAGGAGCCTTAAGGAAATAGTTAAGCCCTGAGGAGCATTTTAAGGACATAGTTATGCCCTGAGGATAAGTAAATAGTTAAGCGAGCCTTAAGGAAATAGTTAAGCCCTGAGGAGCCTTAAGGAAATAGTTAATCCCTGAGGAGCCTTAAGGAAATAGTTAAGCCCTGAGGAGCCTTTTAAGGAAATAGTTAAGCCCTGAGGAGCCCAGCCCTGAGGAGCCTTAAGGAGGGCCTTAAGGAAATAGTTAAGCCCTGAGGAGCCTTAAGGAAATAGTTAAGCCCTGAGGAGCCTTAAGGAAATAGTTAAGCCCTGAGGAGCCAAGCCCTGAGGAGCCTTAAGGAAATAGTTAATTCTTGAGAAGCCTTAAGGAAATAGTTAAGCCTTGAGGGGAATGAGGGCCTTAAGGAAATAGTTAAGCCCTGAGGGGAGGGCCTTATGGATATAGTTAAGCCCTGAGGAGCCTTAAGGAAATAGTTAAGCCCTGAGGATAGTTAAGCCTTGAGGAGCCTTAAGGAAATAGTTAAGCCATGAGGGAAATGAGGGCCTTAAGGAAATAGTTAACCCCTGAGGGGAGGGCCTTAAGGAAATAGTTAATTCTTGAGGAGCCTTAAGAAAATAGTTAAGCTTTGAGGGCAATGAGGGCCTTAAGGAAATAGTTAAGCCCTGAGGGGAGGGCCTTAAGGAAATAGTTAAGCCCTAAGGAGCCTTAAGGAAATAGTTAAGCCCTGAGGATAGTTAAGCCTTGAGGAGCCTTAAGGAAATAGTTAAGCCATGAGGGGAATGAGGGCCTTAAGGAAATAGTTAAGCACGGAGGGGAGGGCCTTAAGAAAATAGTTAAGCCCTGAGAAGCCTTAAGGAAATAGTTAAGCCCTGAGGAGCCTTAAGGAAATAGTTAAGCCCTGAGGAGCCTTAAGGAAATAGTTAAGCCTTGAGGGGAAGCCTTAAGGAAATAGTTAAGCCTTGAGGGGAAGCCCTGAGGAGCCTTAAGGAAATAGTTAAGCCCTGAGGAGTTAAGCCTTGAGGGGAAGCCCTAAGGAGCCTTAAGGAAATAGTTAAGCCCTGAGGAGCCCTGAGGAGACTTTAGGAAATAGTTAAGCCCTGTGAGGAGCCTTAAGAAAATAGTTAGAAATAGTTAAGCCCTAAGGAGCCCTGCCCTGAGGAGAGGAAGCCCTGAGGAGCCTTAAGGAAATAGTTAAGCCCTGAGGAGCCTTGAAGGGAAGTAAGCCCTGAGGAGCCCTGCCCTGAGGAGCCTTAAGGAAATAGTTAAGCCTTGAGGGGAAGCCTTGAGGAGCCTTAAGGAAATAGTTAAGCCTTTAGGGGAAGCCCTGAGGAGCCTTAAGGAAATAGTTAAGCCCTGAGGGGAAGCCCTGGGGAAATAGTTAAGCCCTGAGGGGTTCCCTTGGGGAAATAGTTAAGCCCTGAGGGGAAGCCCTTAAGGAAATAGTTAAGCCCTGCCCTTAAGGAAATAGTTAAGCCCTGAGGAAATAGTGTTAAGCCCTGAGCGGGCCCCCTCCCGGTAGGGGAAGCCCTGAGGAAATAGTGTTAAGCCCTGAGGGAAGCCCTGAGGAAATAATGTTAAGCCCCCGCCCCCTCCCCTGAGGGGAAGCCCTGAGGAAATAGTGTTAAGCCCTGGGGGAAGCCCTGAGGAAATAGTGTTAAGCCCCCGCCCCCTCCCCTGAGGGGAAGCCCTGAGGAAATAGTGTTAAGCCCTGGGGGAAGCCCTGAGGAAATAGTGTTAAGCCCCCGAAATAGTGTTAAGCCCTCGGAAATAGTGTTAAGCCCCCGGAAATAGTGTTAAGCCTTGAGGGGGCCCCCTGCGCTGAGGGGAAGCCCTGAGGGGGGCCCCTAAGGAAATAGTGTTAAGCCCTGGGGAAATAAAATAGTGTTAAGCCTTGAGGGGAAGCCCTGAGGAAATAAAATAGTGTTAAGCCTTAAGGGGAAGCCCTGGGGAAATAAAATAGTGTTAAGCCTTGAGGGGGAAGCCCTGGGGAAATGCCTGGGGAAATAAAATAGTGTTAAGCTTTGAGGGGAAGTCCTGGGGAAATGCCTTGAGGGGAAGCCCTGGGGAAATAAAATAGTGTTAAGCCTTGAGGGGAAGCCTTGAGGAAATAGTGTTAAGCCTTGAGGGGAAGCTCCTCTTGAGGGGAAGCTCTAAGGAAATAGTTAAGCCTTGAGGGGAAGCCCTGCCTTGAGGGGAAGCCCTAAGGAAATAGTTAAGCCTTGAGGGGAAGCCCTGAGGAGCCTTAAGGAAATAGTTAAGCCTTGAGGAGCCTTAAGGAAATAGTTAAAGCCTTGAGGGGAAGCCCTGAGGGGAAGCCCTGGGGAAATAGTTAAGCCCTGAGGGGAAGCCCTGAGGAAATAGTGTTAAGCTCTAAGGGAAATAGTGTTAAGCCCTGAGGAAATAGTTTTAAGCCCGGAGGGAAATAGTGTTAAGCCCTGAGGGGAAGCCCCGAGGAAATAGTGTTAAGCCCCCGAAAATAGTGTTAAGCCCTGAGGGGGCCCCCCGAGGAAATAGTGGGCTAAATAGTGTTAAGCCTTGAGGGGGCAAGCCCTACGCCTTCAGGGGAAGCCCTGAGGAAATAGTGTTAAGCCTTGAGGAAGCACTAAGGAAATAGGAAATAGTGTTAAGCCTTTGAGGGGAAGCCCTGAGGAAATAGTGTCAAGCCTTGAGGGGAAGCCCGAAATGAAAAGCCCAAAGAGGACAATATTTTTATTGTATTGTGAGGAAATAGTTAAGTCTTGAGGGGAAGCTCGAAAGGGAAAGCCCAAAGATGACAATATTTTTATTGTATTGTGAGGAAATAGTTAAGCCTTGAGGGGAAGCGCTCAAGGGAAAGCCCAAAGAGGACAAATATTTTTATTGTATTGTGAGGAAATAGTTGTCCCGTGAAGGGAAGTATTGTGAGGAAATAGTTGTCCGATGTATTATGAGGAAATTTGAGGGGAAGTATTGTGAGGAAATAGTTAAGCCTTGAGGGGAAGCCCAAAAGGGAAAGTCGGACAATATTTTTATTGTATTGTGAGGAAATAGTTGTCCCCTCAAGGAAGTATTGTGAGGAAATTTGAGGGGAAGTATTGTGAGGAAATAGTTGCCCTCCAGGGAAAGCCAAAAGAGGACAATATTTTTATTGTATTGTGAGGAAATAATTAAGCCTCGAGGGGAAGCCCTGAGTAAATAGTTAAGTCTTGAGGAGAAGCCCGAAAAGGAAAGCCCAAAGAGGAGAGGAAATAGTTAAGCCTTGAGGGGAAGCTCGAAAGGGAAAGCTCAAAGATGACTATATTTTTATTGTATTGTGAGGAAATAGTTGTGAGTGCTTAAATTGTGGGTAGATTGTGACCTCCCACAATGGTTGGAGAGGAGAACAAACCACCGTTTATAAGGGTGTGGAAACCTTCCTAGCAGATGCGTTTTAAAGCCTTGAGGGGAAGCCCGAAAGGGAAAGCCCAAGGAGAACAATATTTTTATTGTATTGTGAGTAAATAGTTAAGCCTTGAGGGGAAGCCCTGAGGAAATAATTAAGCCTTGAGGGGAAGCCCGAAAGGGAAAGCCCAAAGATGAGGGAAAAGCCCAAAGAGGAGAATATTTTTATTGTATTGTGAGAAAATAGTTAAGCCTTGAGTGGAAGCCCTGAGGAATTAGTTAAGCCCTAAAGGGAAAGCCTTGAGAAAATAGTTAAGCCCGAGAGGGAAAGCCCAAAGAAGACAATATTTTTATTGTATTGTGAGGAACTAGTTGTGAGTGCTTAAATTATAAATCTACTGTTTTAAATAGTTGTGGCGTGTTCCTACAAAATTGTAATACTTGTACCAGTTTGATCCTGTGCCGTGGAAGGATTGAGTTTGCTCTTGTGGAAAGGTTCCTACAAAATTGAAATACTTGTACTAGTTTGAGCTCTTGTGGAAAGGTTCCTACAAAATTGAAATACTTGTACAGTTTGATCCTGTATCATGGAAGGATTGAGTTTGCTCTTGTGGAAAGGTTCCTACAAAATTGAAATACTTGTACAGTTTGATCTTGGGCCGTGGAAGGATTGAGTTTGCCCTTGTGGAAAGATTCCTACAAAATTGAAATACTTGTACCAGTTTGATCCTGCGCCGTGGAAAAGATTGAGTTTGCTCTTCGAGCAAAAGGTTCTTACAAAATTGAAATACTTGTACCAGTTTGATTCTGTGTCGTGGAAAGGATTGAGTTTGCTCTTGAATTCATAAAAAGAGCGGTGTAGCAGTTGAGGTTTGATCCGTGGAAAGAGTCAAAAAAATTATTTGTGGTGTCTTCCTACAAAATTGAGATACTTGTACCAGTTTGATCCTGCGCTGTGGAAATGATTGAGTTTGCTCTTGAACTCGTAAAAAGAGCGGTGTAGCGGTTGGGCTCTGATCCGTGGAAAGAGTCGAAAAAGTTCTTTATTCAAAGTCCCAAGAGGCATTTGGGGAGTAGAGTAGGTCGAGTTTGACCGAACCATTATAAAACTACGGTGTCATATTTTCTAACTCTTTCCTATTTAATTTCAAAACTATTATTATGATTTATTACATGTTCTAAGTGTTTATGGTTCTTGAACTATTTTGTTGTATTAATTATCATCTTTTACTTTTCTTTAAAAAGTATGATAATTAGAAAAATTTAGCACGCTTAAATACTTTTATTGTTAAGACCCTATTCACCCCTCTAAGATTGTCATATCGATCCAACACCAGAGTTCCTTGATAATGCCCTACCGTTGGAAAATACAACCAAGTGGGAGCAAGCCATGGATGATGGGATGTCTAGGCTGTTGAGGATTATTGGGATTGGGAGTGTCCCACATTGGTTAATTTAGTGGAAGATCATGAGTTTATAAGTGAGGAATACTATCTCCATTGGTATGAGGCCTTTTGGGGAAGCCCAAAGTAAAGCCATGAGAGCTTCAAGGGCTGCCGAGAAAAGAGTCGAGCCTCAATTAAGGGGAGGATTGTTGGGATTGGGAGTGTCCCACACTGGTTAATTTAGTGGAAGATCATGGGTTTATAAGTGAGGAATACTATCTCCATTGGTACGAGGCTTTTTGGGGAAGCCCAAAGCAAAGCCATGAGAGCTTATGCTCAAAGTGGACAATATCCATACCATTGTGGAGAGTCGTGATTCCTAACATAGGCTTCAGAAATGTTGCTCTTTCATCTACAGAAATGTGACAATAGCTCAAGCTAAAAAGGACATGATATAGATGACACAGTATCTAAAAGAATTTGGCAAAGACAAAACATAGAAAGTGATACCACATGATATAGATGACAAAGTATCTAAAAGAATTTGGCAAAGACAAAACATAGAAAGTAAAGTGATACCATTTCACTAGGTTAGTGGAAGATAGTGATGTGTTTGGAGAATATAAAGGGTAATATTCTTTATACAGATAGTAAGAGTGTCATACAATTGGTGAGAAACTACAATTGGTGAGAAACTCCGGTCTATCATTCAAAGACAAAACATAGAAAGTGACTCGGTCTATCATTCAAAGACAAAACATAGAAAGTGATACCATTTCACTAGGTTAGTGGAAGATAGTGATGTGTTTGGAGAAGATAAAGGGTGCAAAGAATCCAAATATTCTTTATACAGATAGTAACACTCGGTGCAAAGAATCCAAATATTCTTTATACAGATAGTAACAGTGTCATACAATTGGTGAGAAACTTCGGTCTATCATTCAAAGACAAAACATAGAAAGTGATACCATTTCACTCGTAGGTTAGTGGAAGATAGTGATGTGTTTGGAGAAGATAAAGGGTGCAAAGAATCCAGCAAACATGTTGACAAAATGTGTTGATAGTGATGTGTTTGGAGAAGATAAAGGGTGCATTCACTCGTAGGTTAGTGGAAGATAGTGATGTGTTTGGAGAAGATAAAGGGTGCAAAGAATCCAGCAAACATGTTGACAAAGTGTGTTGATGTTGGAACATTGATGTTGTGCAAAGTCTACGGTGGAGTGGAAGATGTTGATAGTTCTTGGTTGGCTAGAGCATGAAGCTTATTCATAGTAAAAATCTGGTAGAGATATATTTGGTAGATATTTATATAGAAGATTATATGTATTAAAGCTATATATAGTTAATCAAAACCACTTTGAAAATATATTTCTTCCTTATCTGTATTCTTTATTGGTGTACATACCTGAAATCATCAATACAAATTCTTTAGTCAATACTCCTCATTGCATTTTCTCTCTCATGTTCTTTGTGTGATTTAGATCGGTGTGTACGTTGTTGTGCGATCTTAATAGTTATGGATGAAGGTGTCCATTTATACGTGTGAACCTACCCTAAAACGGTATAGGGAGGGATCCCGTTTAAACAGAGATTTTGCTTCAGTACGGTACAAGGAGGGATCTCATTTAAACGGAGAGAATGAAACTAATAGATTTGGACACTTTAGATTTGCGATTCAATATTGGTTAGGGAAGAGAGCGAAACATTTTTCATAAGAGTGTGAAAATCTCTCCCTACAAGATACATTTTAAAAATCAGGAAAAGTCCAAAATAAAAAGCCTACAGAGGACAATATCTGTTGGTGGTAAGCGTGAGGCTAAATTGTTATTAAATTTTACTCAATTTTTATAAGTTAATTTAAGCATAGTTCAATTAAAATACGATCATTTCAATAATTATATGCATAATATTAAAATTTAATTATAAATCATATATACTCGTAAATTTCTCAGCCATAAAAAATTTAAATTTTCTTAAAAATTGCATTAATATTTAAATTGATTAAACACCGTATAATATATTAGCAATTCATTGGAGCAGATAGTGTTTACTTAATGAGAAAATGTGTTTTAACTTTAAATTAACACTAGAGAGAATAATCAATACTGTACCATATTCGAGAGAATAATCTTTTTTTATCTTTGAAAAATAAGAGAGGAGTACTCAATTTGTCTTTATTGTAAGATTCGACAATATCAATTTGAGTAGCGTTTAGCCACAACTTTAAATATCGAACTCTAAAGTATTCATCAGCAAAGTAATCTGTTAAAACTATCTATCAAAGGTGTTCCAGAATGAGCTCTGAAGACGTGTTGCCTTCAAATCTAAATCCAATTAAGGATGTCAATCACAGAAAAGTGCAAGAGGCTGGATGGTATGCAGTGGAACAGCATAACAGGAGGAATGGAAATTGTTTTATTTACAAGAGTGTGGTGAACGGTCTGACCGATCTAATCAACAACGACCCAGGTCCTCGATTATATATTATTGTGATAGAGACTTTAAATTATGATGGTATTCCTTGGTCATATATGTATTAAAGAAATTCGAAATGCACTAATATATTTAAAAATAATTTAATGTGTATTTTACGCTCAAAATTTATTTGAGGTCAAGTGTTCGATACTGTCCAACAAATGTGGAATTTATATTTATACTTGTCTAATACATGTCCGACATGTTTCAAACATGGACATGAGAATAAGTTATTCTCGTGCTTTCTTTTACACCAATTCAGACCAATTTGAAAGCTTCAGCTTTAATTTTGTTACGTAAGAAAGCGTTTTAATCAAGAGAACGAAGATCAGAATGAACATAAGAATGAGAAAACGAAATAAAATCCTTAGTTAAATACCATTTTAAAAAATGAGATATGAGAATAAGTTATTTTACTTTCTTTACACTCAGTGTATTTGATATGTTTTCAAAGGGTTTTTTTTATATGTTCTTCTATCTCTTTTTCCCTCCTTTTTTATCCGGTATAAAATTTTGCTTAAATTAATTAAAATATTCATAAACTTTATATTTATCATATTTATATATATAAAAAAATGTAGACGAAAATCATTTATCGACACATTTCATTATTATAAAAAAAAAATCAATTTTTTTTTACCGTCAATATATGGACAGAAATAATCTATGGCACTTCTAAGATTATTTTATTTTATTTTATTTTTAATGTTACTTTTGAAAGTTTATTAGTATTTTATACTTTTAACTCTTAAGATCATTTTTAGAAATTTTTGAAAATTTAAAATTGTTTTTTAAACCGTTTTCAAAGTTAAAATAGTTTTGAAACCTTTTAAAAATTTGAGAGTATGTTTTTAAAAAGTAATATTAATAACTTTTATTCACGACTAATATAATAATATTTTAAATTTGAAAGTTTATAGGTGTTTTTTAGATTTTATTTAGTTGAAGGTATTATTGAAAATTTTGAAAATATAGAAATATTTAATAGCAAACGTATCATATTTTTATTAATTTAATGTCTAATTTTAGAAAATATAAAATACAATTTTTTTTATTGAGTAATATTAATTTTATTAATAAAACATTAAAAAAATTGAATCAATAAAAGAAATTTTGAAAAAAAAAAACATAACAAACACGTTAAAATTAATTTAATGAAATTGATAAATAATTATGCTTAATAAAATTAAAACAAAAAAATTAATTTATTTTAAAACCGAAAGGTTTGGAGAATGACATAAAAAATAAAAATAATAAGATTTTAAGCAAATTTATTTTATTTTAAAACTGGAAGGTTTCCAAAATGTAACTGACAAAGTCCACCTCTAGAACGGTGAAGAATAGTCTCTGGTACCATGGTAACTTACCATGCTAACTGAGAATCTTTCTTGGCTATCAAAAACTGCGTAGATATGGAAAGAGTAATAAACGCTTTCTTGGCATAGAGAAACATTTTCTTGGCTATCGAAAACTGCAGAGGGATCGTCTCTCAGCGACGATGCTGCCTTGGCTTCGGCGAAAATATGTCTAACCCATGAAGAGGGATCGTCGTTTACCGACGATGTTGCCTTGGCTCTTGTGAGAATATGTCCACCCAAGAAGTAGAAGGGGAAACCTGGAGCAAGGGACAAAGACAATGTTGAAGCTAGAAGAGTCGCCACAGTGGGCGGAGGAGCCAATTTTGGCTAGAAGGGCGGTGACGACTTGGTTGATGTAGAGGCCAGTGCGGCGCCCAGATTCCAAAGGTAAATCTTTGCATAAGGTTGATAGGTTTAGGTTAGGGTTTATGTGAAGGATGAAGGGAAGATTGGGAAGAAAATGAAAGAGTCTATGTTGGTTGAGGAAAAATCGATTGTGTTGGAAAAGGTCAGGTTGTATGTACAAAATATGGCGAAGGGTGATTTGGAGGTCAAAAGGGTGGAGTCGAAGAGTAGTCAATCAGCTCCTCATGTGGCAGTCATGGAGACTGTCCGTGTGGCATCAAAACCAGAACGGGTGGTGGAAAAAAAGATGAGTAGGGGATTCAGAAGCCATTGAAAATAAGGGATCGGGGTTGTTAAACCGAAAAGGCTCTGATACCATGAGAATCTTTGCTTAATCTACCACACCTAAATGGTGTGAAAGTTATCTTATATATAATCAAATAAATTACAATGATATGGAAAGAGTAATAAACGAAAATAACAATAAATAAAAAGATACCTATGGTAAGAATGCAAATATCAATAAATGAAAAGATACATATGGTAAGAAGATATTTGCCTAATAATAAAATATCAAATATGATATATATGGTAAACTATAATTTATTACTAAATATCCGTAACACTAACAATGAGAAATAGAAGTGGTAATGCTAGGCTCACAGACTTGTGACTTGAGGTGATGTATGGACTAGTCGGGGATGGTAAAGGCTTCATTGTTGGATGTGAGAAATTTGACGATGCTTATAACGTATTTTAGATATTGGATGATCGAGAACAGTTTGTCAACCACAGTTTTCGGTCTAGTAGAATGAGTGACAATATCTATACCATCAATTTCTATCCAAACTAAGACCCACTAGTTCATCATGTCAGAAGAATCGAAAATTTCAGTGTAGGAGAAGAGGAACAGTAGAAGAAAAGTGACAGAAATCAAAACAGAGACGACGAATGAATTGGGATATATATCATCCTTTTAAGCCCACATCTCAAAAGTGTTAATTTATAGTCTCTATAGCTATCGTCTCTGATTGAGCACAGCAAATCATGATATTTTTCCTCTCAACAATAAAATCAAGAACATATTCATTATCGAGATGTTTGTGGCGAGCTATCCTGATCCCGTCATCAACAGGTAACCTCCTAATCTTAATATGGATCTTGAATTGACTATAAGAATTCTCAATCATTCTATTAGACCGAGAGTTGTGGTTGATAGACTTTCTCGATCATCAAATATCAATAATACATTATAAGCATCTTCAAATTTCTCACAAAGCTCAAAGGTGACATATTTAAGAGGTTCCTATTTTCTTTCACAACCTCTCAAGTGATTCGGAGCACAGATCTTGGTGTTATTATACAACTTCAAAACTTCGGATGTTTATTTAACACATCTTTATTACATTCGTCACTCTGATTAGCAAGGGTATTCATTTCATTTTGTTCCAATCAAATTAAATGGGACAAATTAACAATCCTCGAGTAAATCATTTATGCATGAACGAAGAAGTGATTAGTCACGATATTCACTTGTTCCAATCAAATTAAATGAGACAAATTACCTATCCTCGAGTAAATCATTATGGTCTATTTCTTGGTTTTGGGGTAAATTTAATTATTTCTTGGAAGATCATCAACAAATACTTGGTTTGCATTTCCGGTGAAATTCAATAATTTCTTGGAAGTCTACCAAGCAAACCAACCGTGTTTAAGGATTTTTCGGTCATGACTTTGTTTTAGACTCAACTACTATCTCAATAGTCCCACTAGCTTTTATTGGTATCCCACTTGTTTTTCAAATTCAATAACTTTGATATACATCTATTACGCAAACTTAAACTCGTAAAGACAAATTGAGTGTTATTTTTTTGGCATATATAAATCCACATTTTTTATATGAAATATCACTAAAAAAAATTACCCATTTAACTCTCACATATTTAATATTTAAATGGATTAGTTAGCAATTCATCCGGGTAATTACTTGCGCAGACAATGTGTTTTAATTCAAATTCACTCTAGAGAGAATAAATAATGTCGTACCATATTAGGGAGAATAATCTTTTTTTATCTTTGAAAAATAAGAGAGGAATGCTCAATTTGTTTTTACAGATTCGACAATATCAATTTGAGTAGCGTTTAGCCACAACTATAAATATCGAACTCTAAAGTATTCATAAGCAAAGTAAATCCGTTAAAACTATCTATCAAAAGTGTTCTAGAATGAGCCGTGAAGACGTTTTGCCATCAAATCCTATTAAGGATGTCAGTGACGAAAAAGTGCAATATGCTGGATGGTCTGCAGTGGAACAACATAACAAGAGGAGTGGAAATTCTTTCATTTACAAGAGTGTGGTGAACGGTCTGTCCGATATGATCAACGACCACTCAGGTCCTCGACTTTATATTCTTGTGATAGAAGCTTTAAATAATGATGGTATTCCTTGGTCATATATTGCAAAGGTGAGACACTTTGGACTTCACTTCAAAGAGCCCATTCTCTTATCTTTTGAAGATGTCCTTAAGGATTTCGAAAAGCATTAGTTTGCTCTCTCTTAGGTTACACTAAGCCCTCTCTCTCGACATATAAGGGGGCGTTACTGTCTTTTAGCTATGAAAATGGCATAGACTACAATAAAATAATCACATAGTTATCTATCTATATATATATATATATATACTTATTAATTATGCATATTAATAGAAACAAATCCTCTCCTAATATATATATTAAAATTTTATTAATTTTATATTAGAAAGAAATTCAAAATGCACTAATATATTTAAAAATAGTTTAATGTGTATTTTATGCTCAAAATTTATTCGAAGTTCAGTCCAACAAACATGGAATTTATATTTATACATGTCTAATACATGTCCAACATGTTTCAAACAGAGGCTTCCAAAATTTTGCCTAAAGTAATAAAAATACTTCTAAAACTTTAAAAGAATAATATTTTTAAATTTTTTTAAAAGAATTCTAGATAATATTCTTACCGTTAGATTTGGATGGAAATCGTTAATACTTATTTCAAAAATATGGTTGAACTTTCAATCGGGTTTCAAAATAGTCGTTGAACATTAAGAAATTTCATTAATACCCTCCAACTTAAAAAAAAAAAATTTAAAAATAAACTTAAAAGTATTTTTAATGTTATTCTTGAAAGTTCATTAATAATTTTGAAATATGGTAAATAAACTTAGAGTATTTTTAATGTTATTCTGGAAAGTTTATTAATAATTTTAAAATATGGTACTAATGATAAGATTATTCGTATTTTTTAAACATTTATAAAACGTGTTAGTTGTAAAACATTTTGAAAATTCAAGAGTATTAAAAAAAAAAAAAATTCTATCGAAAACTAGTGGTAAGGATATTATCAAATTTGAAAGTTTATAGTTGTATTTTAGATTTTTCGAAAATTTAAAAATATTATTAAAATTTTTTAAAGTTTAAGAATATTATATATATAAAAGTTGAACAATATTTTATTAATTTAGTTTCTAATTTTAGAAAAAAAACAAGTTAATATTAATTTTATTAATAAAATATTAAAAAAAATTAAATCGATAAAATAAATTTTGAAAAAAAAAACATAACAACAAATTAAAATTAATTTAATGTAATGACATCACACGGGCAAGATTTCATGTCATTTTTTAAAAAATATAAGACATAAATACGACAAAATACACTCTATTTCTGGAAGCGTATTAAATACTCTTTTACTGATGTAAAGAAAGCATGAGAATAACTTATTCTCACGTCCCATCTTTGAAAACATGTAGTAAACCTATGTTTATTCTCATTTTGTTCCTTTGGTCTAAACGACCCATTCAATGACAAAATTAAAGTTGTAGTTAGTCAATCGTAATATTTGACGTGCTAGTTTTCAAACTACTTTGAATGGGTGTAAAGAAAACATTAGAACAACTTATCCTCGTGTCCCTCTTCGACACGTATTAGATATGTATTGAACACTTGTTAGTAAAATGAAACGTGCATTAAACATATATAAATTTGTTTATTTTGAATTTCTTTCTGATATAAAATTGATAAACTTTTTAAAATATATATTTTTAATTAATGTTTTATTGTCATATCAGTGCCGTATCGTATCATATTTATGTCTCGTATCCTTGTCACAATTTTATTTTTGCGACTCTCACATATTTGGCTTCTATAAATAGATATCTTCACCAAAAAAAAAGTTTAATTTAGGTTGAGATGGTGAATAAAAAGTGACACTGATCCACATTGATGGGGCTTCCATTTCTCTTAGTGTGAAGCTTACAGCTTCGAAAATAATAAATATTCTGCCATATTCGAGAGAATATTTTTTTTTTTAAATTTTTGAAAAATAAGAAAGAATAAAAATTAAAACATGACTGACTAAAAAATATATGTACAAAATGTTTGTACTACTAAAGAATTTGATTCAATGCTATCACTTAACAGAGAAATGCTCAGTTAGTCTTTGTTTAATATTTGACTATATCTATTTGGGCTCAGCCACGACTATAAATATCGAACTTTAAAGTATCTATGAGTAAAGTAAATCTGTTGAAACTATCTATCAACGGTGTTCCAGAATGAGTAGTGGAGAAGTGTTTTCAATTAAGGATGTCAATAAAAACAATAGGAGAGGTGGGCATTGTGTTCATTTACAAGCGTGTGGTGAACGGTTTGTCCGATCTGATCAACAACAACGTAGATCCTCGAATGACGATGGTATTCCTTGGTCATATATGGCAAAGGGGAAGCACTACGGGCTTCACATGAAAGAGCCCAATCTCTTATCATTTGAAGATGTCCTCAAGGATTTCAACGAGCATTAGACTGCTCTCTCTGTTTAGACTAAGTCCTCTCTCTATATATCTGGGGACGTTACTGTCTCTTAAATGTGAAAATGGCTTATACCACAATCAAATAATCACATAGTTTCTTTTTCTCAAATTTTGTCAAACTCAACTCTTAGTTATGCATGTTAAGAGCGAGGTCCCACGTCGATTAGAGAAGTGAACGTGATATGGAAATCAACCCAAGGGAAAGGATGAAACGGATTACCTTAATGATCAAGATCAAGAGTAAAGAAAACTCGTTTCTAAACTCGTGATTCGAATCACTCCACAAGAGGTTTGATCAATACCATTTGAATGACTCTAGCATGTAAGTTCTAAACACAAGAATTTGCAAACAAAAATTTAGCTCTCAACAAAGCTAAAATAGAAATTATATTCTTAATTCCAAAATCTAATGTCTCTAGTCAAAAGAAGAGACTTTATACTGCTTTTACAACTTTAATGTATGTGATACATAACTCCCAAATTAAATGGGCTACTAAATGAGAAATACCCATAACCTCCGTATTAAAATGGCTAGTTAACCGTGAAATATAATAACGTATGTGGGTTACAATATAACTTAACATCTATATTTAAAACTAGCTTAATTGACAAACAAATAGGTAAATTGTAATTAAATAATGCAATAAATGAAATGGGCTTATTAGACATCCTTGGACTAGTTTCATAAATTCAACTGAGTTCATTACATGCAACTTAGAGTAACTTAGAGTGCATTTAATTCATCTCTTTTTTGAAGCTCAACTTTGTATAACATATAAGGGAAGTCTCCAATGTCTTTTAAAATTCTTTGGTGAATAACAAGTGACATTGATCCACGTTGATACTTAGAGCTTCCATTCCTCTTATTGTGAAGCTTACCGTTTGGAATTACGTAAATTTCACTTGAGAGAGAATAATCAATATTGTACCATATTCGAGAGAGAATATATTTGAGAGAGATTCGCTTTAAGGACGGCGAATC
The DNA here is from genome assembly GCF_002738365.1 of Cucurbita moschata. Taxonomy (NCBI): domain Eukaryota; kingdom Viridiplantae; phylum Streptophyta; class Magnoliopsida; order Cucurbitales; family Cucurbitaceae; genus Cucurbita; species Cucurbita moschata. Next base: position 4,426,496 of record NW_019268531.1, read on the forward strand.
CGTCGATGATTTTTCAATGCGGATCACGGGGCTCGCCAACAGCATCACCACCCTCGGTGGTGGCATCAGCGAGGCAGAAATCGTAAAGAAGATGTTTCAATCGAGACATTGCTTGATGTGAACGACCTAACAGTGGAAGAGGTGACCGGAAGACTACGTAACGTCGAGCAGCGGAAGAAGAATATCACTTCAGCTGTTGACAAGGAGGGCCGCCTACTCCTCACGGAGGAGGAATGGCTTGCACGCCTAAAGCTCCGCGACAACACCGGCGAGAGCAACGGGTCCTCCTCCAGCCGCAAAGGCGGTAAGAAGCCATGGATGTCCCACGGGCGCACGCGCGGGAAAGATTGGAATCAAAAGAAGGAGTCGACCAATGGCAGGCCGATCCAATGCTCGAACTGTGGAAAGAGAGGACACCTGAGCAGAAATTGCTGGAGCAAGCTGAGGAATAAGGAGAAGGCCGAAAAGGCCCATGTGGCTCAATCCGAGGAGGACGAGCCAGCTCTCTTCATGGTAACTGCATGCGTCCCCAATTTCGATTCCAAATCCGACGACAATGTTGAACCCAAGAAAGAGCTCCAGTTGGGCGTAGCAAAGATGACACCAGCTGGGGAGCCAATTCAACTGGAGGAGGAGCGAGTGTTCGCTCAGATCGGCGAAAGGGACGAGCAACACGAGCACCAGAAATGGATCCTTGACACAGGGGCAACAAACCATATGACCGGGGCTAGATCTGCGTTCTCCGAACTCGACTCGGGGATCCGTGGGACGGTGAAATTCGGCGACGGCTCCGTCGTCGAGATCGAAGGGCGCGGCACCATCCTGTTCGTCAGTAAGGGAGGCGAGCATCGCCAGCTGACCGACGTCTACTTCATCCCGAGGCTCAAGGCTAACCTTGTGAGCCTGGGTCAACTCGATGAGACAGGTTGCTTCATTTCCATCGAGCGCGGACTACTGAAAATCTGCGATAATCAACGACGGCTGCTCACGCAGGCAAGGCGCACCACAAACCGTCTTTACATCCTGGAGTTAGAGATAGACCAACCCGTTAGCCTCTCGGCCAAGACCGAAGAGGTATCTTGGAGGTGGCACGCAAGGTACGGACACTTAAACTTTCCTGCCCTAGAAAAGCTACAGAAGAAGGAGTTGGTGCACGGCTTGCCAGAAATCAAAGGCGTGAACAAGCTGTGCGACGGGTGCCTCATCGGCAAACAGAGGCGCACACCCTTTCCGTCCCGAACAGCCTACCGAGCCGATGAGCCATTGGAGCTTGTACACGGCGATATTTGCGGGCCCATCAAGCCGGCGACCCCAGGCGGTAAGAGTCTCTTCCTCCTGTTAGTCGATGACAAAAGCCGCTTCATGTGGCTGACCCTGCTGCAAGCGAAAAGTGAGGCGGCAGAGGCGGTTAAGCGCATTAAAGTGCGAGCGGAGGCCGAATGTGAGAAGAAGATGCGAGTGCTGCGCACTGACCGAGGCAGAGAATTCACCTCGGCAGGTTTCAGTAAGTACTGCGACGAGATCGGCATACAACGGCACCTAACGGCGACCTACTCCCCCCAACAGAACGGAGTGGTCGAGCGCCGAAATCAGACCATTGTCGGGACAGCGAGGTCATTGTTGGTGACGGCCGGGATGCCTGGGAGATTCTGGGGAGAGGCAGTAATGACAGCTGTCTATCTCCTCAATCGGTCACCAACCCGAAGCCT
>NW_019268531.1:4429132-4440298 GCF_002738365.1 Cucurbita moschata
TGGGAGATTCTGGGGAGAGGCAGTAATGACAGCTGTCTATCTCCTCAATCGGTCACCAACCCGAAGCCTTGACGGGAAGACGCCATATGAGGCCTGGTACAACAAAAAACCAACAGTACATCATTTTCGCGTGTTCGGCTGCATCGCATACATGAAGGTAACACGTCCCCATCACGCCAAGCTCGATCCCAAGGGGCTGAAGGTTGTCTTCATCGGCTACGAACCCGGGAGCAAGGCGTACAGGCTCTATGATCCTGTAGGGGGGCGAGCTCACGTGTCTCGCGACGTCGTCTTCGACGAAAGCACCTTCTGGCAGTGGAATGACGTGATCGAGGCAGACCGTAATCCAAATCAATTCACGGTGGAGTACCTCGTCACCGAGCCTGAAGAAGGAGGAGCCCAGCATCAGGAGACGTCACCGCCGCCAGCAGGTGCACCACCTGAACCAGTAGAATTCGCAACACCACGGACTGCGGATTCGACGCTGGATGCCGATCACGATACTGATCTGAAGGCTAGGTACCGGAGGATGGATGACCTAGTGGGAGGAGGTGAACCACCTGGACTAGCAGCGCGCGAGCTCGAGGAAGTGGCCGAACTACATGCCGTCAGTGCAGATGAACCAAACACCTTCGCCGAAGCAGAAAAGAACCCGTGCTGGCGGAAGGCAATGCAGGAAGAGATGACATCCATCACTGAGAACCAGACGTGGAGTCTGGAGGATATGCCACCGGGACACCAAGCCATAGGGCTCAAGTGGGTCTTCAAACTGAAGCGCAACGAAAAAGGAGAAGTTGTGAAGCACAAGGCTCGTCTGGTGGCGAAGGGCTACGTCCAGAAGCAAGGAGTGGACTTCGAAGAGGTATTTGCGCCAGTAGCAAGGTTAGAATCCGTTCGTTTCTTGCTGGCAATTGCAGCACATCACTCTTGGGAGGTTCACCATATGGACGTAAAGTCTGCTTTCCTTAACGGAGAGTTGAAGGAGACCGTCTATGTTCGACAACCACCTGGCTTCCTGGATAACGACAACCCTAATAAGGTACTGCGTCTGCACAAAGCACTCTACGGGCTTCGACAAGCCCCACGAGCCTGGAACGCGAAGCTCGACAGTACCCTACTGTCACTGAATTTCAAACGTTGTGTCTCTGAGCATGGCATGTACACGTACGGCCACGGCAAAAAGCGACTGATCGTGGGAGTGTACGTCGATGACCTCATAATCACTGGAGGCGACGTGGGAGTCCTCGGAAGGTTCAAGAAGGAGATGTCGAAAAACTTCGAGATGAGCGATCTCGGTGTGCTCAGCTACTACCTCGGCATCGAAGTGCAACAGAACTCTTCCGGCATCTCCATCTGCCAAAGTGCATACGCGAGGAAGCTGCTGGACACAACTGGGCTTGTGGACAGTAATCCTACCAGGACGCCAATGGAGGCCCGACTTCAACTAAGGAAGGCCGGCACTACGACGACAGTCGACTCCACCAATTACCGCAGCATTGTCGGGAGTCTGCGCTATCTGGTAAACTCTCGTCCAGATCTTGCATATTCTGTTGGATATGTGAGCAGGTTTATGGAAGCACCTAGGGAGGAGCATCTAGTGGCTGTCAAGCGCATCCTGCGCTATGTAGCCGGAACCAGAGGCTGGGGCGTAAGATACTGCGCTGGGAGCAGAAAGGAGAAACTAAAACTGGTCGGCTACAGCGATAGTGACATGGCCGGTGACGTTGATGATCGTAAGAGCACCAGCGGAATGATCTACTTTCTCTCAGGCGGCGCGATCTGCTGGCAATCAACAAAACAGAAGGTAGTTGCTTTGTCTTCCTGCGAAGCAGAATACATCGCCGCTTCGATGGCAGCAACTCAAGGGATCTGGCTTGCACGACTAATGGAAGAACTCATCGGGAGAGAAAGCGATCCACCAATGCTATACGTAGACAACAAAGCTACGATCTCCCTGATCAAAAATCCAGTTTTGCACGACCGGAGCAAGCACATAGAAATCAGATTCCACTACATTCGAGAATGTGCAGATCGAGGGCTCATCAAGATTGATTTCATTCGAACAGAGGAACAACTTGGAGACATTTTCACCAAGTCCCTAGCACGGGTGAAATTTGAAGAACTTCGCTCAAAGATCGGAGTTCAAATAATAAGGCAGATATAACACAGGTTTTAGGAGGAGATTGTTAGATAAAACCTTTGTTTTTTCCTTATTTAGATTCACACGTTTACATTTAATTTCCCTTTGACCATTTGACAAACACGTCGAATGGATTAGCGAATTCTTAGACGTCAATTTTCTAGGAAGTGGCACAGATTCAGTTGGCCACTCTCCACCCATTTTTAGGATAGATTGTATTTAAATAGGAAATCTGTTTACAGGATTTTACATCCGGTTTTTGAAGAGCAGTCAAAACTTTTCAGTCCTTCTCTCTCTCTTATTTTACGCATTTTATCTCTCTTCCAACAACCTCCTGTCGACAATATCATCTCGGTGTTTTCCCTGGCCGATTATTGAAATCCAACAGATCACGACAACCCCTGAATGGGCGCACTCAAATTCTTGTCAGCCCTCCAACGAAAAGTCAAACCGAAGGAGATAATAGAGAAAGGGCTCATGTTCGTAGATGCCACAATGAACTCTCGACCGAGCAAGAGCACTCTGATAGACTCTAGAGCAACCCACAACTTCATTGCCGATCAAGAAGCCAGAAGATTGGGACTCACCATAGGAAAAGACCCGGGGAAAATGAAAGTTGTCAACTCCGAGGCCTTGCCTATTGTGGGAGTTTCCAAAGGAGTCCCCTTCAAAATAGGGGATTGGACTGGAGAGCTAGACCTTGTCGTGGTTCGCATGGACGACTTCGACGTGGTACTTGAGATGGAGTTCCTCCTAGAACACAAGGTCATCCCAATGCCATTAGCAAAATGCTTGGTGATCACCGACCGTAACCCCACAGTAATACCTGCAAGCATCAAGCAACCAGGTAATCTTCGAATGATCTCGGCCATACAGCTAAAAAGGGGACTCGCACGAGAGGAACCTACATTCATGGCCATACCACTGATAGAAGAAGCAACCACCGAAGAGACTGTCCCAAAGGAAATCAAGGAAGTACTAGACAGCTATACCGACATAATGCCAGAGAGTTTACCACAAACACTACCACCTCGTCGAGGCATTGACCACGAAATCGAACTCCTCCCCGGGGTTAAGCTACCAGCGAAGAACGCATACCGGATGGCTCCGCTCGAGCTAGCTGAATTGAGGAAACAACTAGACGAGTTGCTGAAGGCGGGATTCATTCACCCGGTAAAGGCACCTTATGGAGCCGCCGTACTGTTCCAGAAGAAGAAGGATGGGACGCTGCGTCTGTGCATAGACTATAGAGCCTTAAACAAGGTGACGGTACGCAACAAATATCCTCTGCCGATAATATCCGACTTGTTCGACCAACTTCACGGGGCCAAGTACTTCATGAAGTTGGACTTATGATCAGGATATTATCAAGTACGTATTGCCGAAGGGGACGAACCCAAGACGACGTGCGTAACAAGATATGGGGCCTTTGAATTCCTAGTAATGCCCTTTGGCTTGACAAATGCCCCAGCTATGTTCTGCACGTTGATGAACCAGGTTTTCTATGAATATCTAGATCAGTTCGTCATAGTATACCTCAACGACATTGTTGTTTACAGCACAACCCTCGAGGAACACAAAGTGCACTTGAAGCTAGTGTTTGACAAGCTCCGGCAGAACAAGCTGTATGTGAAGAAGGAGAAATGTGCATTCGCACAAACATGCATCAACTTCCTTGGACATGTCGTCAGATGTGGACAAATTAGTATGGATAGCGACAAGATAAAAGCTATCCTAGAATGGAAAGTTCCTACTTCCGTATCTGAGTTGCGGTCCTTCTTAGGACTAGCCAACTACTATAGGCGGTTCGTCGAAGGGTTTCCACGACGAGCCGCCCCATTGACAAAGCTGTTGAAGAAAGACCACCCTTGGTCGTGGTCGAATGATTGTCAAATGACCTTTGAAAATCTGAAAACAACCATGAAGAGGGGTCCTGTCCTCGGGTTGGTAGACATCACAAAGCCATTTGAAGTAGAAACCGATGCTTCCGACTTTGCTCTAGGTGGGGTCCTTATTCAAGAAGGCCACCCCATCGCTTACGAAAGTCGAAAGCTCAACGATGCCGAACGAAGACACACTGTCTCCGAGAAAGAAATGCTGGTTGTAGTCCATTGCCTTCGAGTCTAGAGACAGTATCTCTTAGGATCACAGTTCGTAGTGAAGACGAATAACAGCGCCACTTGCCACTTCTTTGATTAACCAAAATTAACAGCAAAACAAGCCTGGTGGCAGGAGTCGTTGGCCAAATTCGACTTCAAGTTCGAACACAAAGCAGGAAAGAGTAATCAAGCAGCCGATGCGCTGAGTCGGAAGGGCGAACATACGACCCTGTGCATGTTAGCCCATATTCATTCAAGTAAGATCGATGGATCGATGCGCGACATCATCAAGGAACATCTACACAAAGACCCATCGGCCAAAGCTGTTGTCGAACTAGCTAAGGCTGGAAAGACACGACAGTTTTGGGTTGAGGGGGACCTCCTGATAACCAAAGGAAACAGATTGTACGTCCCAAGAACGGGGGAACTGAGGAAGAAGCTCATTCAGGAATGTCATGATATCTTATGGGCCGGACACCCTAGGTGGCAAAGAACATACGCCCTAATAAAGAAGGGGTACTTCTGGCCAAACATGCGAGACGACGTCATGCAATACACCAAGACGTGCCTCATCTGCCAACAGGATAAGGTCGAGAAAGCCAAAGTCTCTAGACTCTTGGAACCTCTACCTGTGCCAACAAGACCCTAGGAAAGTGTATCTCTGGACTTCATAACACACCTCCCAAAAGTCGGGGAATATGACGCCATCTTGGTTATTGTAGACCGGTTCTCAAAATATGCGACATTCATTCCCTCTCCCAAATTATGCTCGGCGGAACTCACAGCCCAACTGTTTTTCAAACACGTTGTAAAGCTATGGGGCATTCCGTCGAGCATCATCAGTGATAGGGATGGCAGATTCATTGGGACATTCTGGACTGAGTTATTCGCTTTCTTGGGAACAACCTTAAACATCTCCTCGAGTTATCACCCTCAAACCGATGGACAGACAGAACGGTTCAATTGCTTGCTGAAAGAATACTTACGTCACTTCGTCGACACTGGCCAAAAGAACTGGATACAATTGTTAGATGTCGCCCAATTTTGCTTCAATTGTCAAACAAGCTCGTCTACAGGGAAGAGTCCCTTCGAAATTGTAAGTGGACGACAACCGGCCTTACCCCATATTATTGATCATCCTTATGCAGGAAAAAACCCTCAAGCTCACAACTTTACAAGAGAATGGAAGCAGACGACAGATATATCCCGGGCATATTTAGAGAAGGCTTCCAAGCATATGAAGAAATGGGCGGACAAGAAGCGTCGCCCCCTTCAAGTCCGTGCAGGAGATCAAGTCCTTATCAAGCTGAGACCAGAACAGATCAGATTTCGTAGCCGAAAGGACCTGAGACTAGTTCGTAAATATGAAGGCCCGGTTGAAATCTTTAAAAAGATCGGGGCTACCTCCTACCGAGTTGCACTACCCGCATGGATGAAAATCCACTCCGTCATTCATGTGAGCAACTTGAAGCCCTATCACTCTGATCCAGACGACAACCAACGAAATGCAACCACAAGACCGAACATCGATCTGAAGCAAAAAGAAACAAAGGAAGTGGAAGAGATCCTAGCTGACAGGGTTAGAAAGATAGGAAGACCTGTATGGATGATTCGTGAATTCCTTGTCAAATGGAAGAATCTCCCTACAGAGGAAACAAGCTGGGAACGCGCCGAAGATCTGAACTCCGCCGCCACCCACATTGCAAGGTATGAAAGTAGTCGGTTGACAGGGAAGTCAACCAATTAGATGGGGGAGGATGTCACGGTCATGCTTGTCCAGGGCATGTTGCCCATGGCCGCATGCCCATGACAAGCCAAACCCTTGTCATGTCTTTTCATTCTAGTGTTTTTCCTTTTGTAAGTCTAGAGCGTATGACACCTCAAAAATATCATGTCTAGGCCTGCCAGAACTAAAATGGCCCAGAATGTACTATAGGGGGATATGACTAGTTGTCAACTTCTCCCTACCCAAGGTTATATATGCTAAGCCGTTGTTATCTTTCTCTTGCTTGCTTATATAACGTCTCTTTCTAAAATCTCTCTTTCTAAAATCTCTCTCTCTCCTCATTTTCTAAAACCTTCTTTTAAAACCGAGGCTAGAGGCTCGACCGTACGTCGCTTGGCCGTAGGCGACGCAAGAACAAATTGGCTTAACTCACTTGTCGCTGGAAAGTGAGTGTCGCACAATCGCTAGTCCGCTGCCTTCGAAAGTGCGATTATGTCACGGTGCTTGATGTGCTTGGACCTCCATACTCCATGGAGGACGATCGAGATTGTTCATATTTATAAGGAGCATCCCTATTCCTCTTTTTCAAGTAAGTTCCAAATCATGTTCGTGCACCATCGTAAAAGTTCTTCCAAATATTGTAACGAAATGCGAATATCGATCTGCTACGACATTTACAATATGACCGTGACTCTCGTAATGGTTTCGTATCAGCTTCGATGGCAGATGGTGGCATGGCAATGACATAAGAAGAGGCTAAGGGATATGGATGGTTAGAAGAGATTGAGATGCCAGAAAACACTCGCATGGATGGCATACAATACTTAGGCCCACAGATTATTGACATTTAAGCCTATTTTATTTTGTTTTGTTTGTATATAAAATGGTACAAAGTTGTAACTTTTAAGGATGTTCTTACATGGAAGTTTGTGGTTTTTTCTCATCTATTCGATTGATTGAGGTTGTTATTGTTCAGATATGGAGCCTGATGTCTATTTATATAGTAAAAATCTGGTAGAGATATATTTGGTAGATATTTATATACAGTAGGTGATTATATAGCAAATCGAAGTCATATATATACCCTTGGACAGAGCTTTGAAGATATACTTTCTTCATTATCTGTTTTCTCTATTGGTTTACATACCTGAAGTCATCGATACAAATCCTTAGACACTATTCATCTAAATTGAGTGTGCGCATTGTTGTGCGATCCTAACCACTGGTATTAGAGCTAGGAGAGATTCACTACGATCTGTGAAGATGGAGATTTTAAAAGATTGGAATTGAGAAGTTTAATGGATCTGATTTCAATTTTTGGAAGATGCAAGATTATTTGTACCAAAAAGATCTTTATGAATCTTTATTGGGGGTGAGGTTGGATACCATGACCATGGAGCAGTGGAAGCTCATGGGTCGACAGGCCTTTAGGGTTGATTCGGTTGACGTTATCTCGAGACGTGACGAAGATAACGTCAGATCTGTTGAAGGTACTGTTGAATATATATGAAAAACTTGCGGCTAAGAACAAGATGTATTTGATGAGAGTTGTTCAATTTACAAATGTCTGAAGGTGGATATGTTGCTAATTATATTAACGAATTCATTATGATTGTAAGTCAACTAAGTTAAGTGAAAATTAATTTCGAAGATGAAATTAAGGCACTGATTTTGATGTCATCTTTACCCGAGTCATGGGATATTGTTATTGCCCCGATTAGCAATTCTCAAGGATCTAAGAAATTGAAGTTCGATGAAATTCAAGATGTAGTTTTCAACGAAAGTATTCACACGAGAAATTGAGGATTCATCTGGTGGTGATCTTAGTGTTGACCAAAGGGGTAAAAAGTAAATCTAAGGACCCAAACAAAGGTCGATCAAAATCAAAGAACTGTGAAAATTTTTCAAATAGACCAAACGTGATAGGTTGGAGTTGTGGAGAAAAAGGTCACTTTCGGACAGATTGTACAAGACCAAAGAGGAAGTAGAATCATAAATCAGAAGATGATGATTCTATAAATTCAGCAGAAGACATTGGGATGCTCTAATCCTCGTCATGAACCGTCCAATTGAATCCTGTATTTTGGACTCAGGTACATCTTTTTATTCATGTCAAAATAAAGTGCTGTTTCAAAATTTCAAGTCTGAAAATTTCAAGAAGGTGTATGTTTGCCGACAACAAAAATTTGAAGATTGAAGGAAAAGAGGATGTCTGCATAAAAACTCAAACAAAAAATCAACAGAAATTATAGGAGGTCAGATATATTCCTGGTCTCAAGAAGAACCTCATCTCTATTGATCAGTTGGACCAAACGTAATGTGTTGGAATTGTGGAGAAAAAGGTCACTTTCGGACAGGTTGTACAAGACTAGAGAGGAAGCAGAATCACAAATCTGGAGATGATGATGATTCTATAAATCCAGCCGAAGACATTGGGGATGTTCTAATCCTTAGTGCACTGGTTCCTTCGTGGACTCGGCACCGAATTTGTGACCAACTTCATGCCAATGGCAGACCCATCGAGGACATTGATAAAGTGCACTGGTTTCTTCGTGGACTCGGCACCGAATTTTCAACTTTTTTGTAACGGCCCTAATATTTTACCTATTAAACCTAAGGTCATTACTATACCTTGAAATACAAAATATACATTAAATGGGTCCTATTCATAAATGCGACTTGCACTCGCCTTTTATTACCTTAGAGAAAATGATTACAAGGAAAAAAAGGAAGAACAGAAATAAAGGAAAAGTAACAAAACCCAAAATGAATGTGTTATTCTACCGTTTATTATGCAAATACATTTCAACCTATACTAACCTATACAAATGATGCCACCAAACAACTACCCTATACATGTGCCACGGTCCCGGGGTGTACGATATCGCCGTCGTTGTCACATGGGTGCCTTGCCCTTATCTGCAAAAGTAAAGTAGCATGAGCCTTGAGTATTTCTAGAATACTCAATAAGTGACCCCCTATCGGGGTTATGTGACACACACATGCAATGAGATGATGAGACCTATCTTTCGTTTCGTTTCGTTTCGTTTTCCCTATGGTATAATCCTAACAGGTAATCGTGGACGTGTACCATATACTCTACACGCAGCCCATACGTGCGAGTATGGGCTCACCAGCTAGTTCGCACACCGCTGGGCCATTGTCCCTAGCCAGTAGGCATGCTCTGGGAGCCCTTATACCGGGACCTGTTAAAACTAGGACCATCACGGCAGCGCTATGCAGGGCATAATGATCGTCTCCTGCCATTGGATGTACGCGTCCGTACCCTCGTGATGGGATAGAGGTATCCCCCCAAATGCATGAACACACAATATGCATGAGGTCCCACTAGTCCTACAGTTATCATTAATGAACATAATCCCGTGTCACGTTTTCATGCTTACATGTCATTCTCATTTCGTTACATATCATACATATTCCTAGAGGGGTTATGTTCCATGCAATTTACCGTATTTCATGTCATACAATTCATACAGTTACATTCGAATACTCATACAAACAAGCCATAATCATACAAGGGCCACAACTCGTCACATGCATAACATATCACATCAACTAAGCAGCATACATAACATACATTTACGTTCACATGATTTCGCACTTAAGCACATTAAGCTAGCATACAATTTAATGACCCGTGCATATTCACGGGCATGTGCCAACGTACAGCAATTAACGCGTAACCTACGACGGGTGAGCCACTTACTTGGTAGGCCTTAGCCGAAGTACTCCCTAGATATAACGTAAGCTCCTAGCTCCTCGTGGACGTTCTACGCTTCCGTTGGTGGTTGGTTCCTATGGGTTCATTAGTCACTTTCTTACTCCAATTATCTTCTTTGGAAAAGCCAACTTCTCCCTCTCCTTGAGAGTCAAGACATGTTGGGCTATGTTGATGGAACTATGATTCCACCACCTCACTTTGAACCAAAAACCTCCTCAACACTCAACCCCAAATATTTGGTGTAGAGAGCACCTGATCAACGACTTCTCTATCTCCTATTCTCCTCTCTCGTCGAGGAAGCCATGGCTGTTGTCGTTGGTCTCTCTACTGCACGTGATGTTTGGCTTGCGTTGGAAACTACGTTCAACTTGTTGGGTTTTATGTCCTAAAACTCATAGTAGTTTGTAAACGAAAATATATTCTATTTTCAATAAAGTTATTATTGTTGTTTATTCAGTAAAGATTGTTATTGAATAAAGTGAACTTTACGATAATTAATCTAAATCCAATAAACTAAGAATTTGTGAAATGCGACCTTAAAATGTTCCATTTTACCTTAAACAAGGCCGAAACAAGGTCTGGGAGGGTCTAAACGGTGTCAAATAGGCTGGAAACAGGTTTTCTGAGCCGAATAAGCCGCCGGAGCCGAGAGGAGCCGCGCTGCAGACGTGCCACGTAGCACAATCAAAGAGCGACGCGTGTGCAGGCGTCTTGGGTCAAGGCGCGAGTTAACGGGTCGCTCGCGGGTCTCGGGCCGAACGCAGGTGACGGGCCGTTCGCGGGTGATGGGCCGCAGGGTGATGGGCTGGCTCGCGGGTGAAGGGTAGGGGTGTTTATGCCGCGGGTAACGTCAATTTTGGGCCGACTGAAGGGACAGAGTTCGGTTCGGGTTGTCGGATCCGAATCTCGGGTCGGACTTCGCCCTCTTCGCCCAACTGCCTGCGCGATTTGCCAGCGATCTCTCTCTCTCCTTGACAACGTCGTCCCGATGTCCTTTTCCCCTCTTTTTTCCTCTGTTCCTGAGATTATTCTTCACCCTAACCCTGTTTTTGGTACAGATTTCGTTGATAAGGACCTCACACTCCCGAATCTAGAGAAGCTTGGAAGTCCGCCAATCCATCTTCCTTCCCGACTGTGTTCAGCGTACGAGATTCGTCTAAAACCTATTCGTGATGTGTGTAAAGGGTTCTGGGATTACTTTTGTGGTGGAAAATGGGGGTTTTTTGACGTCGATTCGTATGGTTCGGCTTCGCCGGAGTTCGTCGGTTTTCTATTCTTTCTCCTTTTTCCTCACCATTTTCGTTTCTTTGCAGGTTCTTTCAGGGTGGTTGAAGGTCGGGGACGCGATTTGTGGCATCCCAGCCTTCGGCCGCCCTTTGTGGGTCGTGTGCGAGCGAAAACTCCGGCGTTTGCTGGAGTTTTTGGCTCTGTCGACGACCTCTTTTTTTTTTTTTTTTTC
>NW_019268531.1:4440500-4471614 GCF_002738365.1 Cucurbita moschata
CCTTTTTTTTTTTTTTTTTTGTGGTTCCGTTACATTTTTCTACTGCTCAGATGGCTCTCACCCCTATCCCCTGTTTTGCAGATTTAGTCTCTAAAGCTGAAAATTTTGAGTTGTTACAGCGCTTCGTTGAGTCCTCTAACTCCACTCCTACAGCATTCACAGCCACTAATTGTGGTCGCACCCATGGAAACCACCATGTTTCCTTTAGCAACCAGCGAGGTCGTTCTTATTCCCACAAAAACAACTCTTCCAATCGAGGACGAACCCACTCAGGTCAGGGTCGTCGACCACCTCACTGCCAAATATGCCGCAAAGCAAAGACGGCCATTATGCTGACTGCTGCAACCAACGGTATGTTCGACCTGATTCTTCTCATGCTCACCTTGCTGAAGCCTTTAACACGTCATGTTCTATTGCTGGACCCAATGCTGCTGATTGGTTCCTGGACACTAGGGCTTCAGGCCATATGACTGCCGACCCATCTATTTTGGATCAGTCTAAAAATTACACGGGTAAGGACTCTGTGATCGTAGGAAACGGTGCATCCCTACCCATTACCCACACCGGTACTCTTTCTCCTGTTCTAAATATTCACTTATTAGATGTCTTGGTTGTCCCTCATCTCACCAAAAATCTTCTTTCCATAAATCTTCTTTCCAAAAGTGGTGGCAACTGGTAAAAGAGATGGAGGGCTATATGTGCTTGAGCGCAACAAATCTGCTTTTATTTCAGTCCTTAGAAACAAATCTTTACGTGCTTCATATGATTTATGACATGCTCACTTGGGTCATGTGAATCATTTTATTATTTCTTTTTTAAATAGAAAATGTCATCTTTCTCTTTCGTCTTTATTGCCTTCTCCATCATTATGTAATACTTGTCAGCTTGCAAAAAGTCATCGATTGCCTTACTCCCGCAATGAACATAAGTCGTCTCATGTGTTAGATCTTATTCATTGTAATCTTTGGGGTTCTTCTCCCGTCAAATCAAATTCGGGTTTTCTTTATTATGTTCTTTTTATTGATGATTATTCTCGATTCACTTGGCTTTACCCTTTAAAATTTAAATCTGATTTCTTTGATATTTTTCTTCAATTTCAAAATTTTGTGGAAAATCAATATTCTTCTTGTATCAAAGTATTTCAAAGCGATTGAGGTACCGAATTTACGAGTACTTGTTTCAAAACTCATTTACGTAATTCTGGCATGCCCATCAACTCTCTTGTCCATATACACCTGCTCAAAATGATCGTGCTGAGAGAAAACATCCTCATGTGACTGAGACTGGCTTAACCCTTCTCTTTCACTCTCATCTTTCTCCTCGATTTTGGGTTGACGCCTTCAGCACTGCAGCTTATATTATAAGTTGGTTGCCTACTCCACTTATTGGAGGTAATTCACCATTTGAACTTTTTTATGACTACACTCCACATTATGACAATTTTCATCCCACCGGTTGTCGTGTTTATCCTTATTTGCGTGATTATATGCCTAACAAGCTTTCTCCCCGCAGCATTCCTTGTATTTTTTTGGGTTGTAGTCCTGCTCGTAAAGGGTTCCGCTGTCTTGATCCCGCCATCACTAAGCTATATATCACCCGCCATGCTCAATTTGATGAAACTCACTTTCCTGCTACCCTAGCTCCCAGGCCCAACCTCTTTCCTCTATTCCTATTTCAAATTTCTTGGAACCACATCTTTATCATATTGATTCATCCCTGTTGTGTGCCGAAAGCGGAATAAATGTACTCACAACACCAATGAACGGAATTACACAAAGAGACACCAAGATATTTACGTGGTTCAGAGAGAAGTTCCTACATCCACGGGTAGCAACCAATCACTAATAAACAAAGTGTTACAAGTGAAGACCTCACTATCACACTACAAAGACTCTCACCAATATGTCACTCAAGAAATACAATGTGACACAAAACTTGATAAGTTTAACAGCAGATTGTTAGAGTAGAGAACATAAACAATTGAATCTCAAGTGCTGTTTTATTAATTCTAAGCATGGCATTATATAGCCTTTACAATCATGGTTGAACCTAAAAATATAAGCAGAAAGAAACTTAAAGTCCCAAAGAATAGGACTAATAAGTCTCAAAGAATAGGACTAATAAGTCTTAAAGAATAGGACTTTATGACAATTTACAACAATCTCCACCTTGTCATAAGATCTCTAAGCTGATAACTGATTTGGTTGCTACCACGTCAACACACTACTCCTTTCTTCTAACGTTGATAAAATCCAAACAATGCCAGAACTTTTCACGAGCGATGACCTTTGTCAACATACCAACAGGGTTATCAGCAGTTCTAATTTTTAATAAACGAATGTCCCCTTCACTAATAATTTCTCAAATAAAGTGAAAACGGCATCAATATGTTTAGTACGAGTATGATGGACTTGATTTTTTGACAAACAAATAGAACTCTAGCTATCACAAAACACATCTATATGTTTATGCAAAATACCCAAGTCATTGATCAAACCATGCATCCAAATAGCTTCTTGAAAAGCTTCTGTTACTACCATATACTCTGCTTCGGTGGTAGACAATGCAACAGTAGACTGCAATGTTGAACGCCAACAAACAGGTCCACCAGCTATAGTAAATAAATAACCTGTAGTAGATCGTCGCTTATCCAAATCACCAGCATAATCAAAATCTACATAATTAACTACAAGGTTGTCAAGATTAAACATTTCTTGTTTTTGAAACTTAATATTAACATCAATAGTACCAAGAATGTACCTAAGAATCCATTTGATAGCCTGTCAATGCTCTTTACCAGGATTATGCATATAACGACTCACCATGCTTACTGCGTGTGAAAGATCAGGTCGAGTACATATCATAGCATACATCAAAGCACCAACAACATTTGTATAAGGAATATTCTCCATATACCTTTTGTCATCGTCAGAACTTGGATACATGGAAGCACTAAGTTTGAAATGAGGAGCAAGTGGAGTACCAACAGGTTTGGTTGAATTATTTAAACTAAATCTTGTCAATACCTAGCGTAGATATTGAGACTGAGTCAACCAGACTGTACCTTTTTTCCGATCTCGCTCTATCTCCATTCCAAGTATTTTCTTTGCATTGCCTAAGTTTTTCATTTCAAATGTTTTAGAAAGCTGATCTTTTAGCTTATCAATCTCCACCTGTCTCGTTGACCAATTAACATATCATCAACATATAAGAGCAAATAGATAAACGATTCATCATCAAGACACCGATAATACACACAATGATCAAATTGACTATAAATATACATATGTTCTACCATGAAATGATCAAACTTTTTATACCATTGTTTCAGCCCATACAAAGATTTCTTTAATCTGCATACCAAATGTTGCTGTCACTCTACTCGAAAGCCAACCGGTTGCGCCATATATATTTCTTCTTCCAAATCTCCATGCAAAAAAGCAGTTTTTTACATCAAGTTGTACAAGCTCAAGATTAAATTGAGCAACCAAAGCCAACAAAATCCGAATGGAGGAATGTTTTACCACAGGTGAGAAAATTTCATTGTACTTAATACCTTCTTTTTGTGCATAGCCTTTAGCCACAAGTTGAGCCTTATAACGTATACCAGAAGAATCTTTTTTTTTTTTTTTTTTTTGCAAAAACCCATTTACAACCAATTTCCTTCTTACCTTTTGGAAGTTGTACCAAATCCCAAGTTTGATTTATCTCCAATGATGCTATCACCTGATTCACAACCTCTTGCCAGTGCAATCTATCAGGGCTCTGGATAGCATCTTTGTAGTTGTTTGGAACTCCATCAATCAAAGGGAAAGCATATGCTATCGTATCATCAAACCTTGCAGGTTTTCAAATTTCCCTTCGTGGTCTATTCCTAGCGATGGACTCAGGTTCCTCCACTCTTTCATTTACAAGGCTTTGCTCCAACTGTTCTAAGACATCAGAGTTATTATCTACCTGATCAATAGGTTCTTTAGTAGGAGCAATCATATCAGGAGAGAACACCACCTTCTTCACCTGCTTCAATGCCTCGTCATTATTTTCAATTTTCTGCAAAAACATTCCGGATTCATCGAATGTCACATCTCGACTATTAACAATCTTACTTGTTTCTCGACACCATAACCTATAGCCCTTTACGCCTTTGCTAAAGCCCATAAACTTGGCTTTTTTTGCTCTAGGATCTAGCTTTGAGTCTGTCACATGAGAATAAGCAAGACACCCAAACACATGCAGTTTATCATAATCACTAACAGGAGTATCCGACCATACCTCAAACGGAGTTTTTCCACCATTTCTAGAAACAGGTAAACGATTCTCACCAAGTGAACTGCATAATTGAGAGCCTCAGCCCAAAATGCCTTACTCAATCCTGCTTGAGACAATATACATCGAACCTTCTCTATTAATGTCTGGTTCATTCTCTCAGCAACTCCATTTTGTTGTGGCTTACCAGGAACAGTGAAGTGTCGAACGATCCCTTCATCTCGGTATACTTTAAGGAATGGACCATAAGTATATTCTCCACCGTTGTCTGATCTCAGTTTTTTTATTTTCCTGTCCGTCTGATTCTCTACCATTTTCTTCCACTCTAGGAAGATTTGGAGAACTTCGTTTTTGTGCCTCATGGGATACATCCAAACTCTCCTCGAGTAGTCATCAATAAAGGTGACAAACCACCTCTTTCCTCCCAATGACAGTTCTTCGTGGGACCCCATACATCAGTGTGAACATAATCCAAAATGCCCTTTATTTGGTGTATAGTTGTACCAAACATCACATTTTTTTGTTTACCAAATATACAATGTTCACAGAAATCAATTTTACCAGTTGTGGCACCCTTAAGGACTCCTTGATTCATCAATGTCTGAAGCGCCTTCTCACCAGCATGCCCAAGTCTCATGTGCCATAATTTCGATATGTCTTGTTCCTTCGAACTTGCCACAACAGCATGCCCAATTATTGTGGTTCCGTTGAGGTAGTATATGCTACCTCTTCTAGTTCCTTTAATTGCCACCAAAGCTCCACGAGCTACTTTCAAATTTTCTCCTTCCAAAATGATGTGATAACCACTCGCATCCAACAAGCCAAGGGAAATCAAATTTTTCTTCAAGTCAGGGACATACCTCACATCATTGAGTTTTCGTATAACCCCATCAAATATCTTGATTTGTACTGAGCCAGTTCCCATCATCTTGCAAGTACTATCATTGCTCATATAGACAACTCCACCATTGAACTCTTTGGAGTCCAAAAACATCTCTCTGTTGGGACACATATGATAGGAGCACGCAGAATCAAGAATCCATTCAATAGTTTGGCTGACTGATAAAGAGATCGTCAAGACATTATTTGTATCAGTATCGTCATCTCTAACCACATTGGACTTCGACCCCTTCTCTTTTAAGATCGGGAAATCTTTCTTCCAATGGCCTTTCTGTCGACAATATGCACACTCATTTTTATCAAGTTTTCTCCAATTGTTATATCTACTTCTTGACTTTGATCTGGACTTTCCACGTTTCCTCTTTTTCCAAGTAGAAGTCCTTCCACGAGAAGTGAGAACAATTGTGCTAGAGTCTTGATATGCCTCCTTTTCTTTCTTTCACACCTCATTATTCATTAAGGCATTTGAAACATCTTAAAAAACAAGATCAGTGAGTCCATGTAGTAGGGTGCTTACTAAAAAACTCGTAGGATTCCGGCAAAGAATTCAACAACAACGCCTTGTCTTCGTCATTAATTGTAACATCTAGAAGCAAATTAGTGATGATTTTGTTAGCTCAACCATTGAGATACCTTTCTTGTAGTCAAAACGGAAGAGTTTATTCTTCAAATAGAGCTTATTTTCCACGATCTTCTTCATATATTTCGCCTCAAGCTTGTCCCATAGTTCTTTCGCCATGGTAACCTTCATAAATGGATATTTATGATCCATGCCAAGACAGGATCGAATAATTCCACAAGCTTGTCGATTTAATTTCGTCCTTTCGGCGTCTTTCATGTCTTCAGGCATCTCCTCTTGGAGAGAAACATCAAGATCTTGCATGACCAACAAATCGCTAACTTCACCTCGCCAAACACCAAAATTATTGGTTCCATCAAATTTCTCTACTTCGAGATTGGAACTCAACAATCTCGATCCACGCCGTGATTTAATTCCAGATGATTCTGCCATTTGCAATAATTAATCTAGATGTAACTAAAAAACACAATTCTTGAAATTTGATTTTCAAGAAAATAAGCACGATTTTGAGCACATCTAGTGGTCGATGAGGCCAAAACTTTCACAATATCCTAAATACCACAATCAGGCTCTGATACCACTTGTTGTGCGCCGAAAGCGGAACAAATGTACTCGCAACACCAATGAACGAAATTACACAAAGAGACACCAAGATATTTACCTGGTTCGAAAAGAAGAAGTTTCCCTACATCCACGGGTAGCAACCAATCACTAATAAAGAAAGTGTTACAAGTGAAGACCTCACTATCACACTACAAAAACTCTCACCAATATGTCACTCAAGAAATACAATGTGATAAACAAAACTTGATAAGTTCAACAGCAGATTGTTAGAGTAGAGAACATAAACAATTGGATCTCAAGTGATGTTTTATTAATTCTAAGCATGACATTATATAGCCTTTACAATCATGGTTGTACCTAAGAATATTAGCAGAAAGAAACTTAAAGTCCCAAAGAATAGGACTAATCGAATAGGACCTTATGACAAACAATCCCCCCTTACCACTTCATCATCGCACATTCCTCGATCCAGTTCATCCCCGTGTGATATTTGTTCTGTCCTTGTGGATGCATCTGTGTAAGTTCCACTTTGCCACCCTCGACTTCTAATTTGACCTCTATTGAACCTACTGTTGATTCCTCTTCTTCGGGCACTCATCCTATGATCACACGAGCTAAAGCTGGTATTTTCAAGACTTGTCATCCAGCAAATCTTGGTATTTTGGGCTCATCTGGACTTCTTTCTACTCTTCTTGCATCCACTGAGCCAAAAGGATTCAAATCTGTGGCTAAGAATCCTGCTTGGGTTGCTGCCATGGATGAAGAAATTCGAGCGTTACAACAAAATGATACTTGGACTTTGGTTCCTTGCCCTAGCGACACCAACATCATGGGCTCTAAATGGGTATTTCGTATTAAATATTTGCCTGATGGATCCGTCGAGCGTTTCAAGGCTCGTCTTGTTGCCAAAGGTTATACTCAGGTTCCTGGTCTTTACTAGGCTGACACTTTCAGTCCGGTTGTCCAAGCTACCACTGTCCGTGTTGTGCTTTCTATTGCAGTCACAAATAAATGGCCTCTTCGACAACTTGATGTCAAGAATGTCTTTCTCAATGGAACTCTTATTGAACGTGTTCATATCGAACAACCTCCTGGGTATATTGATCCTCGATTTTCCACTCATGTTTGTCTATTAAAGAAAGCCTTTATGGCTTAAAGCAAGCTTCTCGCGCCTGGTTTCAGTGTTTTAACTCATTTCTTCTTATACTTGAGTTTTCTTGCAGTCGCGCTGACACGTCCTTTTTTGTCTTTCATCAGCAATCTAACCTTATCTATTTGTTTCTTTATGTTGATGACATTATTGTTATTAGCAACAACTCATCTCTTATTGACAGCTTTACTCGCAAGCTTCATTCTGAGTTTGCTACCAAAGATTTGGGTTCTCTCAGTTACTTTCTTGGTCTTGAAGCTTCACCCACTCCTGATGGTCTCTTTATTAGTCAGTTAAAATATGCTCGAGATATTCTTACTCGTGCTTAGTTGCTCGATAGCAAACCAGTCCACATTCCCATGGTTGTTTCTCAACACCTGACTGTTGATGGTTCTCCTTTCTCTGATCCTACTCTCTATAGATCTCTTGTTGGCGCCCTTCAGTACCTGATTATTACGCGTCCAGATATTGCCTATGCTGTCAATTCTGTCAGTCAATTCTTGCGTTCCCTTACTACAATTCACTTTCTTGCTGTCAAACGTATTCTTCGCTATGTCAAAGGAACACTCCACTTTGGTCTTACCTTTCATCCATCCACTGTTCCTAGTACGCAAGTCGCTTATTCGGATGCTGATTGGGCTGGTTATCCCGATACTCATCGTTCTACATCCAGCTATTCTATTTATCTTAGTAACAATCTCGTTTCTTGGAGTGCCAAAAAGTAACCTACTGTCTCACGCTCCAGCTGTGAATCTGAGTATCGTGCTCTTGCCACAACTGCTGCTGAACTTCTTTGGGTTACGCATCTTTTGCATGACCTCATGGTCCCTATTTCACAGCAGCCTTTACTCTTATGTGACAACAAAATAGCTATTTTGTTGAGCTCTAATCCCGTTTCTCACAAGCGGCCTAAACATGTTGAACTAGATTATCATTTCCTTTGAGAACTTGTTATCGCTGGCAAACTTTGCATACAATATGTACCTTCTCATCTCCAAGTTGCTGACATCTTCACAAAAAGTATTTCTTGACCTCTCTTTGATTTTTTTAGATCCAAGCTTCACGTTCATTCAAATCTGATGTGTAGCTTGCGGGGAGGTGTTAAGGATAGTTGACCATTCATTATAAGGCAAATATCTTACATTACGACTTACCATATTTGCCCTTTTATTAAAGGCAAATATATTGTATTTATTTATTATTCTTTCCTTTTATTGTTATTTTCATATTATTTGTAATTTACCATATTTCTGTATTCTGTAAATGATTATAAATAAGAGAACTCTCACCACCATGTGGTAAATTCAGCAAATATTTACAAGAATAATCTTTTTTATATTAGAAAGATAAGAGAGGAATGCTCAATTTGTCTTTTTTATACTCTAAAGTATTTATAAGCAAAGTAAATCTGTTAAAACTATCTCTCAAAATTGTTCCAAATGAGCAATGAAAAATGGTTGCCTTCCGATCTAATTCCAATTAAGAATGTCAATTACAGAAGAGTGGAAGAGGCTGGAAGGTCTGCAGTGGAACATCATAATAGGAGGAGTGGAAATTCTTTCATTTACAAGAGTGTGGTGAACGGTCTGACCAACATGATCAACGACTACCCAGGTCCTCGATTTTATATTCTTGTGATAGAACCTTTAAATAATGATGGTATTCCTTGGTCATATATTGCAAAGGTGAGGCACTTTGGACTTCACTTCAGAGAGCCCATTCTCTTATCCTTTGAAGATGTCCTTAAGGATTTCAAAAAGCATTAGTTCTAAGCCCTCTCTCTCTACATATAAGGGGGCGTTACTGCCTTTTAACTATGAAAATGGCATAGACTACAATAAAATAATCACATAGTTATCTATATATATATATATATACTTCTTAGTTATGCATATTAATAGGAACAAATCCTCTCCTAATATATATATTAAAATTTTATTAATTTTATATTAGAAAAAAATTTAAAATGCACTAACATATTTAAAAATAATTTAATATATATTTTACGCTCAAAATTTATTCGAAGTTAAGTGTTTGGTGCAGTGTCCAACAAATGTGGAATTTATGTCTAATACATGTCCAACAAATGTGGATGGAAATCGATAATATTTATTTCAAAAATATGGTTGAACTTTCAACCCGGTTTCAAAATAGTTGTTGAACATTAACAAATTTCATTAATACCCTTCAACTTTAAAAAGAAAAAAAAAATAAAAAATAAACTTAGAGTTAGTACTGTGTTTAAAACATATCCTTAAAAGTTTAAAGTCATTATTAACACTTTTTACTGTTATAAAAAAAAATTAAAAGAGTTTTTACCATCAATATATGACAATATTATCTACGTCTAAGAATATTATTTTTTTTTATGTTACTTTTGAAAGTTATTAATAATTTTGAAACATGATACTAACAGCAAGATTATTTGGTATTTTTTAAACACTTTTATCTTATTTGGTATTTTTTTAAACACTTTTAAAACTAGTTGTGAAACATTTTGAAAATTCAAGAGTATTTAAAAAAAAAAATTATAAAAAACGAGTGGTAAGGATATTATCAAATTTGAAAGTTTATAATTGTATTTTAGATTTCTCGAAAATTTAAAAATATTATTAAAATTTTTTAAAGTTAATATATATATATATATTATAAATAAAAGTTGAACAATATTTTATTAATTTAGTTTCTAATTTTAGAAGAAAACAAAATACAACCTTTGTTTTATTAAGTTAATATTAATTTTATTAATAAAACATTAAAAAAATTTAAATCAATAAAAAAAATTTGAAAAAAAAAACATAACAACAAATTAAAATTAATTTAATGAAATGACACCACACAGGCAAGATTTCATGTCATTTTAAAAAAAATATGAGATATAAATACGACAAAATACACTTTATTTCTGGAAGCGTATTAAATACTCTTTGGCGGATGTAAAGAAAGCATGAGAATAACTTACTCTTACGTTCTATCTTTGAAACCATGTACTAAAGTTTAAAGCTTTTATTTCCCTTTATCAAATCTATGTTTATTCCCATCTCAGTTCCTTTGGTCTAAACGACTCATTAAATGACAAAATTAAATATATAGTTAGTCAATCGTAATATTTGACGTGCTAGTTTTCAAACTACTTTGAATGAGTGTAAAGAAATCATCAGAATAACTTATTCTCGTGTCCCACTTCGACGTATTACATATGTATCGAACACTTGTTAGTACAATGAAACGTACTTGTTAGTAAAATGCGAATATCGATCTGCTACGACATTTACAATATGACTGTGACTCTCGTAACGGTTTCGTATCATCAATTTTTATCCAAACTAATACCCACTAATTCATCATGTCAGAAGAATTGAAAATTTCAGAGTAGGAGAAGAGGAACAATAGAAGAAAAGTGACAGAAATCAGAACAAAGACGACGAATGAATTGGGATATATATCATCCTTTTAAGCCTACATCTCAAAAGTGTTAATTTCTAGTCTCTATAGCTATCGTCTCTGATTGAGCATAGCAAATCATGATATTTTTCCTCTCAACAATAAAATCAAGAACATATTCATTATCGAGAGGTTTGTGGCGAGCTATCCTGATCCCGTCATCAACAGGTAGCCTCCTAATCTTAATATGGATCTTGAATTGACTATAAGTATTTTCAATCATTCTATTAGACCGAGAACTGTGGTTGACAAACGGTTCTCGATCATCAAATATCAAAAATACATTATAAGCATCTTCAAATTTCTCACCAAGCTCAAAGGTGTTCGTATTTTGTTTCACAACCTCTCAAGTGATCCAGAGCACCGATCTTGGTGTTATTATCCAACTTCAAAACTTTGAGTGTTTATTTAACACATCCTTATTATATTCATCACTCTGATCATCCACGATATTCATTTCATTTTGTTCCAATTAAATTAAATGAGACACATTACCGATCTTCGAGTAAATCATTCTAGTCTATTTCTGGGTTTTGCATCTTCCACGAAAATTTAATTATTTCTTGGAAGATCATCAACAAATACTTGGTTTTCCATCTCTCGTGTAATTCAATAATTTCTTAGAAGTCTACAAAGCAAACCAACCGTGTTTAAGAAAGGATTTTTTGGTCATGACTTTATTTTAGACTCAACTACTATCTCAATAGTCCCACTAGCTTTTATTGGTATCCCACTTGTTTTTCAAATTCAATAACTTTGATATACACCTATTCCGCAAACCAAAACTAGTAAAGACAAGTTGTATGTTATTGACCTACACTCGTATATTTGATATATTTTATGTTAGCTTTAGATTTGGTTATTAGTATATTTTATCTTATTTTTAGGATTTAGTTAACAGCTTTATCCTATTTAAACCTTGTGAACATTAATGAAAATGGGACTTCAGATCCCACTGGGACTTTTGATTCCACCTATGTTTCTCTGCACTTTCGATCCAACATCTATTCTCATTCTTAACAAACACATATTGTTTTTTTTTTCTTCTTTTGCGCCTTTTCTTTTAAACTTCCCCTCAACATTTTTAAAACGTTTCTGGGAGCGGTTTCCAACAATTTATAAATAATGTTTTGTTCTCCAATTTATGTGCAGAGATTTCTTACCGTTAATTTTGTTAGGTTATGGAACGTGCTTATTTATAGCTTACTAAACGGGTATGGTAAATGATATATAAAGTAAAATGTCATAAACAGTAAATAGTTATGTATAGTAATTTATGAACTATATATAATAAGCTAAACCATATATCTATATATATATCTAACTTTAATACTCTATATTCTCTCTATTCTCTCTAATACTTTATATATTCTCTCTAATCTCTCTCTTATGGTACATATGTAGTCATCAATAAAAAAAAAAAAGGTTTTAGCCAATATTCTCCTTGCATTTTCTTTATTCTGTTGTTTGTGTTCATCTAAATCGAGTGTGTGCGTTATTGTGTGATCCTTACAAATTTCGGGGCCCAACATCTTCATTGACACTCGTTTCGTTCTCCAATCGATATGAGACCCCCCAATCCACCCCCGTTCGAAACCCAGCATCCTTATTGACACACCGCCTCGTGTTTACCCCCTTTGGGGCTCAGCCTCCTTGCTGGCACATTGCCCAGTGTCAGGCTCTAATACCATTTTTAACGGCCCAAACTTTCTCCTCTCCAAGTGATGTAGGTCTCTCCAATCCTCCCCCTTCGTGGCCCAACGTCATTGATGACACACCGCCTCGTGTCCACCCCTCTTCGGAGCTCAACCTCCTTGCTGGCACATTCTCTCGTGTCTGACTCTGATACTATTTGTAACGGCTCAAACCCGCTTCTAGCAGATATTGTTCTCTTTGAGTTTTTCCCCTTCCGGCTCTCAAGATTTAATTTAGAAAAATTAATTTTATTTTTTTGGCAAATATAAATCCACATTTTTTATATGAAATATCACTAAAAAAAATTACCCATTTAACTCTCACATATTTAATATTTAAATGGATTAGTTAGCAATTCATCCCGGTAATTACTTACGCAGACAATGTGTTTTAACTTCAAATTCACCCTAGAGAGAATAAACAATATTGTACCATATTAGGGAGAATAATCTTTTTTTATCTTTGAAAAATAAGAGAGGAATGCTCAATTTGTTTTTACAGATTCGACAATATCAATTTGAGTAGCGTTTAGCCACAACTATAAATATCGAATTCTAAAGTATACATAAGCAAAGTAAATCCGTTAAAACTATCTATCAAAAGTGTTCTAGAATGAGCCGTGAAGAGGTTTTGCCATCAAATCCTATTAAGGATGTCAGTGACAAAAAAGTTCAACATGCTGGATGGTCTGCAGTGAAACAACATAACGAGAGGAGTGGAAATTCTTTCATTTACAAGAGTGTGGTGAACGGTCTGTCCGATATGATCAACGACCACTCAGGTCCTCGACTTTATATTCTTGTGATAGAAGCTTTAAATAATGATGGTATTCCTTGGTCATATATTGCAAAGGTGAGGCACTTTGGGCTTCACTTCGTAGAGCCCATTCTCTTATCCTTTGAAGATGTCCTTAAGGATTTCGAAAAGCATTAGTTTGCTCTCTCTCATGTTACACTAAGCCCTCTCTCTCTACATATAAGGGGGCGTTACTGTCTTTTAGCTATGAAAATGGCATAGACTACAATAAAATAATCACATAGTTATCTATCTATATATATATACTTATTAATTATGCATATTAATAGGAACAAATCCTCTCCTAATATATATATATATTAAAATTTTATTAATTTTATATTATAAAGAAATTCAAAATGCACTAATATATTTAAAAATAATTTATTGTGTATTTTATGCTCAAAATTTATTCGAAGTTAAGTGTTTGATGCAGTGTCCAATAAATATGGAATTTATATTTATACATGTCTAATACATGTCTAACATGTTTCAAACATGGACATGATAATAAGTTGTCTTATACTTTCTTTACACTTGGTCAAACCGTATTTAATAGGCTTCCAAAATTTTGCCTAAATTAATAAAAATACTTCTAAAACTTTAAAAGAATAACATTTTTAAATTTTTTAAAAAGAATTCTAAATAATATTCTTACCGTTAGATTTGGATGGAAATCGTTAATACTTATTTCAAAAATATGGTTGAATTTTCAATCGGGATTCAAAATAGTCGTTGAACATTAAGAAATTTCATTAATACCCTCCAACTTTAAAAAAAAAATTAAAAAATAAACTTAAAAGTATTTTTAATGTTACTCTTGAAAGTTCATTAATAATTTTGAAATATGGTAAATAAACTTAGAGTATTTTTAATGTTATTATGGAAAGTTCAAATTAATAATTTTATTAATAAAATATTAAAAAAATTAAATCGATAAAATAAATTTTGAAAAAAAAAACATAACAACAAATTAAAATTAATTTAATGAAATGACATCACACTTTATTTCTGGAAGCCTATTAAATACTCTTTGACCGATGTAAAGAAAGCATGAGAATAACTTATTCTCACGTCCCATCTTTGAAAACATGTACTAAACCTATGTTTATTCTCATTTTGTTCCTTTGGTCTAAACGACCCATTAAATGACAAAATTAAAGTTGTAGTTAGTCAATCGTAATATTTGACGTGCTAGTTTTCAAACTACGTTGAATGGGTGTAAAGAAAACATTAGAACAACTTATCCTCGTGTCCCTCTTGGACACGGATTAGATATGTATTGAACACTTGTTAGTACAATGAAATGTGCATTAAACATATATAAATTTGTTTATTTTGAATTTCTTTCTTATATAAAATTGATAAACTTTTTAAAATATATATTTTTAATTAATGTTTTATTGTCATATCAGTGACCTGTCGTATCATATTTATGTCTCACATTTTTATTTTTGTGACTCTCACATATTTGACTTCTATAAATAGATATCTTCACGAAAAAAAGTTTAATTTAGGTTGAGATGATGAATAAAAAGTGACACTGATCCACGTTGATGGGGCTTCCATTTCTCTTAGTGTGAAGCTTACAGCTCCGAAAATTATATATTCTATCATATTTGAGAGAATAATTTTTTTTTAATTTTTTAAAAATAAGAAAGAATAAAAATTAAAACATGACACGAATGACTAAAAAATATACGTACAAGATGTTTGTACTACAAAAAAATTATTTTTTTTTAATTTTTGAAAAATAAGAAAGAATAAAAATTAAAACATGACACGAATGACTAAAAAATATACGTACAAAATGTTTGTACTACTAAAGAATTTGATTCGATGCTATCACTTAAGAGAGAAATGCTCAGTTAGTCTTTGTTTAAGATTCGACTATATCTATTTGGGCTCAGCCATGACTATAAATATCGAACTTTAAAATATCTATGAGCAAAGTAAATCTGTTGAAACTATCTATCAACCGTGTTCCAGAATGAGTGGTGGAGAAGTGTTTCCAATTAAGGATGTCAATGAAAATAATAGGAGAGGTGGGCATTGTGTTCATTTACAAGCGTGGGGTGAATGGTTTGTCCGATCTGATCAACAACAACGTAGATCCTCGAATGACGATGGTATTCCTTGGTCATATATGGCAAAGGGGAAGCACTACGAGCTTCACATGAAAGAGCCCAATCTCTTATCATTTGAAGATGTCCTCAAGGATTTCAACGAGCATTAGACTGCTCTCTCTGTTTAGACTAAATCCTCTCTCTATATATCTGGGGACGTTACTGTCTCTTAAATGTGAAAATGGCTTATACCACAATCAAATAATCACATAGTTGTTGTCCCTTAACTTATCTCTTTCTTTTTCTCAAATTTTGTCAAACTCAACTCTTAGTTATGCATGTTAAGAGTGAGGTCCCATGTCGATTAGAGAAGTGAACGTGATATGGAAATCAACCTAAGGGAAAGGATGGAACGAATTACCTTGATGATCAAGATCAAGAGTAAAGAAAACTCGTTTCTAAACTCGTGATTCGAATCACTCCACAAGAGGTTTGATCAATACCATTTGAATGACTCTAGCATGCAAGTTCTAAACACAAGAATTTGCAAACAAAAACTTAGCTCTCAACAAAGCTAAAATAGAAATTCTATTATTAATTCCAAAATCTAATGTCCCTAGTCAAAGAAAAGAAGGTTTTATATCGCTTTTACAACCTGAACTTATGTGATACATAACTCCCAAATTAAATGGGCTAGTAAATGAGAAATACCCATAACCTCCGTATTAAAATGACTAGTTAATGGGGAAAT
Source organism: Cucurbita moschata (assembly GCF_002738365.1). NCBI lineage: Eukaryota > Viridiplantae > Streptophyta > Magnoliopsida > Cucurbitales > Cucurbitaceae > Cucurbita > Cucurbita moschata. The sequence goes on from NW_019268531.1 coordinate 4,456,712, forward strand.
ATAATAACGTATGTGGGTTACAATATAACTTAACTCCTATATTTAGAGTAGCTTAATTGACAAACAAATAGGTAAATTATAATTAAATAATGCAATAAATGAAATGTGCTTATTAGTCATCCTTGGACTAGTTTCATAAATTCAACTGAGTTCATTGCATGCAACTTAAAGTGCATTTAATTCATCTCTTTTTTGAAGCTCAATCATAACATATAAGGGAGGTCTCCAATGTCTTCTAAAATTCTTTGGTGAATAAAAAGTGACATTGATCCACGTTGATACTTGGAGCTTCCATTCCTCTTATTGTGAAGCTTACCGTTTGGAATTATGTAAATTTCACTCGAGAGAGAATAATCAATATTGTACCATATTCGAGAGAGTATATATTTTTTTTAATCTTTGAAAAATAAGAAAGAATAAAAATTAAAACATGGCACGAATGACTGAAAAATATACCTACACGATGTTTGTAGTACGAGTAATACACTAGTCAATGCAACTATTATCCAAACTAAAGAATTTGATTCGATGCTATCACTTAATAGAGGAATGCTTGATTAGTCTTTGTTTAAGATTCGGCTATATCTATTTGAGTAGCGCTTAGCCACAACTATAAATATCGAAGTCTAAAGTATTCATGAGCAAAGTAAATCTGTTGAAACTATCTATCAACGGTGTTCTAGAATGAGTGGTGGAGAAGTGTTTCCTATTAAGGATGTCAATGAAAATAATAGGAGAGGTGGGCATTGTGTTCATTTACAAGCGTGTGGTGAACGGTTTGTCCGATCTGATCAACAACAACGTAGGTCTTCGAATGATGATGGTATTCAGTGGTCATATATGGCAAAGGGGAAGCACTATGGGCTTTACATGAAAGAGCCCACTCTCTTATCATTTGAAGATGTCCTCAAGGATTTCAACGAGCATTACACAACCATCTCGGAATGACGGTTTTTAGTAAGCTTCTATTGGGGAAGATGCATATCAAATCATATGATTGGGTTGATCCAACCAACGGTGATGATCCTACCAAACCTTGTGAAAGTGAGCATTCTCAAGTTTCTTATGAAATCGTTGAGCTTGAAGTGATGATGGGTTGTTTTTGCAGAGAGGTAGGCTAAGTTGAAAACTGATGCGGTCTTCACGCTGGAGTACCTCTGTCTTGTACCCGACATCAGGAGGCAACATCCACTTGTTCACTGCTATAACCCCGTGTGTGGTGCTTGATGTGCTCGGACCTCCATACTCCATGGAGGACGATCGAGATTGTTCATATTTATAAGGAGCATCCTTATGCCTCTTTTTCAAGTAAGTTCCAAATCATGTTCGTGAACCATCGTAAAAGTCTTTCCAAATATTGTAACGAAATGCGGATATCGATCTGCTACGACATTTACAATATGATCGTGACTCTCGTAATGGTTTCGTATCCGCTTTGATGGCAGATGGTGGCATGGCAATGACAGAAGAAGAGGCTAAGGGATATGGATGGTTAGAAGAGATTGAGATGCCAGAAAACTCTCACATGGATGGCATACAATACTTAGGCCCACAGATTATTGACATTTAAGCCTATTTTATTTTGTTTTGTTTGTATATAAAATGGTACAAAGTTGTAACTTTTAAGGATGTTCTTACATGGAAGTTTGTGGTTTTTTCTCATCTATTCGATTGATTGAGGTTGTTATTGTTCGGATATGGAGCCTGATGTCTATTTATGTAGTAAAAATCTGGTAGAGATATATTTGGTAGATATTTATATACAGTAGGTGATTATATAGCAAATTGAAGTCATATATATAGCCTGAGCTTTGAAGATATACTTTCTTCATTATCTGTATTCTCTATTGGTGTACATACCTGAAGTCATCGATACAAATCCTTTAGACACTATTCATCTAAATTGAGTGTGTGCATTGTTGTGCGATCCTAACCACTGGTATTAGAGCTAGGCGAGATTCACTACGATCTGTGAAGATAGAGATTTTAAAAGATTGGAATTGAGAAGTTTAATGGATCTGATTTCAATTTTTGAAAGATGCAATTTTATCTGTACCAGAAAGATCTTTATGAATCTTTATTGGGGATGAGGCTGGATACCATGACCATGAAGCAGTGGAAGCTCATGGGTTGACAGCCTTTAGGGTTGATTCGACAGACGTTATCTGGAAACGTGGCGAAGATAACGTCAGATCTGTTGAAGGTACTGTTGAATATGTATGAAAAACTTGCGGCTAAGAACAAGGTGTATTTGATGAGGAGATTGTTCAATTTACAAATGTCTGAAGGTGGATATGCTGCTAATTATATAAACGAATTCTTTATGATTGTAAGTCAACTAAGTTAAGTGAAAATTAATTTCGAAGATGAAATTAAGGCACTGATTTTGATGTCATCTTTACCCGAGTCGTGAGATATTGTTATTGCCCCGATTAGCAATTCTCAAGGATCTAAGAAATTGAAGTTCGATGAAATTCGAGATGTAGTTCTCAACGAAAGTATTCACAAATGAGAAATTGAGGATTCATCTGGTGGTGATCTTAGTGTTGACCAAAGGGGTAAAAAGTAAATCTAAGGAACCAAACAAAGGTCGACCAAACGTGATAGGTTGGAGTTGTGGAGAAAAAGGTCACTTTCGGACAGATTGTACAAGACCAAAGAGGAAGTTGAATCATAAATCAGAAGATGATGATTCTATAAATTCAGCAGAAGACATTGGGATGCTCTAATCCTCATCATGAACCGTCCAATTGAATCCTATATTTTGGACTCAGGTACATATTTTTATTCATGTCAAAATAAAGTGCTGTTTCGAAATTTCAAGTCTGAAAATTTCAAGAAGGTATGTTTGCCGACAACAAAGATTTGAAGATTGAAGGAAAATGGGATGTCTGCATAAAAACTCAAATAAAAAATCAATAGAAATTAAAGGAGGTCAAATATATTCCTGGTCTCAAGAAGAACCTCATCTCTATTGGTCAGTTGGACCAAACGTAAATGTGTTGGACTTGTGAAGAAAAAGGTCACTTTCGGACGGGTTGTACAAGACCAAAGAGGAAGCAGAATCACAAATCTGGAGATGATGATGATTCTATAAATTCAGCCGAAGACATTGGGGATGCTCTAATCCTTAGTGTGGACAGTTATATTGAATCCTGGATTTTGGATTCAGGTACATCTTTTCATTCGTCTCCAAATAAAGAGTTGTTCCGGCATTTCAAGTCTTGAAATTTTGAGAAGGTGGATTTTGCCAACAACAAAGATTTGGAGATTAAAGGAAAAGGGGATGTCTGCATAAAAACTCCAACAGGAAATCCGTGGACATTAAAGGATGTTAGATATATTTCTGGCCTCAAGAAGAAACTGATCTCTATTGGTCAGTTAGACAGCACAGGTTATGCAACCGAGTTAAGGAAGAGTTCGTGGAAGATTATGAAGGGTGCTGTGGTGATAGCACGTGGCATAAAATCTGGAACTTTATACACCATTACAGGGTGTATTGTTGCTGAAAGTGCTTCAAATTCAAGTCTATGGCACAATAGACTTGGACAGATGAGTATCAAAGGAATGAAGATGCTGGCTGCGAAAGAAGTTTTAGAAAGTCTGAAATCAGTTGGTAAGGGTTCTTGTGAGAACTACGTTATGAGCAAACAAAATCAAGTTAGCTTCACAAAAATCGCTAGAGAATTGAACACACAGATGTTTGGGGACCATCTCCATTTTCATCACTTGGTGGATCAAAGTTTTACGTCACCTTCATAGATGAATTCAACAGGAAGGTGTGAATTTATTTCCTAAAACACAAGTTAGATGTATTAGCCAGCCACCTTCAAGAAGTGGAAAGCTGAAGTTGAAAATCAGTCCGGCTTGAAGATCAAATGTCTGAGGTTTGACAATGGGGGAGAGTACGACAAGTCATAATTCAAAGCATTTTGTGCAGTTGAGGGAATTAGATTAACGAGGATAGTTCCTGGTAAAGCAAGACAAAATGGTGTTGCTGAAAGGATGAACAAAACATTGAATGAGCGGGCAAGGAGTATGAGGATTCATTCTAGATTTTCAAAGACATTTTGGTCTGATGCCGTAAATACAACAGTCTACTTGATCAATAGAGGGTCGTCAGTACCCTTGGAGTTTAAGTTGTCAAAAGAAGTATGGACAGAAATAGAACTCAAGTACTTTCACTTGAAAATTTTTGGTTGTATTGCGTATGATCGTGTTGATCCAGAGAGGAGTGACAAACTCGACACTGAGGTTGTGAAGTGCTACTTCATAGGCTATGCGTCTGACATGTTTGAGTAAAAGTTTTAGGATGACAAGAACAGAAAAATCCTGAGACATTGCGACGTGACTTTTAATGAAAATGTCTTGACAATGACAAAAAAAAAAAAAAAAGTTACAAGACAACGAAGCAAGTGGGAGTTAATGTTGAGTTGCTGAAAGATTCACCTAGTGATGTTGTAGGAGATACTCAAGAAACTCCTGAGACTGTTGTTGAGGAATCAGAGGTGGAGCAAGTGACACTTAATTAGGTGTCCAGAAGATCATCTGGAACCATTAGAGTAATAAATAGGTATTCACCTTCATTACATTATCTGTTGCTAACTGATGAAGGGGAACCAAAGTTCCTTAATAATGCCCTACAATTGGAAGATACAACCAAGTGGGAGAAAGCCATGGATGATGGGATGTTTAGGCTTCAGAAATGCATTACTCTTTCATCTACTGAGGCTGAGTATATGACAATAGTTGAAGCTGGAAAGGAGATGATATGGATGACAGAGTGTCTAGAAGAATTGGACAAGAAGCAGCACGAGAATATTCTTTATACAAATAGTCAGAATGTCATATAGTTGGTGAGGAACCCGATCTATCATTTAAAGACAAAGCACAGAAAGCGATACTATTTCACTCGCAGGTTAGTGGAAGATAGTGATGTGTTTAGAGAAGATAGAGGGGACAAAGAATCCAGCAAATATGTTGACAAAATGTGTTGATGTTGGAACATTGAGTTTGTGCAGAGCCTCAATTGGTATGGTGTAGTGAAAGATGCTCATAGTCGTTTGAGAATGAAATTCTTGGTTGACTGAACATGGAGCCTGATGTTTATCTGTACTAAAAACTTGATAAAGATATATTTTGTCGATATTTATATACAATAGGTAATTATAATTGTTAAAACTATATATAGTAAATCAAAACCATATATATACCCCTTAATTTGAAAATGTGCTTTCTTCATTATCTATATTCTCTATTGGTGTACATATCTGAAGTCATCAGTACAAATCTTTTAGTCAATATTTCTCCTTGCATTTTCTCTCTCTTGTTCGTTGTGTTCATCTAGATTGAGTGTATGCGTTGTTGTGCGATCCTAACGGTTATGGATGAAGGTGTCCATTTAAATGTGGGAACCTACCCTAAAACGGTATAGGAAGGGATCCTGTTTAAACAGAGATTCTGCCCCCAGATCGGTACAAGGAGGGATCTCGTTTAAACAGAGAGATTTATTCCTAGGAGACGCATTTTAAAAATCCTTGAGGGAAAATTCAAGGAGAACAATATTTGCTAACAGTAAACTTGGAGCGTTACATCATTATTGAATTTTACTCCATTTTTATAAGTCAATTTGAGCGTATTTCAATTAAAATGCAAAATACAAATGAAAATGTTATCTAATTTAAATTTTAGAGACCAAAAGTAAATATTTTAAAATAAAAAATATTATATTTTCAATAATTATATGCATTATATTAAAATTAAATTATAAGTCATATATATTCTTAAATTTCTCCTAGTAGCTCTAAAAAATTGGATTTATTTATTTTTAAATAAAAAATATATTTAATTTAGAATTTATTTTTATTTATTTTTACGTTTTAACTTCAAATTCACTCTAGAGAAAATAATCAACACCATACCATATACGAGAGAATTGTTAAAGATAGTTGACCGTTCATTGTAAGGCAAATATCTAGATATTTGTCTTAACAGCTTACCATATTTTCCCTTTTATTAAAGGCAAGTATATTGTATTCATTTATTATTCTTTCCATTTGTTGTTATTTCCAATTATTTGTAATCCATATTTCTATATTCTGTAAATGGTTATAAATAAGAGAACTCTCACCACCATTTAGGTGTGGTGGATTCAGCAAACATTTACATGGTATCAGAGCTCTTTCGGGTTAACAACTCTGATCCTTTCTTCTCTATGGCTTCCGAATCCTCTTATCATCTTCTTCCTTTCAATACTCTAATCCATATGATCACCATCAAACTTTCTTCCTCCCATTATCTTCTTTAGAAAAGCCAACTTCTCCCTCTCCTTGAGAGTCAAGACATGTTGTATGTTGATGGAACTATGGTTTCACCACCTCACTTTGAACCAGAAACCTCCTCAACACTCAACCCCAAATATTTGGTATGGAGAGCAGCGAATCAACGACTTCTTTGTCTCCTGCTCTCCTCTCTCACCGAGGAAGCCATGGCTGTTGTCGTTGGTCTCTCTACTGCACGTGATGTTTGGCTTGCATTGGAAACTACGTTCAACCATCATTCGTAAGCTCGTGAATTGAGACTCAAGGATGACTTGCAGCTGAAATGTGGCACCAAACCTGTTGCTGAGTATGCCCGTGCCTTCAAAATAATTTGTGATCAACTTCATGTCATTGGCAGACCCGTCGAGGACATTGATAAAATGCACTAGTTCCTTCGTGGACTTGGCACCGAATTTTTAGCTTTTTCTACTGCTTAGATGGCTCTCATCCCTATCCCCTATTTTGTAGATTTAGTCTCTAAAGCTGAAAGTTTTGAGTTGTTATAGCGCTTCCTTGAGTCCTCTGACTCCACTTCTACAACATTCACAGCCACTAATCATGGTCGCACCCATGGAAGCCACCCTGCTTCCTTTAGCAACCAGCGAGGTCATTCTTATTGCCACAAAAACAACTCTTCCAATCGAGGACGAACCCACTCAGGTCAAGGTCGTCGACCACCTCACTGCCAAATATGTCGCAAAGAGGGCCATTATGTTGACCGCTGCAACCAACGGTATGTTCGACTTGATTCTTCTCATGCTCAGCTTGCTGAATCCTTTAACATGTCATGTTCTATTGTTGGACCCGATGCTGCTGATTGGTTTCTGGACACTGAGGCTTCAGCCCATAGGACTGCCGACCCATCTATTTTGGATCAGTCTAAAAATTACACGGGTAAGGTGTTGAGATATTGAAGAATATATTTAGTTATGGAATATATCTGCGATATTATATCTTTTATTTATGATTTGATTTACAATATATTTTATTTTATTTTCAGTATTTAATTATTTTATATTTTCCTCATTTGTACTGGCTTGTATCCTATTTAAAGGATATCAATATCAATGATAATATACACCTTCCCAATTCTATTTCTATTTCTTAACATAAGGACTCTGTGATCGTAGGAAACGGTGCATCCCTACCCATTACCCACACCGATACTCTTTCTTATTAAATAAAAGCTATAGTCTTTTTAAGTTGTTTTGACCTTTTAATTTTCTGAATTCACACTAATGGAAGAGTGTAAATTTGGCCGGCCATTTTTAGCTAACTTTCTATTTTTGTAATTAGGTTTGTTATTTAAAGAATTCAATTGGATGAGAAATAAACATCTGATCTTCAGCAAATTCTCTCCCTCTCGCTTTTTACTTACTGCTATTATTTTTTTCGAAGAAACTTTCTTCGGCCGTTTGTTTTTCGTTGACAGTCAAGTTGAGTAGCTCAAGTGGTATTAGAGCCAGAAGTCAACAAGTGGTATTAGAGCCAAGTTGAAGCGATCGGTGGTATATCATTACAGAAGAGCCAATCTTATCAACAGTCAAGTTAAATAGCTTAAGTGGTTAGAGCGTTGACCTAACAAAACACGGAAGGAGTCGACCGATGGCCTGGCTGATCTAGTGCTCGAACTGCGGAAAGAGAGATCACTTGAGCATAAGAAGCCATGGAAAGCTCGCGGGCGCATGCGCTGGAAAGATGGGGATCGGGATCAAAAGAAGGAGTCGACCGATGGTATAGGCCGATCCAGTGCTCGAACTGCGGGAAGAGAGGTCACTGAGCATAAGAAGCCATGAAAAGCTCGCGGGCACACGCGTGGGAAAGATGGGGATCAAAAGGAGTCGACCGATGGCAGGCCGATCCAGTGCTCGAACTGTGGGAAGAGAGGTCACTTGAGCAAGAGTTGCTGGAGCAAGCTCAGGAACAAGGAGAAGGCCGAGAAGGCCCATGTGGCTTAATCCGAGTAGGACGAGCCAGCTCTCTTCATGGTAAGTGCATACGTCTCCAATTTCATGGTGGAGGTAATCGATGACGACATCGAACCTGAGGAAGAGCTCCAGCTAGGCGTAGCAAAGGTGGCACTAGCTGGGGACCCAATACAACTGAAGGAGGAGCGAGTGTTCGCTCAGATCGGCGAGAGGGATGAGTAGCACAAGCACCAACGATGGATCCTCGACACAAGGAACAAACCATATGACCGGGGCTATAGATCTGCGTTCTCCGAGCTCGACTCAGAGATTCGCGGGACGGTGAAATTCAGCGACGGCTCCGTCGTCGAGATCGAAGGTCGCGACACCATCCTGTTCGTCAGCAAGGGAGGCGAGCACCGCAAGCTGACCAACGTCTACTTCATCCCGAGGCTCAAGGCTAACCTTGTGAGCCTGGGTCAACTCGATGAGGCAGGCTGCTTCATTTTAATCGAGCGCGGGCTACTCAAAATCTGCGATGATCGACGACGGCTGCTCAAGCAGGTTCGGCGCACGACAAACCGTCTTTACATCCTGTAGTTAGAGATAGAGTAACCTGTCAGCTCTCGGCCAAGACCGAAGAGGTATCTTGGAGGTGGCACGCAAGGTACGGGCACTTAAGCTTTCCTGTTCTAGAAAAGCTATAGAAGGATGAGATGGTGCACGGTTTGCCGGCAATCAAAGGCGTAAACAAGCTGTGCGATGGGTGCCTCATCGGCAAACAGAGGTGCACACCCTTTCCGTCTCAGACATCCTACCGCGTCGATGAGCCGTTGGAGCTTGTACACGGCGATATCTGCGGGCCCATCAAGCAGGCGACCCTAGGTGGTAAAAGTCTCTTCCTCCTGTTAGTCGATGACAAAAGCCGTTTCATGTGGCTGACCTTATTGCAAGCGAAAAGTGAGGCGACAGAGGCGGTTAAGCGCATTAAAGCGCGAGCGGAGGCCGAATGTGAGAAGAAGATGCGAATGCTGCGCACAGACCGAGGCAGAGATTCACCTCGACAAGTTTGGGTAAGTACTGCGACGAGTTCGACATACAATGGCACCTAACGGCGCCCTACTCCTCCCAACAAAACGGAGTGGTGGAGCTCCGAAATCAGACCATCGTCGGGACAGCGAGGTCAGTACTGGTGAGGGCTGGGATCTTGGGAGATTCTGGGGAGAGGCGATAATGACGGCCGTCTATCTCCTCAATCGATCACCAACCCGAAGCCTCGACGGGAAGACGCCATATGAGGCCTGGTACAAAAAAAGCCAGCTGTACATCATCTCCGCGTGTTCGGCTGCGTCGCATACATGAAGGTAACACGTCCCCACCTCGCCAAGCTCGATCCCAGGAGGCTAAAGGTCGTCTTCATTGGCTATGAACCCGGGAGCAAGGTGTACAGAATCTATGATCCTATAGGGGGGCGAGCTCACGTATCTCGCGACGTCATCTTCGACGAAAGCACCTTCTGGTAGTGGAACGACGTGATCGAGGCAGACCACAACCCAAATCAATTGACGGTGGAGTACCTCGTCACCGGGCTGGAAGAAGGAGGAGCCCAGCATCAGGAACCGTAACCACCGCCAGCAGGTGCACCCCCTGAACTAGTGGAGTTCGCAACACCACGGACTGCGGATTCGACGCTGGATGCCGATCACGAAGATGATCTGGTGGTCAGGTACCGGAGGATTCATGACCTAGTGGGAGGAGGTGAACCACCTGGATTGGCAGCGCGCGAGCTTGAAGAAGTGGCCGAACTACATGCCATCAGTGTAGATGAACCGAACACCTTGGCCAAAGCATAAAGGAACCTGTGCTGGCTGAAGGCAATGCAGTAAGAGATGACATCCATCACCGAGAACTAGACGTGGAGTTTGGAGGATATGCCGCCAGGACACCGAGCCATAGGGCTCAAATGGGTCTTCAAACTGAAGCGCAACGAAAAAGGAGAAGTTGTGAAGCACAAGGCCTGTCTGGTGGCGAAGGATAACGTCCAGAAGCAAGGAGTGGACTTCGAAGAGGTATTTTCGTCGGGTGGCAAGGTTAGAATTCGTCTGTCTTTTGCTGGCAATTGCGGCACATTGCTCTTGGGAGGTTCACCATATGGACGTGAAGTCTGCTTTCCTTAACGAAGAGCTGATGTAGACCGTCTACGTCCGACAACCACCTGGCTTCTTGGACAACGACAACCTCGGTAAGGTACTGCGCCTGCACAAGGCACTCTACGGGCTTCAACAAGCCCCACGAGCCTGGAACGCGAAGCTCGACAGTACCCTACTGTCACTGAAGTTCAAGCGTTGTGTCTCTGAGCATGGCATGTACACGCACGCCCATGGCAAGCAGCGAGTGATTGTGGGAGTGTACGTCGACGATCTCATAATCACTGGAGGCAGCATGGAAGTCCTCGGAAGGTTCAAGAAGGAGATGTCAAAGAACTTCAAGATGAGCGATCTCCGCGTGCTCAGCTACTACCTCGGCATCGAAGTGCAATAGAATTCTACTGGCATCTCCATCTGCCAAAGTGCGTACGCGAAGAAGCTGCTGGACACAACTGGGCTTGCGGACAGTAATCCTACAAGGACGCCAATGGAGGCCCGACTCCAACTAAGGAAGGCCGGCACTACGACGATAGTCGACTCCACCAATTACCGCAGCATTGTCGGGAGTCTGCGCTATCTGGTAAACACTTGTTCTGATCTTGCTTATTCTGTTGGATATGTGAGTAGGTTTAAGGAAACACCTAAGGAGGAGCATATAGTGGTTGTCAAGCGCATCCTGCGCTATGTAGCCAGAACCAGAGGCTGGGGTGTAAGATACTGCAGAGAGGAAAGGAGGAACTCAAGCTGGTCGGCTACAGTGATAGTGACATGGCCGGTGACGTTGATGATCGTAAGAGCACCAGCAGAATACATTGCCGCTTCGATTGCAGCAACACAGGGGGTCTGGCTTGCGCGACTAATGGAAGAACTCATCGGGAGAGAAAGCGATCCACCAATGCTATATGTGGACAACAAAGCTACGATCTCCCTGATAAAAATCTAGTTTTGCACGACCGGAGCAAGCACATAGAAATCAAATTCCACTACATTCGAGAATGTGTAGATCGAGGGCTCATAAAGATTGATTTCATCCGAACAGAGGAACAACTTGGAGACATTTTCACCAAGTCCCTGGCGCGGGTAAAATTTGAAGAACTATGCTAAAATATCGAGTTCAAATAATAAAAGCTATGGTCCTTAAATTTAGTTAAGTTGTTTTGACCTTTTAAATTTCTGAATTCACGCTAATGGAAGAGAGTAAATTTGGCCGGCCATTTTTGGCTAACTTTGGGTGAAGTTTTCGCCCACTATTTCTATTTTTGTAATTAGGTTTGTTATTTAAAAAATTCAACTAAATGAGAAATAAACATCTGGTCTTCAGCAAATTCTATCCCTCTCTCTTTTTACTTTCCACTATTATTTCTTCGAAGAAACTTTCTTCGGCTGTTTGTTTTTCGTCGACGTTTTGCCAGAAGTCAACATTTCTCCTGTTCCAAATATTCACTTATTAGATGTCTTGATTGTCCCTCATCTCACCAAAAATCTTCTTTCCATAAGTAAATTAACGTATGATTTTCCTCTCTCCGTTACATTTACTAATAATCTTATTACTATCCAGAATCGTCAAACAAGAAGGGTGGTGGCAACCGGTAAAAGAGATGGAGGGCTATAAGTACTAGTAAATTTCAGTCCTTAGAAACAAATCTTTACGTGCTTCATATGATTTATGACATGCTCGCTTGGGTCAAGTGAATCATTCTATTATTTCTTTTTTAAATAGAAAATGTCGTCTTTCTCTTACGTCTTTATTGCCTTCTTCATCATTATGTAATACTTGTTAGCTTACGAAAAGTCATCGATTATCTTATTCTCGCAATGAACGTAGGTCATCTCATGTGTTAGATCTTATTCATTGTGATCTTTGGGGTCCTTCTCCCGTCAAATCAAATTCGGATTTTCTTTATTATGTTATTTTTATTGATGATTATTCTCAATTCACTTGGCTTTACTCTTTAAAATTTAAATCTGATTTCTTTGATATTTTTCTTCAATTTCAAAAATTTGTGGAAAATCAATATTCTTCTTGTATCAAGGTATTTCAAAGCGATGGAGGTACCGAATTTACTAGTACTTGTTTCAAAACTCATTTACGTAATTCTGGCATCCACCATCAACTCTCTTGTCCATATACACTTGCTCAAAATGGTCGTGATGAGAGAAAACATCGTCATGTGACTGAGACTGGCTTGACCGTTCTCTTTCACTCTCATCTTTCTCCTCGTTTTTGGGTTGACGCCTTCAGTAGCACTGCAGCTTATATTATCAACTGGTTGCCTACTCCACTTCTTAGAGGTAATTCATCCTTTGAACTTCTTTATGACTACACTCCACATTATGACAATTTTCATCCCTTTGGTTGTCGTGTTTATCCTTATTTGCGTGATTATATGCCTAACAAGCTTTCTCCCTGCAGCATTCCTTGTATTTTTTTTTTTGTTATAGTCTGGCTCATAAAGGGTTCCGCTATCTTGATCCCGCCATCACTAAGCTACATATCACCTGCCATGCTCAATTTGATGAAACTCACTTTCCTACTACCCTAGCTCCCAGGCCCAACCTCTTTCCTCTATTCCTATTTCAAATTTCTTGGAACCAAATCTTTATCATATTGATTCATCCTTGTTGTGCACCGAAAGCAGAACAAATGTACTCACAACACCAATGAACAGAATTACACAAAGAGACACCAAGATATTTACGTGGTTCGAAGAGAAGAAGTCCCTACATCCACGGGTAGCAACCAATCGCTAATAAACGAAGTGTTACAAGTGAATACCTCACTATCACACTACAAAGAATCTCACCAATATCTCACTCAAGAAATACAATGTGACACACAAAACTTAATAAGTTCAGCATCAGATTGTTAAAGCAGAGAACATAAACAATTGAATCTCAAGTGCTGTTTTATTAATTCTAAGCATGGCATTATATAGCCTTTATAATCATGGTTGAACCTCAAAATATCAGCAGAAAGAAACTTAAAGTCCTAAAGACTAGGACTAATCGAATAGGACCTTATGACAATTTACAACAATCTCCACCTTGTCATAAGATCTCGATAACTGATTTGGTTGCTACCACGTCAACACACTACTCCTTTCTTTCGACGTTGATGAAATCCAAACAATGCCAGAACTTTTCACGAGCGATCACCTTTGTCAACATATCAGTAGGGTTATCAGCAGTTCCAATTTTTAATAAACGAATGTCCCACCCTTCACTAATAATTTCTCGAATAAAGTGAAAACGGCATCAATATGTTTAGTACGAGCATGATGGATTTGATTTTTTTACAAACAAATAGCACTCTGACTATCACAAAACACATCTATATGTTCCTGCAAAATACCCAAGTCATTAATCAAACCATGCATCCAAATAGCTTCTTTAAAAGCTTCCGTTACTGCCATATACTTTGCTTTGGTGGTAGACAATGCAACAGTAGACTGCAATGTTGAACGCCAACAAACAGGTCCACCAGCCATAGTAAATAAATAACCCGTAAACAATCATCGCTTATCTAAATCACCAGCATAATTAGAATCCACATAATCAACTACAAGGTTGTCAAGATTAAACATTTCTTGTTTTTGAAACTTAATACCAACATCAATAGTACCAAGAATGTATCTAAGAATCCATTTGATAGCCTACCAATGCTCTTTACCAGGATTATGCATATAACGACTCACCATGCTTATTGCGTGTGAAAGACCAGGTCGAGTACATACCATAGCATACATCAAAGCACCAACAGCATTTGTATAAGGAATATTCTCCATATACCTTTTGTCATTGTCAGAACTTGGACACATGGAAGCACTAAGTTTGAAATGAGGAGCAAGTGGAGTACCAACGGGTTTGGTTGAATTATTCAAACTAAATCTTGTCAATACCTTGCGTAGATATTAGGACTGAGTTAACCAGACTGTACCTTTTTTCCGATCTCGCTCTATCTTCATTTCAAGTATTTTCTTTGCATTGCCTAAGTCTTTCATTTCAAATGTTTTAGAAAGCTAATCTTTGAGCTTATCAATCTCCACATGTCTCTTTGAAGCAATTAACATATCTTCAACATATAAGAGCAAATAGATAAACGATCCATCATCAAGACACCGATAATACACACAATGATCAAATTGACTATGAGTATACATATGCTCTACCATGAAATTATCAAACTTTTTATACCATTGGCGAGGAGATTGTTTTAGCCCATACAAAGATTTTTTCAATCTGCATACCAAATATTGCTGTCCAACTACTTGAAAACCAACCGGTTGTGCCATATTTATTTCTTCTTCCAAATCTCCATGCAAAAAAACAGTTTTTACATCGAGTTGTACAAGCTCAAGATTAAATTGAGCAACCAAAGCCAACAAAATTCGAATGGAAGAATGTTTTACCACAGGTGAGAAAATTTCATTGTAATCAATACCTTCTTTTTGTGCATAGTCTTTAGTCACAAGTCGAGCCTTATAACGTATACCAGAAGAATCTTCTTTTTTTTTTTTTTTTTTTTTTTT
>NW_019268531.1:4472178-4478642 GCF_002738365.1 Cucurbita moschata
TTTTTTTTTTTTTTTTTTTTTTTTTTTTTTTTTTTTTTGCAAGAACCCATTTACAACCAATTTCCTTAAGTTGTACCAAATTCCAAGTTTGATTTATCTCCAATGATGCTATCTCCTGATTCACAGCCTCTTGCTAGTGCAGTCTATCCGGGTTCTGGATAGCATCTTTGTAGTTGTTGGGAACTCCATCAATCAAAAGAAAAGCATATGCTATCGTATCATCAAACCTTGCAGGTTTTCGAATTTTCCTTCGTGGTCTATTCCTAGCGATGGACTCAAGTTCCTCTACTCTTTCATTTACAAGGCTTTGCTCCTTCTATTCTAAGACATTAGAGTTATTATCTACCTGATCAATAGATTCTTTAGTAGGAGCAACCATATCAGGAGAGAACACCACCTTCTCCACCTGCTTCAATGCCTCGTCATTATTTTCAATTTTCTGCAAAAACGTTCGGACTCATCGACTGTCACATCTCGACTATCAACAATCTTACTTGTTTTTGGACACCATAACCTATAGCCCTTTACGCCTTTGCTAAAGCCCATAAACTTGTCTTTTTTTGCTCTAGGATCCAGCTTTGAGTCTGTCACATGAGAATAAGCAAGACACCCAAACACATGCAGTTTATCATAATCACTAACAGGAGTATCTGACCATACCTCAAGCGGAGTTTTCCCACCATTTCTAGAAACAGGTAAACGATTCACCAAGTGAACTAAATAACTGATAGCCTCAGCCCAAAATGCCTTACTCAATCTTGTTTGAGACAATATGCATCGAACCTTCTCTATTAATGTCTGGTTCATTCTCTCAGCAACTCCATTTTGTTGTGGCTTACCAGGAACAGTGAAGTGTCAAACGATCCCTTCATCTCGGCATACTTCAAGGAATAGATCATAAGTATATTCTCCACCGTTGTCTGATCTCAGTTTTTTGGTTTTCCTGTCCGTCTGATTCTCTACCGTTTTCTTCCACTCTAGGAAGATTTGGAGAACCTCGTTTTTGTGGTTTATGGGATACATCCAAACTCTCCTCGAGTAGTCATCAATAAAGGTGACAAACCACCTCTTTCCTCCCAATGAGACATTCTTCGTGGGACCCCATACATCAATGTGAACATAATCTAAAATGCCCTTTATTTGGTGTATAACTATACCAAACTTCGCATTTTTTTGTTTACCAAATATATAATGTTCACAGAAATCAATTTTACCAATTGTGGCACCCTTAAGGGACTCCTTGGTTCACCAATGTCTGAAGCGCCTTCTCACCAGCATGCCCAAGTCTCATGTGCCATAATTTCGATATGTCTTGTTCTTTCGAACTTGCCACAACAGCATGCCCAATTATTGTGGTTCCGTTGAGGTAGTATATGCTACCTCTTCTAGTTCCTTTAATTGCCACCAAAGCTCTACGAGCTACTTTCAAATTCCCTCCTTCCAAAATGATGCGATAACCACTCACATCCAAAACGCCAAGATTTTTCTTCAAGTCAGGGACATACCTCACATCATTGAGTTTTCGTATAACCCCATCAAACATCTTGATATGTACTGAGCCAATTTCCATCATCTTCCAAGTACTATCATTGTCCACATAGACAACTCCACCATTGAACTTTTTGAAGTACAAAAACATCTCTCTGTTGGGACACATATGATAGGAGAACCCAAAATCAAGAATCCATTCACTGGTTTGGCTGATTGATAAAGAGATCGTCAAGGCATTATCTGTATAAGTATCGTCATCTCTAACCACATTGGACTTCGACCCCTTTTCTTTTAAGATCGGGCAATCGTTCTTCCAATGGCTTTTCTGTCGACAATATGCACACTCATTTTTATCAAGTTTTCTCCAATTATCAGATCTACCTCTCGACTTTGATCGGGACTTTCCACGTTCGCTCTTTTTCCAAGTAGAAGTCCTTCCACGAGTAGTGAGAACATTTGTGCTAGAGTCTTGATATGCCTCCTTTTCCTTCTTTCGCACCTCATTATTCATTAAGGCATTTGAAACATCTTCAAAAACAAGATCAGTGAGTCCATGTAGTAGGGTGGTTACTAAAAACTAGTAGGATTCTGGCAAAGAATTCAATAGCAACAACGCCTTGTCTTCGTCATTAATTGTAACATCTAGATTGAGCAAATCAGTGATGATTTTGTTAAAATCATCCAAATGCTCAGCTATTGAGATACTTTTCTTGTAGTCAAAACGGAAGAGTTTCTTCTTCAAATAGAGTTTATTTTCCACACTCTTCTTCATATATTTCGCCTCAAGCTTGTCCCATAGTTCTTTCGCCATCGTAACCTTCATAAATGGATATTTCTGATCCTTGCCAAGACAGGATCGAATAATTTCACAAGCTTGTCGATTTAATTTTGTCCTTTTGGCGTCTGTCATGTCTTCAGGCATCTCCTCTTGGAGAGAAGCATCAAGATCTTGCATGACCAACAAATCGCTAACTTCGCCTCGCCAAACACCAAAATTATTGGTTCCATCAAATTTCTCTACTTCGAGATTAGAACTTAACAATCTCGATCCACGTCCTAATTTAATTCCAGATGATTCTGCCATTTGAAATAATTAATCTAGATGTAACTAAAAAACACAATTCTTGAAAATTGATTTTTAGGAAAATAAGCACGATTGTGAGCATGTCTAGTGGTCGATGAGGCCAAAACTCTCACAATACCCCAAATACCACAATCAGGCTCTGATACCACTTGTTGTGCGCCAAAAGCGGAACAAATGTACTCACAACACCAATGAACGAAATTATACAAAGAGACACCAAGATATTTACGTGGTTCGGAGAGAAGAAGTTTTCCTACATCCACGGGTAGCAACCAATCACTAATAAACAAAGTGTTACAAGTGAATACCTCACTATCACACTACAAAGACTCTCACCAATATGCCACTCAAGAAATACAATGTGATACACAAAACTTGATAAGTTCAGCAGCAGATTGTTAGAGTAGAGAACATAAACAATTGGATCTCAAGTGTTGTTTTATTAATTCTAAGCGTGACATTATATAGCCTTTACAATCATGGTTGTACCTAAAAATGTTAGCAGAAAGAAACTTAAAGTCCCAAAGAATAGGACTAATCGAATAGGACCTTATGACAATTTACAACAATCCCCCCTTACCACTTCATCATCGCACATTCCTCGATCCAGTTCATCCCCGTGTGATATTTGTTCTGACCTTGTGGATGAGTCTGTGCAGGTTGATACTTCTCTTGCAGGTTCCACTTTGCCACCCTCGACTTCTAATTCAACCTCTATTGAACCTACTGTTGATTCCTCTTCTTTGGGCACTCATCCTATGATCACACGAGCCAAAGCTGGTATATTCAAGACTCGTCATCCAGCAAATCTTGGTATTTTGGGCTCATCTAGACTTCCTTCTGCTCTTCTTGCATCCACTGAGCCAAAAGGATTCAAATCTGTGGCTAAGAATGCTGCTTGGGTTGCTGCCATGGATGAAGAAATTCGAGCGTTACAACAAAATGATACTTGGACTTGGTTCCTCGCCCTGCCAACACCAACATCGTGGGCTTTAAATGGGCGTTTCGTATTAAATATTTGCCTGATGGATCCGTCGAGCGTTTCAAGGCTCGTCTTGTTGCCAAAGGTTATACTCAGGTTTCTGGTCTTGACTAGGCTGACACTTTCAGTCTGGTTGTCAAAGCTACCACTGTCTGTGTTGTGCTTTCTATTGCAGTCACAAACAAATGGCCTCTTCGACAACTTGATGTCAAGAATGCCTTTCTCAATGGAACTTTTATTAAACGTGTTCATATGGAACAACCTCCTGGGTTTATTGATCCTCGATTTCCCACTCATGCTTGTCTATTAAAGAAAGCCCTCTATGGCTTAAAGCAAGCTCCTCGCGCCCTGGTTTCAGCGTTTTAGCTCATTTCTTCTCACACTTGGGTTTTCTTGCAGTCGCGCTGACACGTCCCTTTTTGTCTTTCGTCAGCAATATAACCTTATCTATTTTCTTCTTTATGTTGATGACATTATTGTTATTGGCAACAACTCATCTCTTATTGACAGCTATACTCGCAAGCTTCATTCTGAGTTTGCTACCAAAGATTTGGGTTCTCTCAGTTACTTTCTTGGTCTCGAAGCTTCACCCACTCCTGATGGTCTCTTTATTAGTCAGTTAAAATATGCTCGAGATATTCTTACTCGTGCTTAGTTGCTCGATAGCAAACCAGTCCACACTTCCATGGTTGTTTCTCAACACCTGACTGCTGATGGTTCTCCTTTTTCTGATCGTACTCTCTATAGATCTCTTGTTGGCGCCCTTCAGTACTTGATTATTACGCGTCCAGATATGTCTATGCTGTCAATTCTTGCATTCCCCTACTGCAGTTCACTTTCTTGCTGACAAACGTATTCTTCGCTATGTCAAAGGAACACTCCACTTTGGTCTTACCTTTCGTCCATCCACTTTTCCTAGTACGCTAGTCGCTTATTCGGATGCTGACTGGGCTGGTTGTCCCGATACTCGTCGTTCTACATTCGGCTATTCTATTTATCTTGGTAACAATCTCGTTTCTTGGAGTGCCAAAAAGCAACCTACTGTCTCACGCTCCAGCTGTGAATCTGAGTATCATGCTCTTGCCACACTTCTGTTGAACTTCTTTGGGTTACGCATCTTTTGCATGACCTTAAGGTCCCTATTTCACAGCAGCCCTTACTCTTATGTGACAACAAAATTGCTATTTTGTTGAGCTCTAATCCCGTTTCTCACAAGCGGGCTAAACATGTTGAACTAGATTATCATTTCTTTTAAGAACTTGTTATCGCTGGCAAACTTTGCATACAATATGTACCATTTCTCATCTCCAAGTTGCTTACATCTTCACAAAAAGTATTTCTTGACCTCTCTTTGATTTTTTCAGATCCAAGCTTCACGTTCGTTCAAATCCGACGCTTAGCTTGCGGGGAGGTGTTAAGGATAGTTGACCGTTCATTATAAAACAAATATCTAGATATTTTCCTTACATTACGGTTTACCATATTTTCCCTTTTATTAAAGGCAAATATATTGTATTCATTTATTATTATTTCCTTTTGTTGTTATTTCCATATTATTTGTAATTTACCATATTTCTCTATTTGGTAAATTATTATAAATAAGAGAACTCTCACCACCATTTAGGTGTGGTGAATTCAGCAAACATTTACAAGAATAATCTTTTTTATCTTTGAAAGATAAGAGAGGAATGCGCAATTTGTCTTTATTGTAAGATTTGGTTGTATCAATTTGAGCGGCGTTTAACTACAACTATAAATATCAAACTCTAAAGTATTTATAAGCAAAGTATATTGGTTAAAACTATCTCTCAAAAGTGTTCCAAATGAGCAATGAAAAATGGTTGCCTTTAGATCTAATTAATTAAGAATGTCAATTACAGAAGAGTGGAAGAGGCTGGAAGGTCTGTAGTGAAACAACATAACAGGAGGAGTGGAAATTCTCTCATTTACAAGTGTGTGGTGAACGATCTGATCGATATGATCAACAACCATCCAGGTCCTCGATTTTATATTATCGTGATAGAAGCCTTTAAATAACTATGGTATTCCTTAGTCATATATTGCAAAGGTGCTGCACTTTGGGCTTCACCATAGAGGGCCCTTTCTCTTCTTCTTTGAAGACATCCTCAAGGATTTCAATAAGCATTAGATTGCTCCCTCCGTTTACAATAAGCCCTCTCTCGCTACATAAAGGGGGCTCCATCTTTTTGCTATGAAAATGGCATAGACTATAATAAAATAATCACATAATTATCTATCTATGCATACTTATTAATTACATATTAATAGGAGCAAATTCTCTCCTAATATGTATTAAAATTTTATTAATTTTATATTAGAAAGAAATTCAAAATCAATAAGTTTATGAGCTAATATATTTAAAAATAATTTAATATGTATTTTACGCTCAAAATTTATTCAAAGTTAAGTGTTCGGTGGGTGTCCAACAAACATGGAATTTATACTTATACGTGTCTAATACATGTCCGACATGTTTCAAACATGGACATGACAATAAGTTATTCTCATGCTTTCTTTTACGCCAATTAAAACAAATTTAAAAGCTACAACTTTAATTTTGTTACGTAAGAAAGCGTTTTGACCAAGGGAACGAAGATCAGAATGAACATAAGAATGAGAAAACGAAATAAAATTCTCATTTGTATACGCATTTTCAAAGATGAGATATGAGAATAAGTTATTCTTATACTTTCTTTACACTCAGTCAAAATATATTTGATACGCTTCCAAAATGTTTTTTTTATATGTTCTTCTATCTCCTTTTCTCTCTTTTTATAGGTATAAAATTTTGCCTAAATTAATAAAAATATTCTTAAACTTTATATTTTACCACATTAAAAAAAAAAAAAAAAAAAAAAAAAAAAAAAAAAAAAAAAAAAAAAAAAA
>NW_019268531.1:4478800-4489956 GCF_002738365.1 Cucurbita moschata
AAAAAAAAAAAAAAAAAAAAAAAAAAAAAAAAAAAAAAAAAAAAGACCAAAATCATATATTGGCATATTTCACTATTATAAAAAAAAAAAATTACCGTTAATATAAGGACGGAAATCATTATCGACACCTTTAAGATTAGTATTTTTTAGTATCAATTTACGGGTGTTTTAGATTTTTTTTAGTTATTATCAAAATAATTTTAGAAATATTTGAAGGCGAACAAAATGATATTTTTATTAATTTAGTCTCTAATCTTATAAAAACAAAATATTTTTTTTATTGAGTTAATATTAGTTTTATTAATAAAACATTAAAAATTGAATTAATAAAATAAATTTTGAAAAAAAAAACATAACAAGACATTAAAATTAATTTAATGAAATTCACAAATAATCATCCTAAAAAAATTAAAAATGAAAAATTAATTTATTTTAAAACAGGAAGGTTTGCATAATGACATAAAAAATAAAAATAATAAGATTTTACGCAAGTTCCAAAAATTAATTAAATAACTAATAAATATTTTTCATACAAATAATTTTTAATTTTTTTTTAATTTATTTATGATTTGGAAAAGTTACAACAAAAGTTGTTTTTTTACTTCCAAACTGTAACAACCAAAGTCGACCTCTAACACCGTTAAGAATGATGTTCGGATACCGTGTTAAGAATGAGAAATAGAAGTGGCAATGTTAGGCTCACAGACTTGCGACTTGCAGTGATGTATGGACTAGTCAGGGACTATAAAGGCTTCATTGTTGGATGTGAGAAATTTGAAGATGCTTATAGCGTATTCTTGATATTGGATGATCGAGAACAGTTTGCCAACCACAGTTCTCGATCTAGTAGAATGATTGAGAATATCTATACCATCAATTTCTATCCAAACTAAGATACACTAATTCATCATGTCAGAAGAATCGAAAATTTCAGAATAGGAGAAAAGGAACAACAGAATAAAAGTGACAGAAATCAGAACTATAAGTATTCTCAATTATTCTACTAGATCGAGAATTGTCGTTGACAAACTGTTCTCAATCATCTAATATCAAGAATACGTTATAAGCATTTTCAAATTTCTCACCAAGCTCAAAGGTGGCATGTTCAAGATGTTCGTATTTTCTTTCACAACCTCTCAAGTGATCCAGAGCACCGATCTGGGTGTTATTATCCAACTTCAAAACTTCGGATGTTTATTTAACACATCCTTATTACATTCGTCACTCTAATCAGCAAAGGTATTCATTTCATTTTGTTCCAATCAAAGGACAAATTACCAATTCTGGAGTAAATCATTTATGTGTGGACTAAGAAGTGATCAGTCAGGATATTCACTTGTTCGAATCAAATTAAATGGGACAAATTACCAATCCTGTAGTAAATTATTGAGGTCTATTTCTGGGGTTTGCATCTTCGGAATAAATTTAATTATTTCTTGGAAGATCATCAACAAATACTTCGTTTTGCATTCCGGGTGAAATTCAATAATTTCTTGGAAGTCTACAACCAACCGTGTTTAAGAAATGATTTTTCGATCATGACTTTGTTTTAGACTCAACTACTATCTCAATAGTCCCACTAGCTTATTGGTATCCCACTTGTTTTTCAAATTCAATAACTTTGATATACACCTATTCTGCAAACCTAAACTCGTAAAGACAAGTTGGGTGTTAGTGACCTACACTCGTATATTTGATATATTTTATCTTGTCTTTAGATTTGGTTATTAGTATATTTTGTCTTATTTTTAGGATTTAGTTGACAGCTTGTATCCTATTTAAACCTTGTGAACATATGAAAATCCGATTTCAGATCCCACTGCGACTTTTGATTCCATTTATGTTTCTCTGCACTTTCGATCCAACTTCTATTTCTCATTCGTAACAAACACATTTTTTTTTTTTTGCGCTTTTCCTTTCAAACTTCCCCTCAACGTTTTTAAAACGCTTCTGCTGGGGATAAGTTTCCACACATTTATAAATAATGTTTTGTTCTCTTTTTCGATGAATCGATGTGCAGAGGTTTCTTATCGTTAATTTTTTAGGTTATGGAGCCTACTTATTTATAGCTTAGTCAACTGATATACATTTTGATAAATGACAAATAAAGTAAATGCCATAAACAGCAAATACAAAAACTGTATCTAAATAATTATATACTAGTAGATGGATATATTTAATAAAACTATATATTTAGTAAAGCTATATATATAATAAGCTATATATATTTGGTAAACCTATATATACAAAACTATATATATATATATATATATATATATATATATATATATATATATAATACTTTTTATATTCCCACTATTCTCTCTAATACTTTCTATATTCTCTCTAATCTCTCTTAATGTGTTATCAATAAACAAAAAATTTTAGCCAATATTCTCCTTGCATTTTCTCTGTACTGTTCTTTGTGTTCATCTAAATCGAGTGTGTGCGTTGTTATGCGATCCTAACAAATTTCGAGGCCCAACGTCTTCATTGGCACTCGTTTCGTTCTCCAGTCGATATGAGACCCCCAATCTACCCCCATTCGAAACTCAGCGTCCTTACTGACACACCGCCTCGTGTTTACGTTTACCCCCTTTGGGGCTTAGCCTCCTTGCTAGCAAATCGCCTAGTGTCAGGCTCTAATACCATTGCTACAGCCTAAACCTTCTCCTCCCCAAGTGATGTAGGGCCCTCCAATCCTCCCCCCTTCGTGGCCCAACGTCATTGCTGACACACCGCCTCGTGTCCACCCCTCTTTGGAGCTCAGCCTCCTCGCTGGCACATTATCCCATGTGTGACTCTGATACTATTTGTAACGGGTCAAACCCACTTCTAACAGATATTGTCCTCTTTGAGTTTCTCCCCTTCGAGCTTCCGCTCAAGATTTAATTTAGAAAAATTAATTTTATTTTTTTGGCATATATAAATCCACATTTTTTATATGAAATATCACTAAAGAAAATTTCCCATTTAACTCTCACATATTTAATATTTAAATGGATTAGTTAGCAATTCATCCCGATAATTACTTATGCAGAAAATGTGTTTTAACTTCAAATTCACTCGAGAGAGAATAAACAATGCCCTACCATATTAGGGAGAATAATCTTTTTTTTTATCTTTAAAAAATAAGAGAGGAACGCTCAATTTGTCTTTACAGATTCGACAATATCAATTTGAGTAGCGTTTAGCCACAACTATAATTATCGAACTCTAAAGTATTCATAAGCAAAGTAAATCCTTTAAAACTATCTATCAAAGGTGTTCCAAAATGAGCTGTGAAGACGTGTTGCCTTCAAATCTAAATCCAATTAAGGATGTCAGTGACAAAAGAGTGCAATATGCTGGATGGTCTGCAGTGGAACAACATAACGAGATGAGTGGAAATTGTTTCATTTGCAAGAGTGTGGTGAACGGTCTGTCTGATATGATCAACGACCACTCAGGTCCTCGACTTTATATTATTGTGATAGAAGCTTTAAATAATGACGGTATTCCTTGGTCATATATCGCAAAGGTGAAGTACTTTGGGCTTTACTTCATAAAGCCCATTCTCTTATCCTTTGAAGATGTCGTTAAGGATTTCAAGAAGCATTAGTCTGCTCTCTTGGTTTCCACGAAGCCCTCTCTCTCTCTCTACTTATAAGAGGGCGTTATTGTCTTTTAGCTATAAAATGGCATAGACTATAATAAAATAACTATTATATATACTTATTAATTATGCATAATAATAGGAACAAATCCTCTCCTAATATATATATTAAAATTTTATTAATTTTATATTAGAAAGAAATTCAAAAGGCACTAATATATTTAAAAATAATTTAATGTGTATTTTACGGTCAAAATTTATTCGAAGTTAAGTGTTCGGTGCGTGTCCAACAAATGTAGAATTTATATTTATATGTGTCTAATACATGTCCGACATGTTTTAAACATGGACGTGATAATAAGTTATTCTTATACTTTCTTTACACTCGGTCAAACCGTATTTGATACGCTTCCAAAATTTTGCGTAAATTAATAAAAATTCTTGCAAAACTTTAAAAGAATAATATTTTTAAATTTTTTTAAAAAGAATTCTAGATAATATTCATAACGTTAGATTTGGATGGAAACCGTTAATACTTATTTCAAAAATATCGTTGAACTTTCAACCAGGTTTCAAAATAGTCGTTGAACATTAAGAAATTTCATTAATACCCTCCCACTTTAAAAAAAAATAAAAAAATAAAAAAATAATCTTAGAATTAGTACTGTCTTTAAAACATATCCATAAAAGTTTAAAGTCATTATTAACACCTTTCACCGTTATAAAAAATAATAATAATAATAAAAAATAAAAGAGTTTTTTCCATCCATATATGATAAAGATTATCTACCTCTAAGAATATTTTTTTTTTTTTTAATATTATTTTTGAAAGTTCATTAATAATTTTGAAACATGTTGATATGATAAGGAATCAATACAAAGGGAATAAGATTCGGATTACCTTGATGATCAAGATCAAGAGTAAAGAAAACTCGTTTCTAAACTCGTGATTCGAATCACTCCACAAGAGGTTTGATCAATACCACTTGAATGACTCTACATGTAAGTTCTAAACACAAAAATTTGCAAAGAAAGTTTAGCTCTCAACAACCCTAAAATAGAAATTCTATTCTTAATTCTAAAATTTGATGTCTAATCAAAGAAAAAGAAGGCTTTATATAGCCTTTACAAACCTTAACCCATGTGATACATAACTCCAAAATTAAATAGGCTAGTAAATGAGAAATACCCATAACCTCCATATTAAAATGACTAGTTAATGGTGGAATATAGTAACGATGTGGTTTACAATATAACCTTCACTCCTATATTTAAAACTAGCTTAAATATGACAACAAATAGTTAAACTATAATTAAATATGGCAAATAATAAAATGTGCTTATTAGTCATCCTTGGACTATTTGATAAATTCAGCGGTGTTCATTAAATGCAACTTAAAGTGCATTTAATTCATCTCTGTCTTGAAGCTCAACTTTGCATAACATATAAGGGAGGTCCCCAACGTCTTCTAGAATTTCCTTTGATGAGCTCACCATAGCTTGAATATAACTGTATAAGGTTTGTTGGCTCTCGTCCTTGTAATTGGACCTTGAGGTATGAAAATTCCTTGGTCGTGGTTCATATCACATGTACTAATAGTAAGATTATTTGGTATTTTTTAAACACTTTTAAAACAGGTTAGCTGTGAAACATTTTGAAAATTCAAGAGTATTTAAAAAAAAAAAAACTTCTATAAAAAAAGGAGCGGTAAGGATATTATCAAATTTGAAAGTGTATAATTGTATTTTAGATTTTTCGAAAATTTAAAAATATTATTAGAGAATATATATATATATATATATAAACAAAAGTGGAACAATATTTTATTAATTTAATTTCTAATTTTAGAAAAAAACAAAATACAACCTTTGGTTAAGTTAATATTAATTTTATTAATAAAACATTAAAAAATTTAAATCAATAAAAAAAATTTTGAAAAAAAAAATTAACAACAAAATAAATTAATTTACTGAAATGACATCACAGGGGCAAGATTTCATGTCATTTTTAAAAAAATATGACATAAATATGATAAAATACACTTTATTTCTGAAAGCGTATTAAATACTGTTTGACCGATGTAAAAAAGCATGAGAATAACTCGTCCCATCTTTGAAATCATGTACTAAAGTTTAAAGCTTTTATTTCCCTTTATCAAATCTATGTTTATTCCCATCTTAGTTTCTTTGGTCTAAACGACCCATTAAATGAGAAAAGTAAAGTTTTAGTTAGTCAATCGTAATATTTGACGTGCTAGTTTTCAAACTATTTTGAATGAGTGTAAAGAAAACATCAGAATAACTTATTCTCGTGTCCCTCTTCGACACGTATTAGATATGTATCGAACACTTGTTAGTACAATGAAACGTACATTGATAAAAAGTGATATCTTTCAAGAATAAAAGTTTAATTCATGTTGAGATGGTGAATAAAAAGTGACATTGATCCATGTTGATACTTAGAGCTTCCATTCCTCTTATTGTGAAGCTTACACTTTGGAATTATGTAAATTTCACTCGAGAGAGAATAATCAATATTGTACCATATTCGAGAGATAATATATTTTTTTTAATCTTTGAAAAATAAGAAAGAATAAAAATTAAAACATGGCCCGAATGACTGAAAAATATACCTACACGATGTTTGTAGTACGAGTAATACACTAGTCAATGCAACCATTATCCAAACTAAAGAATTTGATTCGATGCTATCACTTAATAGAGGAATGCTTGATTAGTCTTTGTTTAAGATTCGGCTATATCTATTTGAGTAGCGCTTAGCCACAACTATAAATATCGAAGTCTAAAGTATTCATGAGCAAAGTAAATCTGTTGAAACTATCTATCAACGGTGTTCCAGAATAAGTGGTGGAGAAGTGTTTCCTATTAAAGATGTCAATGAAAATAATAGGAGAGGTGGGCATTGTGTTCATTTACAAGCGTGTGGTGAACGATTTGTCCGATCTGATCAACAATAACGTAGGTCTTCGAATGATGATGGTATTCGTTGGTCATATATAGCAAAGGGGAAGCACTATGGGCTTCACATGAAAGAGCCCAATCTCTTATCATTTGGAGATGTCTTCAAGGGGAAGCACGATGGCAGATGGTGGCATGGCAATGACAGAAGAAGAGGCTAAGGGATATGGATGGTTAGAAGAGATTGAGATGCCAGAAAACTTCGCATGGATGGAATACAATACTTAAGCCCACAGACATTTAAGCCTATTTTATTTTGTTTTGTTTGTATATAAAATGGTACAAAGTTGTAACTTTTAAGGATGTTCTTACATGGAAGTTTGTGGTTTTTTCTTATCTATTCGATTGATCGAGGTTGTTATTGTTCAGATAGCCTGATGTCTATTTATATGGTAAAAATCTGGTAGAGATATATTTGGTAGATATTTAAATCTGGTAGAGATATATTTGGTAGATATTTATATACAGTAGGTGATTATATAGTAAATCGAAGTCATATATATACTCTTGGATAGAGCTTTCAAGATGTACTTTTTTCATTATCTGTATTCTCTATTGGTGTACATACCTGAAGTCATCGATATAAATCCTTTAGACACTGTTCATCTAAATTGAGTGTGTGTATTGTTGTGCGATCCTTACCACTGGTATTAGAGCTAGGCGAGATTCACTATGATCTGTGAAGATGAAGATTTTAAAAGATTGGAATTGAGAAGTTTGATGGATCTGATTTTAATTATTGGAAGATGCAAGGTTATTTGTACCAGAAAGATCTTCATGAATCCTTGTTGGGGTCAAGTTAGATACCATGACCATGGAATAGTGGGAGCTCATGGGTCGACAGATCTTTAGGGTTGATCCGGTTGACGCTATCTGGAAACGTGGCGTTCAACATAATCAAGGAGAAGATAATGTCAGATTTGTTGAAGGTACTCTTGAATGAGGAGATTGTTCAATCTACAAATGTCTGAATGTGGATTTGTTGCTAATTATATAAGCGAATTCAATATAATTGTAATTCAACTTAGTTCAGTGGAAATTAATTTTGTAGTTGAAATTAAGGCACTGATTTTGATATCATCTTTATCCGAGTTGTGGGATACTCTTGTTGCCCCGATCAGCAATTCTCGAGGATCTGAGAAATTGAAGTTCGATGAAATTCGATGAAATTCGAGATGTTGTTCAAAATGAAAGTATTCACAAACAAGAAATTGAGGATTCATCTGGTGGTGATCTCAGTGCTCACCAAAGGGGTAAAAAGTAAATCTAATGACCCAAACAAAGGTCGACCAAAATCAAAGAACTGTGAGAATTTTTCAAATAGACCAAACGTGATATGTTGGAGTTGTGGAGAAAAATGTCACTTTCAGACAGATTGTACAAGACCAAAGAGGAAGCAGAATCACAAATCAGAAAATGATGATTCTATAAATTCAGCAGAAAACATTGGGATGCTCTAATCCTCGTCATGAACCGTCCAATTGAATCCTGTATTTTGGACTCAGGTACATCTTTTCGAAATTTCAAGTCTGAAAATTTCGAGAAGGTGTATGTTGCCGACAAAAAAGATTTGGAGATTGAAGTAAAAGAGGATGTCTGCATAAAAACTTCGACAGAAAATCAATGGAAATTAAAGAATGTCAGATATATTCCTAGTCTCAAGAAGAACCTGATCTCTATTGGTCAGTTGGATAGCACAAGTTATGCAACAAAGTTTGGGAAGAGTTGGAAGATTGTGAAGGGCGCTATGGTGGTAACATGTGGCACAAAACCTGGAACCTTATACACCACTGCAGGGTTTATGAACATGATTGTTGTTGCTGAGCGTGCTTCAAATTCAAGTCTATGGCACAATAGACTTGAACATATGAGCATCAAAGGAATGAAGATGGATGCGAAAGTAGTTTTAGAAGGTCTGAAATCTGTTGACATGGGTCCTTGTGAGAACTGCCAAACAAAAACGAGTTAGTTTCAAAAAGACTGCCAGATGTGTAGATTTCAGCAATGATTTCAGCAAGAAGGTGTAGATTTATTTCTTATAACACAAGTCAGATGTGTTAGCCACCTTCAAGAAGTGGAAAGCTTAAGTTGAAAATAAGATCGACTTGAAGTGTAACAGAACCAAAAAAAAAAAAAAAATGATGGTCGTCGGCAGAGCTGAAAACTCCGGCGAACGCCGGAGTTTCCGCTCGCACACGACCCACAAAGGGCGGCCGAGGGCTGGGATGCCATAAATCGCGTCCCCGACCTTCAGCCACCCTGAAAGAAACGAAACGGTAAGGAAAAAGGAGAGAGAACAGAAAATCGACGAAACTCCGATGAAGCCGAACCGTACGAATCGACGTCGAAAATCCCCATTTCACACCACAAAAGTAATCCGAGAACCCTTTACACACATCAGGAGTAGGTTTTAGACGAATCCCATACTCTGAACACCGTCGGCAAGGAAGACAGAACGGCGGACTTTCGAGTTTCTCCAGATCCGGGAGTGCGAGGCCCTTACCAACGAAATCTGTACCAAAAACGGGGTTAGGGTGAAGGATAAGCTCGGGAACGGGGAAAAAAAGGGAAAAAAAGGACGTCGGCACGACGTTGTCGAGGAGAGAGAGAGATCGCCAGAAAATCACGCAGGAGTCAGGCGAAGAGGACGAAGTCTGACCCGAGATCCAGATCCGGAAACCCGAACCGAACCTTGTCCCTTCGGTCATCCCAGAACCCACGTTACCTGCAGCCCAAACACCCAGACTTCACCCGCGAGCCGACCCATCACCCCGCGGCCCGTCACCCGCGTTCGGCACGAGACCCGCGAGTGACCTGTTAACCCGCGCCTCGACCTGAGACGCCTGCACACGCGTCGCTCTCTGATTGTGCCACGTGTCACATCTGCAGCGCCGCTCCTCTCGGCTCAAGCGGCTTCATCGGCTCAGCGGCGGCTCCTCGGCTCCGGCGGCTTATTCGGCTTGGAAAACTTGTTTCCAGCCCGTTTGACACCGTTCCGACCCTTCCGGACCTGGTTTCGGCCCTGTTTAAGGTAAAAGGGAACATTTCAAGGTCGTATTTCACAAATTCCAGTCGAGAATTTATTATTATTTGTGGAATAGTAACGGAAGTGACTCATGAACCAATAGGAACCAACCACCAACGGAAGCGTAGAACGTCCACGAGGAGCTAGGAGCTTACGTTATATTCTAGGAGTACTTTGGCTAAGGCCTACCAAGTAAGTGGCTCACCCGTTGTAGGTTACGCATTAGTTGCTGTATGTTGGCCTGTGCCCGTGGTTATGCACGTGCCATTAAATTGTATGCTAGCTTAATATGCTTAAGTACGAAATCATGTGAACGTGAATGTATATTATTTATGCTGCTTATTGGATGTGATATGAATGCACGTGACGATGTGTGACCCGTGTATGATTATGGCTTGTTGTATGAGTATGGGAATGTGATTGAATGAATTACATGACATGAAATACGGTAAATTGCATGATACATAATCCCGCTAAAAATATGTATGATATGTAACGAAATGAGAATGAGAACGAGAATGACATGTAAGCATGAAAACGTGACGCGGGGTTATGCTCATTTCATTGCATGTGTTTGTCGCATAACCCCGATAGGGGGTCACTTACTGAGTATTCTAGAAATACTCAAGCCTCGTGCTACTTTACTTTTGCAGATAAGGGCAAGGCACCCATGTGACAACGACGACGGCATCGGACACCTCAGGATTGTGGCACATGCATAGGGTAGTTGGTTGTTGTTTTTTTTTCATTTCTAGTATAGGTTAGAATAGGATGAAATGTAATTGCATAATAAACCTTAGGGTAGAATAAACTATTCATTCTTGGTTTTGTTGCTTTTCCTTTCTTTCAATAATGTTTCCCTTTTTCCCTTGTAATCTTTTTTTTTTTAAGATAATAATAAGGCGAGTGCGAACAGCATTTATGAATAGGGTTCATTAAATGTATATTCCGCATTTCAAAGTATAGTAATGACCTTAGATCAAATAGGTAAAATATTAGGGTCGTTACAGTTGGTATCAGAGCCTAGGATATAGATCTTGTAGACTAGCCTACAGAGTAGGCTTGGCATGTTCCACGGTCCAATTACCGATGCCCCGTCGTTGCCAGATACACCTTATGTAGAATGAAGAATGTATGACATGCGTGATATATTTAATGTGGTTGGCTTTAAATCATGCATGACATGTTACTGTATGAAAAAAGGTTGATGTTATCGGATGTCGATGTGATTTGATGTAATGCATGTCTTTATGTTACGATATTTATGTTTTTCTTTTATATATATGTGTACATATGAATTATATGGTAGGATGTAGGGAATGTTGTAAATCATAAACTTAGCTAGAATCCTTTCTTGGTTTCTAGAACCATGCCGCACAGAGGACGTAGAAGAGGTAGGAGAGGGAGGGGACGACCTCCCATTAGGAGAGGACGAAGAGGAGACGCCGATAGAAGTTCTTCCCAAGAGGGGTCGACTACCAGCCCATATGCGTTTGTACCCCCTCCTGAATATGCACCTCCTCCACAAGCTGTACCCCCTCCTGAATATGCACCTCC
>NW_019268531.1:4489966-4493446 GCF_002738365.1 Cucurbita moschata
TAGGTTTTAGACGAATCCCATACTCTGAACACCGTCGGCAAGGAAGACAGAACGGCGGACTTTCGAGTTTCTCCAGATCCGGGAGTGCGAGGCCCTTACCAACGAAATCTGTACCAAAAACGGGGTTAGGGTGAAGGATAAGCTCGGGAACGGGGAAAAAAAGGGAAAAAAAGGACGTCGGCACGACGTTGTCGAGGAGAGAGAGAGATCGCCAGAAAATCACGCAGGAGTCAGGCGAAGAGGACGAAGTCTGACCCGAGATCCAGATCCGGAAACCCGAACCGAACCTTGTCCCTTCGGTCATCCCAGAACCCACGTTACCTGCAGCCCAAACACCCAGACTTCACCCGCGAGCCGACCCATCACCCCGCGGCCCGTCACCCGCGTTCGGCACGAGACCCGCGAGTGACCTGTTAACCCGCGCCTCGACCTGAGACGCCTGCACACGCGTCGCTCTCTGATTGTGCCACGTGTCACATCTGCAGCGCCGCTCCTCTCGGCTCAAGCGGCTTCATCGGCTCAGCGGCGGCTCCTCGGCTCCGGCGGCTTATTCGGCTTGGAAAACTTGTTTCCAGCCCGTTTGACACCGTTCCGACCCTTCCGGACCTGGTTTCGGCCCTGTTTAAGGTAAAAGGGAACATTTCAAGGTCGTATTTCACAAATTCCAGTCGAGAATTTATTATTATTTGTGGAATAGTAACGGAAGTGACTCATGAACCAATAGGAACCAACCACCAACGGAAGCGTAGAACGTCCACGAGGAGCTAGGAGCTTACGTTATATTCTAGGAGTACTTTGGCTAAGGCCTACCAAGTAAGTGGCTCACCCGTTGTAGGTTACGCATTAGTTGCTGTATGTTGGCCTGTGCCCGTGGTTATGCACGTGCCATTAAATTGTATGCTAGCTTAATATGCTTAAGTACGAAATCATGTGAACGTGAATGTATATTATTTATGCTGCTTATTGGATGTGATATGAATGCACGTGACGATGTGTGACCCGTGTATGATTATGGCTTGTTGTATGAGTATGGGAATGTGATTGAATGAATTACATGACATGAAATACGGTAAATTGCATGATACATAATCCCGCTAAAAATATGTATGATATGTAACGAAATGAGAATGAGAACGAGAATGACATGTAAGCATGAAAACGTGACGCGGGGTTATGCTCATTTCATTGCATGTGTTTGTCGCATAACCCCGATAGGGGGTCACTTACTGAGTATTCTAGAAATACTCAAGCCTCGTGCTACTTTACTTTTGCAGATAAGGGCAAGGCACCCATGTGACAACGACGACGGCATCGGACACCTCAGGATTGTGGCACATGCATAGGGTAGTTGGTTGTTGTTTTTTTTTCATTTCTAGTATAGGTTAGAATAGGATGAAATGTAATTGCATAATAAACCTTAGGGTAGAATAAACTATTCATTCTTGGTTTTGTTGCTTTTCCTTTCTTTCAATAATGTTTCCCTTTTTCCCTTGTAATCTTTTTTTTTTTAAGATAATAATAAGGCGAGTGCGAACAGCATTTATGAATAGGGTTCATTAAATGTATATTCCGCATTTCAAAGTATAGTAATGACCTTAGATCAAATAGGTAAAATATTAGGGTCGTTACAGTTGGTATCAGAGCCTAGGATATAGATCTTGTAGACTAGCCTACAGAGTAGGCTTGGCATGTTCCACGGTCCAATTACCGATGCCCCGTCGTTGCCAGATACACCTTATGTAGAATGAAGAATGTATGACATGCGTGATATATTTAATGTGGTTGGCTTTAAATCATGCATGACATGTTACTGTATGAAAAAAGGTTGATGTTATCGGATGTCGATGTGATTTGATGTAATGCATGTCTTTATGTTACGATATTTATGTTTTTCTTTTATATATATGTGTACATATGAATTATATGGTAGGATGTAGGGAATGTTGTAAATCATAAACTTAGCTAGAATCCTTTCTTGGTTTCTAGAACCATGCCGCACAGAGGACGTAGAAGAGGTAGGAGAGGGAGGGGACGACCCTTTCTTGGTTTCTAGAACCATGCCGCACAGAGGACGTAGAAGAGGTAGGAGAGGGAGGGGACGACCTCCCATTAGGAGAGGACGAAGAGGAGACGCCGATAGAAGTTCTTCCCAAGAGGGGTCGACTACCAGCCCATATGCGTTTGTACCCCCTCCTGAATATGCACCTCCTCCACAAGCTGTACCCCCTCCTGAATATGCACCTCCTCCACAAGCTGTACCCCCTCCTGAATATGCACCTCCCCCAAAAGCTGTACACCCTCCTGAATATGCACCTCCCCTACAAGCTGTACCCCCTCCGGAATATACACCGCCCCCTCAAGCTGCACCACAGACCGGGTTAGACCCCGCCACAAGGTTACTGTTGGAATCCCTTCAAAAAACTATGCAAACCATGCTAGACACACAACAGGCCACGTTGTTGGCTACGCAACAAGTCGCGGCAATGGCCACGCAACCAGCTAACGCGATGGCCACGCAACCAGCCAACGCGATGGCCACGCAACTAGCCAACGCGGTGGCCCCACAACCGGTGGCCCCACAACCGGTGGATGCGGTAATTATCCAACCGGTAAACAACCCGCACCCGGATAGGGGCACGAGTTGGTTAAAGGATTTCAGGCGGTATGACCCCCGTCCTTTTGTCGGTTCAAAGGAGGATCCCATAGTGGCTCAGATGTGGATCGCAAACATGGAAACGACCTTTGAATCAATGAGATGCCCTGATGAACATAAGGTGGCATGTGCAAAATACGTGTTACAAAAAGATGCAGAAGTGTGGTGGTCGGATAACAAACAGAGCATCAACCCGAGCAGGGGAATTACAACATGGGAGACCTTTAAGGAAGCCTTTCTAAAATACTATTATCCAAAGGAAACCCGTATAAAGAAACAGCATGAGTTTAACCACTTAACCCAAGGTGATCGCACGGTGGATCAGTATGATCAGGACTTCATGAGATTGAGAAGGTTTGCACCGTCTTTAGCCGACACTGAAGAGAAACAGACAGAAAAATTTGTGTTAGGATTGAATCCGAAAACCCGCCGCATGTTAGAGGCCTTTAACCCAAAAACCTATGAAGAGGCCCTAGAGGAACCCCTAGAGGGAAAGAAAACAGAGCCAACGGTTGCCACAGGGAGGAAACGCCCTATCGAGGTTGATACCATAGAGTTCCAACCACCGTTCCAGAGACCTCGATATCAGAGAATGCCACCTGCTCCACCTCCAATAGGCCGACACCTAGCAATGGAGAAGCCCCTGTGTCGTAACTGTGGAAAGCAACATGTTGGGAGATGTTTGGCAGGCTCAGGTATGTGTTATATCTGTGGTCATGCAGGTCATGTGGCAAGAACTTGCCCTACAAAGAGCCCAAGAATTCCAAGGGAACCCCTTAGAGGACCGGTCATACGAGAGCCCACCTTACAAACCCGTCCACAGACCA
>NW_019268531.1:4493591-4507245 GCF_002738365.1 Cucurbita moschata
CCCCGCCACAAGGTTACTGTTGGAATCCCTTCAAAAAACTATGCAAACCATGCTAGACACACAACAGGCCACGTTGTTGGCTACGCAACAAGTCGCGGCAATGGCCACGCAACCAGCTAACGCGATGGCCACGCAACCAGCCAACGCGATGGCCACGCAACTAGCCAACGCGGTGGCCCCACAACCGGTGGCCCCACAACCGGTGGATGCGGTAATTATCCAACCGGTAAACAACCCGCACCCGGATAGGGGCACGAGTTGGTTAAAGGATTTCAGGCGGTATGACCCCCGTCCTTTTGTCGGTTCAAAGGAGGATCCCATAGTGGCTCAGATGTGGATCGCAAACATGGAAACGACCTTTGAATCAATGAGATGCCCTGATGAACATAAGGTGGCATGTGCAAAATACGTGTTACAAAAAGATGCAGAAGTGTGGTGGTCGGATAACAAACAGAGCATCAACCCGAGCAGGGGAATTACAACATGGGAGACCTTTAAGGAAGCCTTTCTAAAATACTATTATCCAAAGGAAACCCGTATAAAGAAACAGCATGAGTTTAACCACTTAACCCAAGGTGATCGCACGGTGGATCAGTATGATCAGGACTTCATGAGATTGAGAAGGTTTGCACCGTCTTTAGCCGACACTGAAGAGAAACAGACAGAAAAATTTGTGTTAGGATTGAATCCGAAAACCCGCCGCATGTTAGAGGCCTTTAACCCAAAAACCTATGAAGAGGCCCTAGAGGAACCCCTAGAGGGAAAGAAAACAGAGCCAACGGTTGCCACAGGGAGGAAACGCCCTATCGAGGTTGATACCATAGAGTTCCAACCACCGTTCCAGAGACCTCGATATCAGAGAATGCCACCTGCTCCACCTCCAATAGGCCGACACCTAGCAATGGAGAAGCCCCTGTGTCGTAACTGTGGAAAGCAACATGTTGGGAGATGTTTGGCAGGCTCAGGTATGTGTTATATCTGTGGTCATGCAGGTCATGTGGCAAGAACTTGCCCTACAAAGAGCCCAAGAATTCCAAGGGAACCCCTTAGAGGACCGGTCATACGAGAGCCCACCTTACAAACCCGTCCACAGACCAAGGCATATGTAACGACCAGTAAAGAGGCAGGAACATCTGGCACCGTGGTGACAGGTACGCTCTCTATACTAGGACATTTTGCGTTGACATTGTTTGATTCTGGTTCTACCCATTCCTTTGTTGCTTTACCATTTGCTAAACAAGCAGGGTTCGCAGTGGAACCCTTAATGCATGCATTGTCGGTGGGTACCCCAGCAGGGGTAGACCTAGTTACGAAAAATAGAGTAAAGGACGGACAAGTGGTAATAGCTGGACAAACCATCCACGTAGACTTAAAGGTAGTGGATATGACAGATTTTGACGTCATATTAGGAATGGACTGGTTAGCAGAAAACTTTGCTACCATAGACTGCCATAAGAAGGAGGTGATATTCACACCTCCCAACGGACTTACCTTTAAGTTCAAAGGAACCTCCACAGGTACCACCCCAAAAATAATATCGATGATGAAAGCGAGACGCTTGATACAACAAGGGGGGAGGGCGTTTCTAGCCTGTGCAGTAAATACAAAAGGAAAGGAAAAACCCATAGATACAATACCCGTAGTAAACGAATTTATGGATGTCTTCTCGGAGGACCTCCTGGGAATTCCTCAATCGCGAGAGGTAGACTTTGGAATAGATCTGGAACCAGGAACGAGACCTATCTCTAAGGCCCCGTACCGCATGGCACCAACAGAACTAAAAGAGCTTAAAACACAACTGCAAGACCTGCTAGATAAGGGCTTCATTCGACCCAGCGTGTCCCCTTGGGGTGCACCAGTGTTGTTTGTTAAAAAGAAAGACGGTTCAATGCATTTATGCATTGATTATAGGGAATTAAACAAGAGGACGATAAAGAACAAATACCCGTTATCCCGTATTGAGGACCTATTTGATCAACTACGTGGGGCGACGGTGTTTTCTAAAATAGATCTTCGATCAGGATACCATCAAATTAAGATTAAAAATGAAGACATACCTAAAACAGCCTTTCGAACCAGATATGGCCACTACGAGTTTGCGGTGATGTCTTTTGGTCTCACCAATGCCCCAGCGGTATTTATGGAACTAATGAACCGAGTATTTAAGGAGTGCCTAGACTCGTTTGTGATCGTGTTCATAGACGATATCCTGGTATACTCGAAAACGGACCTAGAACACCAAGAGCACCTTCGCAAAGCCTTAACTATCCTAAGAGAGAACAAGCTGTTTGCCAAATTCACCAAGTGTGAATTTTGGCTACGACAGGTTTCGTTTCAGGGGCACGTAGTGTCTAAAGACGGAATCTTCGTAGATCCCAATAAGATAGAAGTGGTCACGAAAAAGAAACGCCCAACAACGGTCACCGAGATACGAAGTTTCTTGGGATTGGCGGGTTACTATCGAAGGTTTGTCCAGGACTTCGCTAGAATAGCCATGCCTCTCACCCAATTGACAAAAAAAGGTGTACCTTTTGTTTGGGACGATACTTGTGAGGCCACTTTCAAGAACTAAAACAAAGACTGGTATCCGCCCCAATGCTCACAGTTCCAGAAAGTTCTGTGGGATATGTGATTTACAGTGACGCGTCCAAAAAGGGATTAGGTTGTGTACTGATGCAACATGGTAAGGTGGTTGCGTATGCGTCACGCCAACTAAAAGATTACGAGAAGAACTATCCTACACATGATTTGAAGCTGGCAGCAGTGGTGTTCGCATTAAAAATTTGGCGACACTACCTGTATGGCGAAAAGACCCAAATCTACACGGACAACAAAAGCCTAAAATATTTGTTCACCCAAAAAGAATTGAACATGAGGCAACGTAGATAGTTAGAGCTGGTAAAAGATTACGACATAGACATCCAGTACCATCCTGGAAAAGCAAATGTAGTCGCTGATGCACTGAGTCGAAAAGCCGTACACTCGTCGGCCCTCATCACCAGGGAGCCACGAGTGCGAACGGATTTCGAACAGGCTGATATCGCGGTAGTAACCAAAGAAGTTGCCGCCCAAATAGCTCGACTGACAGTGCGCCCCACGCTCAGACAAACGATCATAAACTCACAACGTGGGGATCCAAGCCTAAGTAAAATCCTAGACCAATTAGAAGTTGGCCCAGTGGACGAATTCACTAAATAAACAGATGACGGATTATTATGCCAAGGGCGTTTATGTGTCCCACCCATGAGCGAAATAAAAAAAGAAATCCTAATGGAGGCACACAACTCAACCTTCTCGATACATCCAGGTGGAACAAAGATGTATCAAGACTTGAAACAACACTTCTGGTGGCGAAGTATGAAGAAGGATATCGCGGAGTACGTGAGTAAGTGTCTAGTGTGCCAACAAGTAAAAGCCCCTAGGCAGAAAACCGTCGGGCTACTACAACCTCTAAGTATACCCGAATGGAAATGGGAAAACATTGTCATGGATTTCATAGTAGGCCTATCCAAAACATTAAAGGGCTATACGGTAATCTGGGTGGTCGTGGACCGCCTGACAAAGTCGGCTCACTTCCTACCGGGTAAGGCAACATATACAGTAGACAATTAGGCACAACTGTATGTTAAAGAAATTGTGAGATT
This sequence comes from Cucurbita moschata, assembly GCF_002738365.1. NCBI lineage: Eukaryota > Viridiplantae > Streptophyta > Magnoliopsida > Cucurbitales > Cucurbitaceae > Cucurbita > Cucurbita moschata. The sequence continues at coordinate 4,497,236 of NW_019268531.1, forward strand.
GCATGGAGTACCGGTGTCAATTGTGTCGGATCGGGACCCGCGTTTTACGTCGGCCTTTTGGCGCGGACTCCAAAAAGCGATGGGTACCCGCCTCGACTTTAGCACCGCCTTCCACCACAAACGGATGGCCAAACAGAACGAGTAAACCAAATTCTGGAAGACATGCTTCGGGCATGCGTTATGGATGTTGACTCTGGCAAATCGGATGTCGACGAAAAAATTGGCCGAAGGTTTCTTCGAAGGAAAAATTAGCGGAAGTAAAAGGAGAGAGAGAGAGAGATTCGCTGGTAATGCTGAAGACTCGATATATTTATTTTACCTCCGTTGAATGGTTTAAATAATAAATCTAATTACAAAAATAGAAAAACCAAATATACAAAAATAGAATAAGTGGACGAAGACTCCGCCACTCTGCCAAAACAATGGCCCCTAGAATCACGCTCCTCCATTCGCGTGAACTCATATGTTTTTACAGACCTAACTAAATAAGGCAGAGCTTTTATTTAACAATGGATTTCACAGGGAGTTGGGACACCAAACTGCACTTAATGGAATTCTCTTACAATAACAGCTTCCAAGCAACCATCGGTATGGCACCCTTTGAAGCGTTGTACGGAAAACGATGTAGATCTCCATTGTGTTAGGACGAAGTAGAAGAACGAGAACTGGTAGGACCCGAGCTGGTCCGTGTCACCAACGAGGCAATCCAGAAAATTCGAGTGAGAATGCGTACCGCGCAGAGTAGGCAAAAGAGCTACGCCGCCGTTAGGCGTAGGAATTTAGAGTTCGAAGAGGGGGACCCAATGTTCCTAAAAGTAGCCCCCATGAAAGGTATTCTAAGATTCGGACGCAAGGGGAAGCTCAACCCCCGATTCATTGGACCGTTCGAAATTTTAAAAAGAGTAGGTCTGGTAGCTTACAAACTAGCTTTACCACCTTCACTTTCAAGCGTGCACGATGTATTTCATGGACAACCACCTTCACTTTCAAGCGTGCACGATGTATTTCATGTGTCCATGTTAAGGAAATACATTCCAGACCCGACGCACGTAATAGACTACAAACCTCTTGAAATTGAGGAAAATTTAAGTTACCAGGATAAACCGATTAAAATTCTAGCCCGAGAGGTGAGAGCCTTACGTAATAGGAGTATAGGTTTCGTTAAGGTATTGTGGCGTAACCACCAAGTCGAGGAAGCTACGTGGGAACGAGAGGAGGAAATAAAGGAAAAATATCCCGAGTTGATCCACGAGTTAGAGACTTTCGAGGACGAAAGTTCCTTTTAGGGGTAGGTAATGTAACGGAACAAAAAAAAATGATGGTCATCGGCAGAGCCGAAAACTCCGGCGAACGCCGGAGTTTCCGTTCGCACACGACCCAAAAAGGGCGCCTGAGGGCTGGGATGCCACAAATTGCGTCCCCGACCTTCAGCCACCCTGAAAGAACCTGCAAAGAAACGAAACGGTAAGGAAAAAGGAGAGAGAACAGAAAACCGACGGAACTCCGGCGAAGCCGAACTGTACGAATCGACGTCGAAAACCCCCATTTCACACCACAAAAGTAATCCGAGAACCCTTTACACACATCAGAAGTAGGTTTTAGACGAATCCCGTACGCTGAACACCGTCGGCAAGGAAGACGGAACGGTGGACTTCTGAGTTTCTCCAGATCCGGGAGTGCGAGGCCCTTACCAACGAAATCTGTACCAAAAACGGGGTTAGGGTGAAGGATAAGCTCGGGAACGAGGGAAAAAAGGGGAAAAAAGGACGTCGGGACGACGTTGTCGAGGAGAGAGAGAGACCGCCAGAAAATCGCGCAGGAGTCGGGCGAAGAGGACGAAGTCTGACCCGAGATCTAAATCCGGAAACTCGAACCGAACCCCATCCCTTCGGTCAGCCCAGAACCCACGTTACCCGCAGCCCAAACACCCGACCTTCACCCGCGAGCCGACCCATCACCCCGCGGCCCGTCACCCGCGAGCCGGCTCATCACCGTGCGGCCCGTCACCCGCGTTCGGCCCGAGACCCAGAAGCAACCCGTTAACCCGCGCCTCAACTCGAGACGCCTGCACACGCATCGCTCTCTGATTGTGCCACGTGTCACATCTGCAGCGCGGCTCCTCTCGGCTCAGGCAACTTCATCGGCTGCAGTGCGGCTCCTCTCGGCTCAGGCGGCTTCATCGGCTCGGCGGCGGCGGCTCGGCTCCGGCGGCTTATTCGACTCGGGAAACCTGTTTTCAGCCCGTTTAACATCGTTTCAACCCTCCCGGACCTGGTTTCGGCCCTGATTAAGGTAAAAGGGAACATTTCAAGGTCGTATTTTACAAATTCCAGTTGAGAATTTATTATTATTTGTGGAATACTAACGGAAGTGACTCATGAACCAATTGGAACCAACCACCAACGGAAGCGTAGAACGTCCACGAGGAGCTAGGAGCTTACGTTATATTCTAGGAGTACTTCGGCTAAGGCCTACCAAGTAAGTGGCTCACCCGTTGTAGGTTACGCATTAGTTGCTGTATGTTGGCCTGTGCCCGTGGTTATGCACGTGTTATTAAATTGTATGCTAGTTTAATATGCTTAAGTACGAAATCATGTGAACGTAAATGTATGTTATTTATGCTGCTTATTGGATGTGATATGAATGCATGTGACGAGTGTGACCCGTGTATGATTATGGCTTGTTGTATGAGTATGGGAATGTGACTGAATGAATTGCATGACATGAAATACGGTAAATTGCATGATACATAACCCCGCTAGGAATATGTATGATATGTAACGAAATGAGAATGAGAATGACATGTAAGCATAAAAACGTGACGCGGGGTTATGCTCATTAAATGATTACTGTAGGACTAGTGGGACCTCATGCATATTGTGTGTTTATGCATTTGGGGGGATACCCCTATCCCATCACGATGGTACGGACGCGTACATCCAAATGGCAGGACAACGATCGTTATGCTCTGCATAGCGCTGCCGTGACTGTTTTAGTTTTAACGGGTCCCGGTGGGCCCCCAGAGCATGCCCACCGGCTAGAGACAGTGGCCCAGCGGTGTGCGAACTAGCTAGCGAGCCCATACTCGCACGTATGGGCTGCGTGTAGAGTATATGGTACACGTCCACGATAACCTGTTAGGATTACACCGTTGGAAAAACGAAACGAAACGAAACGAAACGAAAAAGAAACGAAACGAAATGAAACGAAACGGAACGATAGGTCCCATCATTTCATTGCATGTGTTTGTCGCATAACCCCGATAGGGGGTCACTTACTGAGTATTTTAGAAATACTCAAGCCTCGTGCTACTTTACTTTTGCAGATAAGGGCAAGGCACCCATGTGACAACGACGACGGCATCGGACACCTCAGGATCGTGGCACATGCATAGGGTAGTTGGTTGTTGTTTTTTTTTTCATTTCTAGTATAGGTTAGAATAGGATGAAATGTAATTGCATAATAAACCTTAGGGTAGAATAAACTATTCATTCTTGGTTTTGTTGCTTTTTCTTTCTTTCAATAATGTTTCCCTTTTTCCCTTGTAATCTTTTTTTTTTTTAAGGTAATAATAAGGCGAGTGCGAACAACATTTATGAATAGGGTCCATTAAATGTATATTCCGCATTTCAAAGTATAGTAATGACCTTAGATTAAATAGATAAAATATTAGGATCGTTACATGAAGATCAAATGCTTGAGGTTTGACAATGGAGGTGAGTATGTCAAGTCAAAATTCAAAACATTTTGTTCAGTTTAGGGAATTAGATTAACGAGGACAGTTCCCAGTAAAACAAGACAAAATGGTGTTGCTGAAAGGATGAACAAAACATTGAATGAACGGGCAAGGAGTATGAGGATTCATTATGGATTTTCAAAGATATTTTGGGCTGATATTGTAAATACAACTGTCTACCTGATCAATAGAGGGCTATGAGTACCCTTGGAATTCAAAGTTGACAGAAGTATGGACAGAAATAGAACTCAAATACTTTCACTTAAAAACTTTTGGTTGTATTGCGTATGTTCATGTTGATTCAAAGTTGACGGTGAGGCTGTGAAGTGCTACTTCATAGGCTATTGGTCCGACATGTTCGAGGACAAGTTTTGGGATGACAAGAACAAAAAAATTCTAAGACATTGTGACGTGACCTTTGATGAAAATGTCCTGTACAAGGACAAAAAGAAGAAAGGTTTCAAGACAACGAAACAAGTGGGAGTTAAGGTTGAGTTGCTGAAAGATTCACCTAGTGATGTTGCAGCAGATACTCAAGAAACTCCTGAGACTGTTGCTGAGGAATCAGAGGTGGAGCAAGTGACACCTAATCCGGTGTTAAGAAGATCATCTGGAACCATCAGAGTAACAAATAGGTATTCTCCTTCATTACACTATTGGTTGCTAACTGAGGGAACCAGATGTTGACTTTTTGACCCTGGATCTCATTTTAATTAATTAATTTATTGAGGTTTTGATGATAACAAACCTACTCTTATGTATTAACGATTTTCAGTATTTTCAGTATTTTGAATTATCCACAGTATAAGGTTGGGAATAACGATTTCACCGACTTTTCAATCATTCAAATCAAAGTAAGAGGAAGAAATTACAGTCGAGACAAGATACCCGACATGATAATGTGGCACTTAAATTAAAATGATGATAAATCAAAGTATGACACTTATAATTTTGGGAGTAAGCAAAGGGTGGTTTTTTTTTTTTTTTTTTTTACTAGTATATTTTTAAATATAATTATTTATACATAATATAAATTTGAATCTAACGGTTACTCACATCAATTTTTATTATTACTATATTATATTATTATATTTATAATAAAATTTAAATTTGTCATGGGATGACATTGATTTTTATTATTTTTAAATTATATTATTATATTTTTAAAAAATAATAAATAAATTTAGAACATTTTCTTATTATTTACTTTTAACTTTCACCTTCCATATCTCTTTTAACTCAATTTAATGGTCAATATTAATCCCTACCTTTTTGTCATTTTCTTCCCTATTTAAACCCATCAACTAAAGTCTCTATGGTTTGTTTGTTGCTCTCTCCAAGCTTCCACCCATCAACTAAAGTCTATTGCTCTATCCAAGCTTCCAATTTTATTTCTCTTTCATCTTATTCTTGATAGATATTTTTTTTTATTGTAGTGTGAGGAAATAGTTGTGAGTGCTTAAATTATAAATAAGTGCTTAAATTGTAAGTCTACTCTTCTAGAGAATTGTGGTGTTCCAATAAAATTGAACTCGTAAAAATAGTGGTGTAGCGGTTGGGCTGTAATCCGTGCAAAGAGTCGAAAAAGTTCTTTTATTCAAATTCCCATGAGGCGCTAGGGGTGGAGTAGGTCGAGTTTGACCGAACCACTGTAAGTGTCATGTTTTCTAACTCTTTTCTATTTAATTTCAAAATTATTATTGTGATTTATCGCATGTTTTAAGTGTTTATTATTCTTGAACTATTTTGTTGTGTTAATTATCATTTTTTATTTTTCTTTTAAAAGTATCATAATTAGAAAAATTTAGCACTCTAAATACTTTATTGTTAAAATCCTATTCACTCCCCTCTAGGGTTGCCATACCGATCCAACACCAGAGTCCCTTGATAATGCCCTACCGTTGGAAGATACAACTAAGTGGGAGCAAGCCATGGATGATGGAATGTCTAGGCTTTAGAAATGCGTTGCTCTTTCATCTACTGAAACTAAGTACATGACAATAGCTCAAGCTAGAAAGGACATGATATAGATGACAAAGTATCTAGAAGAATTTGGCAAGAAGCAGCACAAGAATATTCTTTATACAGATAGTCAGAGTGCCATACAATTGGTGAGAAACTTGGTCTATCATTCAAAGACAAAATACAGAAACTGATACCATTTCACTCATAGGTTATGGAAGATAGTGATGTGTTTGGAGAAGATAAGGTACAAAGAATCCAGCAAACATGTTGATAAAATGTGTTAATGTTGGAACATTGAGGTTGTGCAAATCCTCAATTGGTATGGTGAAGTGAAAGATGTTGATAGTTGTTGGTTGGCTAGATATGGAGCGTGATGCTTTTTATAGTTAAAATCTGGTAGAAATATATTGGGTAGATATACACGATAGGTGATTATATCTATTAAAGCTATATAGTTAATCAAAACCATATATATACTCCTTAAGCAGCCGTGCTTTGAAAATATACTTTCTTTGTTATATATATTCTTTATTGGTGTACATACCTGAATTCATCCATACTAATCCTTTAGTCAATATTCTTCATTGTATTTTCTCCCTCATGTTCTTTGTGTCATCTAGATCGAGTGTGTACGTTGCTGTGCGATCCTAACGGTTATGGATGACGGTGTCCATTTAAACGTGTGAACCTACCCTAAAACGGTATAGGGAGGGATTCTGTTTAAACAGAGATTCTGCCTCAGAACGGTATAAGGAGGGATCTCATTTAAATAGAGAGAACAAAACTAATAGATTTGGACACTTTAGATTTGCTATCCCATATTGGTTGGGGAAGAGAACGAAACATTTTTTTATAAGAGTGTGGAAACCTCTCCCTACGAGATACAATTTAAAAACTTGAAGGGAAAACTCGAAAAGCCTAAAGACAATAGTAGTAAGCTTGAGGCTTTAAATTGTTCTTGAATTTTACTCAATTTTTATGAGTTAATTTAAAATACCATCATTTCAATAATTATATGCATAATATTAAAATTAAATTATAAATCATATATAATTATATGTTAAAACTATCTATGATGAACTGTGACAACGTGTTGCCTTCAAATTTAAATCCAATTAAAGATGTCAATCACATAAAAGTGCAAGAGGCTGGATGGTCTGCACTGCAACAACATAACGAGATGAGTGGAAATTGTTTCATTTACAAGAGTGTGTTGAACAGTCTGTTCGATATGATCAAGGACCACTCAGGTCCTCGATTTTATATTATTGTGATAGAAGCTTTAAATAATGATGGTATTCCTTGGTCATATATTGCAAGGTGCACCACTTGGACAAAATAAATAGAGACCCCATTCTCTTATCCTTTGAAGATGTCGGGAAAGATTTTAAGAAGCATTAGATTGCTCTCTCCGTTTACACTAAGCCCTCTCTCGCTACATAAAGATAGCAACTACAATAAAATAATCACATAGTTATCGGAACAAATTCTCTCCTAATATATATGTATTAAATTTTTATTAATTTTATATTAGAAATAAATTCAAAATGCACTAATATATTTAAAAAATAATTTAATGTTTATTTTACGCTCAAAATTTATTCGAAGTTAAGTGTTCGGTGCGTGTCCAACAAATGTGGAATTTATATTCATACGTGTCTAATATATGTTCGACATGTTTCAAATATGGACATGAGAATAAGTTATTCTCGTGCTTTCTTTTACACCAATTCAAAGCAATTTGAAAGCTACAACTTTAATTTTGATACGTAAGAAGTGTTTTGACCAAGGGATCGAAGTTCAGAATGAACATAAGAATGAGAAAACGAAATAAAATCCTTAGTTGAATACGCATTTTCAAAAATGAGATATGAGAATAAGTTATACTTATACTTTCTTTACACTCCGTAAAAGCGTATTTGATACGCTTTCAAAGGGTTATTTTATATGTTCTTCTATCTCCTTTTCCCTCACTTTTTAGACGCATAAAATTTTACCTAAATTAATAAAAATATTCATAAACTTTATATTTTACCACATTTATAAAAAAGAAAAATGCAAACGGAAATCGTCTATCAACACATTTCACTATTATAATTTTTTTTTTTTTTTTGTTTTACGGTCAATCATTCTACTAAATCGAGAACTGTGGTTGACAAACTATTCTCGATCATCAAGAACATGTTCATTATCAAGAATACGTTATAAACATCTTCAAATTTCTCATCAAGCTCAAAGGTGGCATATTCAAGATGTTCGTATTTTTTTTCACAACCTCTCAATTGATCTAGAGCACCGATCTTGGTGTTATTATACAACTTCAAAACTTCAGATGTTTATTTAGCACATTCTTATTACATTCGTCACTCTGATCAACGAGGGTATTCATTTCATTTTGTTCCAATCAACTTAAATGGGACAAATTAACAATCCTGGAGTAAATTATTTATGCATGGACCAAGAAGTGATGAGTCATGATATTCACTTGTTCAATCAAATTAAATGAGACAAATTACCAATCTTCCAGTAAATCATTCTAGTCTATTTCTGGGTTTTGCATCTTTCGGGTAAATTTAATTATTTCTTGGAAGATCATCAACAAATACTTGGTTTTGCATCTCTCGTGAAATTCAATCATTTCTTGGACGTCTACAAGCAAACCAACCGTATTTAAGGAAGGATTTTTCCGTCATGACTTTGTTTTAGACTCAACTACTATCTCAATAGTCCCACTAGCTTTTATTGGTATCTCACTTATTTTTCAAATTCAATAACTTTGACATACAACTATTCTGCAAACCTACACTCGTAAAGAAAAGTTCGATGTTATTGAGCTACACTCGTAAAGACAAGTTCGATGTTATTGACCTACACTCGTAAAGACAAGTTGAGTATTATTGACCTACACTCGTAAAGACAAGTTGGATGTTATTGACCTTCACTCTCTGTGAGTACTGGAATATATTTTAGATAGAATCAATTAGATTTTCCCTCATATTTAGGAATTGATTAATAGTATATTTGATATTAGTATATTATCTTATTTCTAGGATTTATTGGACTAATTATATCCTATTTAAACCTTGTGAACATTAATAAAAATCTGATTTCAAATCCCACCGCGACTTTTGATCTCTCCTATGTTTCTCTACACTTTCGATCCCACTTCTATTTCTCATTTTTAACAAACATATATTCTCTTTTTTTTGCTTTTCCTTTCAAACTTCTCCTCAACCTTTGTAAAACGTTTTTGCTGGGGAGAGTGATATGAACCAAGAGACATCAATCATACAATATACTTCAATGAAGACGTGAAGAAAAGGTTATCAAAATTATCAAAAGATGTTTCAATTCATGCTACATTGAAGAAAAATAAAGTTTGATTGTTGTAAATTTTGGGTAGGTTACAATTTAGAGTAATTTAGAGTTATTGTATTTTAAGACATTTTATTTAGGTTACCTTTACATAATGGCTAATTATGGTCATTAAGTATGAATGTTACGGAATGCCTTTAATAGTTTCATTTTGAGGCTATATAAAGCCATGTATGTTATATGGTAAGCAGACTTGGAAAATATAGTAAAAGGAGCATTTGTGCTTTCTTTAGCCAATGACTAAGTTTCTTTGCAACTCTATGTAGTTTAGGTTGCATGTAGAATTATTCATGCTCGACATGATCAATCTTGCTTGTGGAGTGATTCAAATCTCAATCAAGTGTTCTTGTCTTGAGATATTTGATCAACAAGAATCATTGAAGCTAGACATGATCGATCTTGATTCTGGAGTGATTCGAATCTCAAACAATGTTCTTGCCTTGAGATATTCAATCAACGAGGTAATCCGAATCTTATTCCCCTTGTATTGATTCCTTATCTTATCAAAGAGGTTTCCACACATTTATAAATAATGCTTCGTTCTCTTCTCCAATCGATGTGGAGAGGTTTCTTACCGTTAATTTCGGGGCCCAGCGTCTTCGTTAGCACTCGTTCCATTCTCCAGTCAATACGAGACCCCCAATCCATCCTCCTTCAGAACCCAGCATCCTTGCTGGCAGAACGCCTCGTGTTTACCCCCTTTGAGGCTTAGTCTCCTTGTTGGCACATCGTCCAGTGTTGGGCTCTGATACCATTTCTAACGGCCCAAGCCTTCTCCTCACCAAGTGATGTAGGGCCCTCCAATCCTCCCCCCCCCCCCCCCCCCCCCCCCCCCCCCCCCCCCCCCCCCCCCCCCCCCCCCCCCCCCCCCCCCCCCCCCCCCCCCCCCCCCCCCCCCCCCCCCCCCCCCCCCCCCCCCCCCCCCCCCCCCCCC
>NW_019268531.1:4507760-4511394 GCF_002738365.1 Cucurbita moschata
TCCTCCCCCTTCGTGGCCCAACGTCATTGCTAACACACCGCCTCGTGTCCACCCCTCTTCGGGGATTAGCCTCCTCGCTGACACATTGTCCCGGGTCTGATTCAGATATTGTCCTCTTGGGTTTTTCCCTTCGGACTTCCGCAAAAGATTTAATTTAGAAAATTTTATTTTATTTTTGGCATATATAAATCCACATTTTTTATATGAAATATCACTAAAAAAAATTACCCATTTAACTCTCACATATTTAATATTTAAATAGATTAAACAACATATAATAATCAAATGTGCTTTAGTTAAATTCACTCTTGAGAGAATAATCAATACCGTACCATATTCGAGACAATAATCTTTTTATATCTTTGAAAAATAAGAGAGGAATGCTCAATTTGTCTTTATTGTAAGATTCGACAATATCAATTTGAGTAGCGTTTAGCCACAACTATAAATATCAAACTCTAAAGTATTCATAAGCAAAGTAAATCCGTTAAAACTATCTATCAAAGGTGTTCTAGAATGAGACGTGAAGACGTTTTGCCATCAAATCCTATTAAGGATGTCAGTGACGAAAAAGTGCAAGATGCTGGATGGTCTGCAGTGGAACAACATAACGAGATGAGTGGAAATTGTTTCGTTTACAAGAGTGTGGTGAACGGTCTGTCCGATATGATCAACGACCACTCAGGTCCTCGACTTTATATTATTGTGATAGAAGCTTTAAATAATGATGGTATTCCTTGGTCATATATTGCAAAGGTGCAGCACTTTGGGCTTTACCGCAAAAAGCCCATTCTCTTATCCTTTGAAGATGTCCTTAAGGATTTCAACAAGCATTAGTTTGCTCTCTCTCCGGTTACACTAAGCCCTCTCTCTCTACATATAAGGGGGCGTTACTGTCTTTTAGCTATGAAAATGGCATAGACTACAATAAAATAGTCACATAGTTATCTATCTATATACTTATTAATTATGCATATTAATAGGAACAAATCCTCTCCTAATATATATATTAAAATTTTATTAATTTTATATTAGAAATAAATTCAAAATGCACTAATATATTTAAAAATAATTTAATGTGTATTTTACGCTCAAAATTTATTCGAAGTTAAGTGTTCGGTGCGTGTCCAACAAATGTGGAATTTATATTTATGCGTGTCTAATACATGTTCGACATGTTTCAAACATGGACATCAGAATAAGTTATTCTCGTGCTTTCTTTTACACCAATTCAAAGCGGTTTGAAAGCTACAACTTTAATTTTGTTGCGTAAGAAAGGGTTTTGACCAAGGGAACCAAGATCAGAATGAACATAAGAATGAGAAAACAAAATAAAATCTTTAGTTGAATAAGCATTTTCAAAGATGAGATATGAGAATAAATTATTCTTATACTTTCTTCAAAGCCTATTTGATACGCTTTCAAAGGGTTTTTTTATATGTTCTTCTATCTCCTTTTTCCTCCCTTTTTATAAGTATAAAATTTTGCCTAAATTAATAAAAATATTCATAAACTTTATATTTATCATGTTTATAAAAAAAATAAAAATGTGGACGGAAATCATCTATCGACACATTTCACTATTATAAAAAAAACAAATCAAAATTTTTTTTTACCGTCAATATATAGACGGAAATCATCTATGGCACTTCTAAGATTTTTTTTTTTTTTTTAATGTTACTTTTGAAAGTTCATTAGTATTTTATACTAACTCTAATATTATTTTTAGAAATTTTTTAAATTTTAAAATTATTTTTTAAACGATTTTCAAAATTAAAAATAGTTTTGAAATCTTTTAAAAATTCAGGAGTATTTTTAAAAAAATTAATATTAATAATTTTTATTCCCAACTAATATAATAATATTTTAAATTTAAAAGTTTTTAGGTATTTTTTAGATTTTATTTAGTTCAACTTATTATTGAAATTTTTAAAAATTTAGAAATATTTGGTAGATTTTTATTAATTTAATTTCAAATTTTAGAAAAAATAAATTACAATTTTTTTTATTGAGTAATATTAATTTTATTAATAAAACATTAAAAAATTGAATCAATAAAAGAAATTTTGAAAAAAAAAACATAACAAACATATTAAAATTAATTTAATGAAATTCATAAATAATTATGCTTAATAAAATTAAAACAAAAAAAATTAATTTATTTTAAAACCAGAAGGTTTGCAGAATGACATAAAAAAACAAAAATAATTAAGATTTTAAGCAAATTTAATTTATTTTAAAACTCGAAGTTTCTGTCCACCTCTAAAACTGTTAAGAATATGCTTTGATGCCATGTTAACCATGAGAAATAGAAGTGGTAATGCTAGGCTCACAGACTTGCGATTTGCGGTGATGTATGGACTATTTAGGGATGGTAAAGGCTTCATTGTTGGATGTGAGAAATTTGAAGATGCTTATAACGTATTCTAGATATTGGATGATCAAGAACAGTTTGTCAACCACAGCTCTCGGTCTAGTAGAATGAGTGAGAATATCTATACCATCAATTTCTATCCAAACTAAGACCACTAGTTCATCATGTCAGAAGAATCGAAAATTTCAAAGTATGAGAAGAGGAACAGTAGAAGAAAAGCGACAGAAATCAAAACAGAGATGACGAATGAATTGGGATATATATCTTCCTTTTAAGCCCACATCTCAAAAGTGTTAATTTATAGTCTCTATAGCTATCGTCTTTGATTGAGCACAGCAAATCATCGATATTTTTCCTCTCAACAATAAAATCAAGAACATATTCATTATCAAGATGTTTGTGGCGAGCTATCCTGATCCCGTCATCCACAAGTAGCCTCCTAATCTTAATATGGACCTTGAATTGACTATAAGTATTCTCAATCATTCTATTAGACCGAGAACTGTGGTTGACAAACTGTTCTCGATCATCAAATATCAAGAATACGTTATAAGCATCTTCAAATTTCTCACCAAGCTCAAAGGTGGCATATTCAAGATGTTCGTATTTTCTTTCACTACCTCTCAAGTGATCCAGAGCACCGATCTTGGTGTTATTATCCAACTTCAAAACTTTGAATATTTATTTAACACATCCTTATTATATTCATCACTCTGATCATCCATGGTATTCATTTCATTTTGTTCCAATTAAATTAAATGAGGCACATTACTGATCTTCGAGTAAATCATTCTAGTCTATTTCTGGGTTTTGCATCTTCCACGAAAATTTAATTATTTCTGGGAAGATCATCAACAAATACTTGGTTTTGGATCTCTCGTGTAATTCAATAATTTCTTAGAAGTCTACAAAGCAAACCAACCGTGTTTAAGGAAGGATTTTTCAGTCATGACTTTGTTTTAGACTCAACTACTATCTCAATAGTCCCACTAGCTTTTATTGATATCCCACTTGTTTTTCAAATTCAATAACTTTGACAGCTTGTATCCTATTCAACTACTATCTCATTAATCAAAATCAGACTTCTTGTATCCTATTTAAACCTTGTGAACATTAATGAAAATCGGACTTCAGATCCCACTGCGACTTTTGATTCCACCTTTTCTTTGCACTTTCGATCCAACTTCTATTTCTCATTCTTAACAAACACGTATTGTTTTTTTTTTTTTTTTTTTTTTTTTTTTTTTTTTTTTTTTTTTT
>NW_019268531.1:4511842-4532136 GCF_002738365.1 Cucurbita moschata
TTTTTTTTTTTTTTTTTTTTTTTTTTTTTTTTTTTTTTTTTTTTTTTTTGCGCTTTTCCTTTCAAACTTCCCCTCAACGTTTTTAAAACACTTCTAGTGTGGAGAGGTTTCCACACATTTATAAATAATATTTCGTTCTCTTCTCCAATCGATGTGCAGAGGTTTCTAAACGTTAATTTTGTTAGGTTATGGAGCCTCTTATTTATAGCTTAGTCAACAGATATACATTATGGTAAATGACATATAAAGTAAAATGTCATAAACAGCAAATAACTATATACAATAAAAAACTGTATCTAAATAGTTATATACCCATATGATTATATTTGATAAAACTATATATATAGTAAGCTAAACTATATATATATATATATATATATATATATATATATATATATATATATATATATATATATATATCTCGATCTTTAATAATTTCTATATTCCCTCTATTCTCTCTAATACTTTCTATATTCTCTCTAATCTCTCTCATCTCTCTCTAATACTTTCTATATTCTCTCTAATCTCTCCTACTCTAGAGGTAGTCATCAATAAAAAAAAGTTTTAGTCAATATTCTCCTTGCATTTTCTTTATGATGTTCTTTATGTTCATCTAAATCTAGTGTGTTGTTGTGCGATCCTAACAAATTTCGGGGCCCAACATCTTCATTGGAACTCGTTTTGTTCTCCAGTCGATATGAGACCCCCCAATCCACTCCCGTTCGGAACCTGGTGTCATTACTGACACACCGCCTCGTGTTTACGTTTACCCCCTTTGGGGCTCAGCCTCCTTGCTGGCACATTGCCCAGTGTCAGGCTCTAATACCATTTCTAACCGCCCAAACCTTCTCCCCAAGTGATGTAGAGCCCTCCAATCCTCCCCCCTTCGTGGCCCAACATCATTGCTGACACACTGCCTCGTGTCCACCCCTCTTCTGGGCTCAGCCTCCTCGCTGGCACATTGTCCCGTGTCTGACTCTGATACTATTTGTAACGGCTCAAACCCGCTTCTAGCAGATATTGTTCTCTTTGAGTTTTTCCCCTTCCGGCTCTCAAGATTTAATTTAGAAAAATTAATTTTATTTTTTTGGCATATATAAATCCACATTTTTTATATGAAATATCACTAAAAAAATTACCCATTTAACTCTCACATATTTAATATTTAAATGGATTAGCCAGCAATTCATCCCGTAATTACTTATGCAGAAAATGTGTTTTGACTTCAAATTCTTCAAATTCACTCTAGAGAGAATAATCAAATACCGTACGAGAATAATTTTTTTTAATCTTTGAAAAATAAAAGAGGAATGCTCAATTTGTCTTTATTGTAAGATTCGACAATATCAATTTGAGTACCGATTAGCCACAACTATAAATATCGAACTCTGAAGTATTCATAAGCAAAGTAAATCCTTTAAAACTATCTATCAAGGGTGTTCCAAAATGAGCTGTGAAGACGTGTTGCCTTCAAATCTAAATCCAATTAAGGATGTCAATCACATATATGTGCAAGATGCTGGATGGTTTGCAGTGGAACAACATAACAAGGGCAATGGAAATCGTTTCATTTACAAGAGTGTGGTGAACGGTCTGACCGATCTGATCAATAACAACGCAGGTCCTCGATTATATATTATTGTGATAGAAGCTTTAAATAATGATGGCATTCCTTGGTCATATATTGCAAAGATAGAACACTTTGGGATTCACGCCAAAATACCCATTCTCTTATCCTTTGAAGATGTCCTTAAGGATTTCAAAACCCATTAGTTTGCTCTCTTTTTCCAATAAGCCCCCTCTCTCTACATATAAGGGGGCGTTGCGTTTTTAGTTATGAAAATGACATAGACTACAATAAAATAATCATATATATATATATATATATATATATATATATATATACTTATTAATTATGCATATTAATGGGAACAAATTCTCTCCTAATATATATATTAAAATTTTATTAATTTTATATTAGAAAGAAATTCAAAATGCACTAATATATTTACAAATAATTTAATATGTATTTTACGCTCAAAATTTATTCGAAGTTAAGTGTTTGGTGCGTGTCCAACAAATGTGGAATTTATATATATGTATACACGTGTCTAATACATGTCCAACATGGACATGTTTCAAACATGGACATGATAATAATTTGTTATTATACTTTCTTTACACTCGGTCAAACTGTATTTGATACACTTCCAAAAATTTGCCTAAATTAATAAAAATACTTCTAAAACTTTAAAAGAATAATATTTTTAAATTTTTTAAAAAGAATTCTAGATAATATTCTTACCGTTAGATTTGGATAGAAATCGTTAATACTTATTTCAAAAATGTGGTTAAACTTTCGACCAGTTTAGCTATTATAAAAAAAATATAAAAAAAATTAAAAGAGTATTTACCATTAATATATAGACAAAAATCATTAACAACGTCTTCTAGAATTCCTTTGATGAGCACACTATAGCTTGAATATAAGTGTATAAGGTTTGTTATAGCTTCTTGGCTCTTGTTCTTTTGAGGTATGGAAATTTCTTGGTCGTGGTTTACATTAGGAGTGCCAGGAGGACGCTGGGCGATGCTAGGCCTGGAAGGGAGTGAATTATGAGATCCTACATCGGTTGAGGAGGAAAACGAAACATTCTTTGTAAGGGTGTGTAAACCTCTTCCTAACAAACGCGTTTTAAAAACCTTGAGGGAAAAGCTCGTAAGAAAAATCTCAAAGAAGACAATATCTGTTAGTAGTGGGCTTGGCCCGTTACAAACGGTATCAGAGCCAGACACCGAACAGTGTGCCAATAAGAACGCTATTTCATGAAAGAGTGTGGATTGTGAAATCTCGTGTCGATTGGACCGAGAAACGACCACCAACATAGACGCTCACCCCAAATGACCAATTTTATAGGGTTATAGAGTTGTTTTGAACAACGGAAAGGGTCGATTCTATAAAAGCGAGAGGAATATATGGAGAGAGAGAGGATTTGAACGTGGGTTTAGGGAAAAGAGAGAAAAAGTGCGTAGTAAACTGAACCGGTGAGTAGCAGCAGAGCAACAACAATGGCAGAGGCAGCAAAAGAAAAGGCGCCAAAAGCAACACACTCGGAAGCCAAGGGGGCCTCCCCTGCCCCCCTCCGCCTCCCCGACATTCCAAAGTTTCATCACACCCATCACGAAAGCGAAATCTCCCCAATTCCAAGGTCTTATTCCATTCCATTTCTTCTATTTCTGCAAGAATCTTTCCTCTCCTTTTGCTTTTCTTCCCAGTCAGAGCTCCCCTTTTGTCTTTAAGACCATTTCATATTTGATGGTAATCATGATAAAGTTCATCCTTATCGTCTTATTAACTCAAAAATCCATCTGGGTAACATCAAATTCGCCTTTAAATCTCTTTAATCCCCTTCCCCTTTTGTGTTCTTGATGTTTCAATGTCTGTTTATGTAAATTATCTTATACCCATGTTACTAAATTGTCTTGATGTGTATTATTAGTAGAGAAACAGGATATATAGCTCAAATTCTTTTGGTTTTACCCAAATGGGCTGTCTCCAAGTGCACTTTCTGAGTTTTTCTACAAGATTTCTGCTGGTTTGAACATAGAAAAGTGTCAGATTATTAATTGAAACTGGTTTTGTTTGTTGAGATCTTGGAGTTTTGTGCTGTTGGTGAAGAAAAATATAGTTCCAATAGTAAGTAATCTGATACTTTCTTGGGTTGTTAACTCTGCTTGTTATCATATGCTTGTTGGCACTCCATGAATGTTCTGCTCCAGGTATCTGCATTTGGAATCGAACATCGGCTTTAGGCTTTTTCGACTTGTCAAAAGAACATTGTTGTTGTTTCGAGCAGTCTCGAGCTCGTTTACGAGATTCTTCAACTGGTTTTGTTCATAGGATCAATGGCTCAAGTGTTTTGTAATTCTGTGTTTCTAGTCATTGTCGTCCTTTTTGTTAGGATCGATCTTTCACAGCAGTTTCAATCGTCTCCGACTCGGACCCTTTTAAGAATACAGAAGCTTCTGAACTTCCCAGCTGCATTGAGTAACTGGAATGACAGTACAGATTTTTGCAACCTGGAACCGGATGCCTCCGTGACCGTTGTATGCTATGAGGGAAACATGACACAGTTGCATATAATTGGCAAGAAAGGAGCTCTTTTACTACCCCGTAACTTTTCGATGAGGGTTTTCGTTACTACCCTTGTTAAGCTTCCGGATTTGAAAGTTCTTACGTTAGTTTCTCTTGGTTTATGGGGGTCAATACCTGGAAAAATTGCTCATTTATCATCATTGGAAATACTAAACATGAGCTCTAATTTCCTTTATGGTGCTATCCCTCAGGAAATGTCGTTGCTGTCTGGTTTACGAACGCTTATACTTGATGATAACATGCTTGCAGGACAGCTTCCTGATTGGTTCAGCGTGCTTCCGCTTCTAACCGTTTTGAGCTTGAAACACAACATTCTCAATGGATCATTGCCCGATTCATTTAGTGAGTTGGAAAATCTTCGGATTCTTTCCCTTTCGTATAACCGTTTTTATGGAGAGTTGCCTGATCTAAGCACTTTGACAAACCTCCAAGTTCTTGAATTGGAGGGCAATGGCTTTGGACCTCAATTCCCTCAACTTGGCAACAAGTTGGTTACCCTGACACTGAGTAGAAACAAGTTCAGATCTTGTATCCCTGCTGAAGTTAGCTCGTTTTACCAGCTTCAACGTCTGGACGTTTCATTGAATTCTCTGGTTGGACCGTTGCCATCGGTATTGTTTTCTCTACCATCTCTTTCTTATCTCAATATATCAGGGAACAAGCTGACAGGAATGATTTTGGATAATATTTCTTGCAATGATGAACTTAAAGTTGTAGATCTATCCTCAAATCTTTTGACTGGAAGCTTGCCCAAATGTCTTCTAGCCGATACGAGGAATCGGGTTGTCTTGTATCCAAGAAACTGTTTTGTCACTGGAGATCAACAGCAGCATCCAGTTTCGTTTTGTCGAAACGAAGCGTTAGCTGTGGGCATTGTACCTGAGGAAAAGAAAACGTACGAATCACGAAATACCTTTCTCGCCCCGAGTATAGTTGGTGGTGTTGTTGGAGTGGTCATTTTGTTCGGTATAGTTTACTGGGTCGTAAGAAGAAAGAATGAGAAGAATATGGTGAAGAATCCTCCTACAAATTTAATAGTAGAGAATCCTTCTGCTGGGTACACCTCGAAACTGCTCTCGGATTCAAGTAAGATCCTTTTTTCACATCGACCTTTAGTTTAGCTGCTCTTTCGAGAACAGGGCGTACTAGTTCTTGTGAGCAATGACATTCTCTCTTAATTGGTCAAAAACTATGTAGGATTGTTATTTTAAGCCTTCATATTTTGTTATTCTTTTCTAGTACCCTATCAAAATGAGTTAAAATCCATCCAAAAATGACTGTAATGTGAGGTCCCACGTCGGTTGGATCGGTTGGAGAGGAGAACAAAACATTCATTATAAGGATGTAGAAACCTCTCCCTAGCAAACATGTTTTAAAACCTTGACGAGAAGCCCAGAAGGGAAAGCCCAAAGAGGACAATATCTGCTAGCGGTGGGTTTGGGCAGTGTGCCAACGAGGACGTTGGGCCCCCAGGGGGGTGGATTGTGAGGTCCCACATCGGTTGGAGAGGAGGACGAAACATTTTTTACAAGGGTGTGGAAACCTCTCCCTAGCAGACGTGTTTTAAAACCTTGTGGGGAAGCTCAGACGAGAAAGCCCAAAGAGGACAATATCTGCTAGTGGTGGGTTTGGGCTGTTAGAAATGGTATTAGAGCCAGACACCGGGTGGTGTGCCAGCGAGGACGTTGGGCCCCTAAGGAGGGTGGATTGTGAGGTTCCACATCGGTTGGAGAGGAGAACGAAACATTTCTTATAAGGGTGTGGAACCTCTCCCTAGGTGACGTGTTTTAAAACCTTGAAAGGAAAGCTCAAAGAGAACAATATCTGCTAGCAATAGGTTTGGACTATTACAAATGGTATCAGAGCCAAACATCGGGCGGTGTGTCAACGAGGACGCTGGGCCCTAAGGAGGGTGGATTGTGAGGTCCCACATCGGTTTAAGAGGAGAACAAAACATTCCTTATAAGGGTGTGGAAACCTCTTCCTAGCAGACGCGTTTTAAAACCTTCCGGGGAAGCCCAAAGAGGACAATATTTACTAGCGGTGAGTTTGGGTGGTTACAAATGGTATCAGAGCCAGACACCAGGCAGTGTGCCAACGAGGACGCTGGGCCCCCAAGGGGGGTGAATTGTGAGGTCCCACATCGGTTGGAGAGGAGAACAAAACATTTCTTATAAGGGTGTGAAAACCTCTCCTTAGCAGACGCATTATAAAACCTTGAGGGGAAGCTCCGAAGGGAAAGCCAAAGAGGACAATATTTGTTAGCGGTGGGTTTGGGCAGTTACAAATGGTATAAGAGCCAGACACCAGACACCAGACGGTGTGCCAGTGAGGACGCTGGGCCCCCAAGGGGGGTGGATTGTGAGGTCCCACATCGGTTGGAGAGGAGAACGAAACATTCATTATAAGGGTGTGGAAACCTCTCCCTAGCAGACGCGTTTTAAAACCTTGAGGGGAAGCTCCGAAGGGAAAGCCTAACAAGGACAATATTTGCTAGCGGTGAGTTTGGGCTGTGTTACATATAAGATCCATAACTTTCAGCCCGTAGTTAGACGATAATCTATATAAGACGTGTACTAGCTTGAAGCTCTAATATGGATGCTTATTTATTTACTTTGTTAAAGTACCATGACTGAGATGAGTAGTGTAGTAGCTAACAAGTCCCTTATGCATTTTGATACATTACCTCTTCCTTCATCACCTTCAGGGTATATATCTCAAACAATGCCATTTGCGCCGCTCGGCCTTTCAACTTATAGAGTGCTCTCATATGAAGAGATTGAGGATGCTACCAACAACTTCGACTCTTCTGCTTTCATGGGTGAAGGTTCTCAAGGACAGGTATAACAAAATCTTGTATGTGATACCCGACTCTTTCATTATGAACGATGTCCGACTTTGACTCTTTTGCTTTCATGGGGTGACGGTTCTTAGTAAGGTTTCGATGATATAGTAGCTTCAATCTTTGTTCATTACTCGCTCTGGTTCTTCTGTAACCGAAACTTCTTCTTGCTTCAACTTCCGTAGTTCCAATTTCAACTTTGAGATCCTACATCGGATGGAGAGAGGAACGAAGCATTTCTTATAAGGGTGTGGAAACCTCTCCCTAATGAACGTGGGAAGCCCGAAAGGGAAAGCCCAAAGAGGACAATATCTGCCAGCGGTGGGGTTGGGCTGTTACAAATGGTATCAGAGCCAGTTACCGATCGCTGGGCCCTCAAGGGAGATGGATTGTGAGATTCCACATCGGTTGGAGAGGGGAACGAAGCATTCCTTATAAGGGTGTGGAAACCTCCTAGTGGACGTGTTTTAAAACTTTGAGGGAAAGCACGAAAGGGAAAGCCCAAAGAGGACAATATCTGCTAGCGGTGGGCTTGGACGGTTACAAATGGTATTAGAGCCAAACATCGGGTGGTGTACCCGCGAGGACGCAGGGCTCTCAAGGGGGTGGATTGTGAGATCCCATATCAGTTCGAGAGGGGAACGAAGCATTCCTTATAAGGGTGTGGAAACCTCCTAGTGGACGCGTTTTAAAACCTTGAGGGGAAGCCCGAAAGGAAAAGCCCAAAGAAGACAATATTTACTAGCGGGGACTTGGACTGTTACAAATGATATCAGAGCTAGACATCAGGCGGTGTGTCAGCGGGGATGCTGGGCCCTCAAGGGGGGTGGATTGTGAGATCCCATATCGGTTGGAGAGGGGAACAAAACATTCCTTATAAGGGTGTTGAAACCTCTCCTTGGTGTACGCGTTTTAAAACCTTGAGGGAAAGCCCAACGAAGACAATATCTACTAGTGGTGGACTTTGGCTGTTACAAATGGTATCAGAGCCAGACATCAGACGGTGTGCCAATGAGGACACTGGGCCCTCAAAGGGGTGGATTGTGAGATCCTACATCGGTTGGAGAGGGGAACGAAACATTCCTTATAAGAGTGTGGAAACCTCTCCCTAGTGGACGCGTTTTAAAACCTTGAAGGGAAGCCCGAAAGAGAAAGCCCAAAGAGGACAATATCCGCTAGCGGTGGGCTTGGGCTTGGGCTGTTAAATCATGTACTCCTTTATGGTGGCATACAAATTTTGTTTGAACAAAGCGCTTTTTGTACACTTCGTCTCTTACATCAAAGACTTTGTCCTTTTTTTTGTTATCAGATGTACCGAGGTCAGCTAAAGGATGGCTCTTTTGTTACCATTAGATGCCTTAAAATGAAAAGAAGATCTAGTATCCATAACTTCACGCATCATATCGATCTTATTTCGAAACTCAGGCATCGTCATTTGGTTAGTGCTCTTGGACACTGCTTCGAGTTGTACTTGGAAGACTCGAGTGTCAGCAGAATATTTCTCGTCTTCGAATACGTTCCGAATGGCACGCTTAGAAGTTGGATATCTGGTAAATGGAAATGGATATCACCAATGTTCATACTGATTTCATTTCTGCATTTTAACTATTCAAATGGCTTGCAGAGAGGCACACGAGGCACTCGAGGCGATCGCTTGCTTGGACACAGCGTATAGCAGCAGCGGTAGGAATAGCTAAAGGCATCCAGTTTTTGCATACGGTTGCTGGCGTATACTCGAATAACATTAAAATAACAGATGTACTACTGGATCAGAATCTTGTTGCAAAAATTAGCAGCTACAACCTTCCTCTGATGGCTGAGAGCATGGCTAAGGTACAACAAAGAAGCATGCCAGTCTATTCATCTCCTTGGTCCTTCTTGTTCTCTCTAGTTCATAACGACCCGGTTAACTTCTCAGGTCAGTCGGGGAGTTTCTTCAGGTGGATCCAAGGATTCGAGCGATCAAGAAAGGTTGGTTATGAATATATTTTGTGGGATCCCACATTGATTGAAGAGAGGAACGAGTGTCAGGCCCTGAAGGGAGTGGATTGTGAGATCCCACATCGGTTGGAGAGGGGAACGGAGCATTCTTTATAAGGGTGTGGAAACCTCTCCCTAGCAGACACGTTTTAGAAACCTTAAAGGAAAAGCCCAAAGTGGAGAATATCTGCTAGCGGTGGACTTGGACGGTTACATATTTAACGTATATTCACCTTGCTTCACAGGATCAATCAAGAAGCTCAGGCTGATATCTATGACTTTGGAGCAATATTATTAGAAATCATTCGTGGGCGATCCTTCAAATCGAAAAACGAAATAAATGCTCAAAGGGAGAAGGTGATAGAGATTACTTTTCTTTTCAATACGTCTGCATGCGTGCGTGCGTGTGTGTTGTATGGAGAGTAAAAGACCCAAACGCTATGAAATTTATCTATGAACATGTTGAAGTAGACATGACGTTTATGACGTTCTTTGATGAATGCAGCTACAAGAAGCCATTTCAGGGGATAGCGTTGCGCGAAAGAACGTAGTCGATCCCGCCATTCAAAACGAATGCTTAGATCAATCATTGAAGACAATGATGGAAGTTTGTGTGAGGTGTCTGCTCAAAGATCCAATAACCAGACCTTCCATTGAAGATGTTCTCTGGAATTTGCAGTTTGCTGCTCAGGTTCAGGACGCATGGTGCGGTGAGTACCGAAGCAGCGACGGGTCTCCCGTCTCCCCTTCTCAACCGAAACTCTCAATCTGCTAAGTCCCACAAAGAGGTTCATTTAGTTTATCCATATCAGTTCTTGGATCTTCATAGACTCTTTCTGCTGCCATGAGCTTCACTCTGTTAAAAGAACAGTTTAGTTGGTTTAGTCTTCAAAATGAACAAAGTTTGGTTTAATCTTTTAATCCTTGAACTTCAAGCATATGTTTTAAACGTTAGAGCGGTGAGCGTCGCAAAATGAGTGTCTTAGACGTCTTCTTTTGAAAATGAGTTTCTCGAGAACAATGTTGGACTGCAGATATTGAGCCCCAGCCCATGAATTGGAGGTTGATATATTGGGTTGCTCTCTCGTACGGTATTTATAAAGAACTCAACATGGACACGGGAGGATTCATGTCTTGATAATACCCAGATGGATGGATGTTTGAAGCGTTTCTACAATGAAGACGACTCATGTGTTGATTCTCGATAAGCATGTTCGAGCATCACAGTGCATGGGCCATGTTATGAATCAAGATGACAGTATGAGATGCGACATTGCATATAAAAGAGCTTGGCTTAAATATGGACAAGGTCGGACCAGATAACTTGGCTTAAAGTAGAGGCAAGTCGACTAAGAGTCACGAGCAAGTGAACATGCACGCACGGGCGGCGTGTATAACCAAACAAGTTTTGTTTTGTCTAAGGTCCAACGAAGGCAAAAAAATAGAAATGGGGTTTGAGTTCTCCTTACGGGCTTGTCACGAGCATGTCAAGATTACAACACTGAACGGTTGAAGATGTACGACCATAAGAACCGATAACATTCTCATTTTTTGAATTTCTAAGTATATCGAAAACATATGAATTTATAATTGTCATTTTTATTTTTCATTTTTTGTGACACAATTACACTACAATGACGTCACTTTTAATACCCAGCAATTTATCTCTTTAAATCGTCAAATAAAATACACATCCAAAAAGTAAATAGTCAGTCAATTTATTTTTTTAACTTACAAAAGAACTACCATATGGGTCTAAATCATCTTTATTATTTTTTTACTTAAAAGTAAAAAAGTAAATTTTTTTTTTTTTTTTTTTAACTTGGGAACTTGAATCAACTTCCTCTTTCCTAGGGTTTTTTAAGACCATAGGATTGGTTGTTACAAATGTTAAGATGTTCATGTGATGGCCACATTTTTGTCTTGTTTTTATTTTTATTTTTAATTAAAGTCAACCCAACATTTTTACTCATAGTCAACATTGTGGAAATCAATGTTTTTTTTTTTTTGTTTTTTTTTTTTGTCATTACTTGGAAATTTGCAATGGAAAATTAATAACAAAACATTAGATTCCAATGTCATTATGTTACATAATGATCATTAAATAAAAGGTAGAAAACAATATTAATTTTATAACCTAAGTTTTATACCCATCCATTTCAAAATGAGATCATACTTTTGTGACACATTTATAATACTTGGATTTACACTTCTATGCAATTCATATCAAATTTTTAATGTTATTGTCGACTTTTTTTTAGCAAATGTACGACAGAACAACGTAGAGATGCTCGTGTACCACAATAGGGCGACGGAGCACACATGGACACCCCATCGCAAGGTATAAGACGACCCAGAAAGCACTTGAACATTATCAACTTTGTAAGCCTACTTGAATCAGTCCACCGTCCTATCATCATACCTAATAATCCAATAATGATGGTCGGTGATTGAAACCGAGCAATTTAAGAATGTGTAGTACCAATTCAATCTCAATTTGTCCATTGTTTCTCTAGAAATAACTTTAATTATTAAACGGTTTGTTTTAATCGTAGAATTCTAATTTTAAAAATAAGTCACCTATACTCCTTTGAATATGTATAAGAACAGATTCAAATCGTCTCAATTTCTTCGTTTAAGTCTTTGAAAAGACTTCATTGTCCTAGGTTTTCTAAGAACATAGGATTGGTTGTTACAAATTATAAGATAAGATGTTCTAAAATTCAAATGTTTGGTTATAGTCAACCCAATAGTTTATATTCATAGTCAACGTTATTGTTTTTTTTTTTTTTTTTTTGATAGAGAAAATTAAAAAGAAAATAGAATTAATTAGAAGACGTGTTCAGACTGCAAAGTTTTATCCTTATCGAAATGCGATCATAGTTTTATGATATATTTATAATATTTCATGTGATAATGTTTTTCGTTCTTAATAAGACCCGTATTTAGGATTCAAAATTTAAATTCGATATTTAATGACTTTAGGATACATATGCAACGCACGAGCCTAACAGTTATATAAGAATTCTCCTTCGTTATCGGTTTTATTATTTATTGAACTTCTCGAGTTTTATTAGCTGCCTTAGAGGCTAAACTTCACAAAGCCATAGAAGAGAAAAATGTTCGGGATGCTCATAAAATCCTAAAAAAATATATTAAAAAAAAGGGTCAAAGTCAACTTAGACAGCGGTCTAGAACACTAGCCTCTCCTACAATAAAGAGAAATGAAGGGAAGAGAAAAGAGAGCGGGTTCATCCTCGTGAGACCTATAGATACAATCAGTTAATTATTCTTTTTAGAGCGGTATCAGTTTACGATCCAATAATAGGACTTAAACTCATACCCATCTTAAACTCGGCTAGCAGTTGGATTCTTCTATTCTTCTGCGTAAGAATCAGACTTATATTTTAAAATTTTCCTTTTAAACACTAAATTCCTTATTTACCCTCCTATTACATGTATTTTTTTTATATAAAAATTAATTTTTTATATTTAATTTATTAAATACATAATTTTAATGATTAATTATAATAAAATAATTTTGTTTTATATATACAAATAAAACACATGTATATTTTTCCAATACAAATTCATGTGAATGAGTTAAAAATATGATAAGGGTACTTTAGTAATTCTACTACAATACCTAATTCGGTTTCATTTTACATCAAAACCATGACTCAATATACCTCATTTAGAATTTAAATATTAAATTTTTTTCCATAAAATAAAAAAATAAAACATAATAAATGCTAGTCCAGTTGAGTTTAAATAAATGAAAAAAATTATGAATTGAGGTCATTTTTTAATTTTTTTTATCGTTTATTTTAAAATATATATTTTTTCTTATAATAAAATTATATATACATATATTTATTTTATTTCGTAATTTTAATAAATAAATAGATATTTTGTTATTAATAATAAATATGGTTTAAAATTTTAAAATTTATTATGGTAAGAATAAAAATTTAGATATTTTAAAAATAAAAGTAAAAAAAAAAAAAAAATGATTACGTTGCTTCGTTGTCAAGCATGCTTATAATAACAAAGTCAATGATGTGTGTGGCCTATAAATATTCGCATGATTTAAAAGTAGAAAAGGGCGGCCACTTTCGTTCTCCCTTTTTCATCTAGCAATTTTCTTCTTCTCCGCCCTACGAACAGACCAGATCGCAAACCCTTCTCTCTCGATCGCTCTTAATCACCTCTGTTCGATCATCCATGGCGACCAATTTCTGGTCCTTGGCATGTATTCGGAGTCAGAATAGCGCCGATCTAACGCCGCGCCCTCATTATCCGTCTATGCCGAAATATCCAGCTGGGGTTTCGTTGCTGGAGAATAGGTTTCCGGTGACTGAATCCACGGCGTTCTTCTCCGTCATCGGTATGACTTGCTCTGCTTGTGCTGGCTCTGTTGAGAAGGCGATCAAACGTCTCCCTGGGATTCGTGAAGCTGTTGTTGATGTTTTGAATGGCAAAGCTCGAGTCCAGTTTTACCCTAGCTTCGTTGATGTTTGTATTTCTGTCCCTATCTCTCTCTGTTATTTCTCGCGCTTGGATTTTGTTTTTCGAATTTGTTTTGGTTTTCGTCTCGTCTTGCAGTCGCTTTCATGTGATTTTGAATTAAATGTTTAGAGTTTGACGTACAAGTTAAGAAATGGCTGGCTTACGTTCCGTATATTTTTTTTAATCGATTAGATTGCGGCTAGAATTGGTGTGACCATTCAACTACAATGCTTGATCAATTGTAAACGATTAGAGTTCTTGTTTAATGCAGCTTTTTTCCTGCGTTGTATGATATTTTGTCCCACGATTAGGATTAAATGTTTTTCGTTCTTCAGAACTTTTTAGCCTCAACTTGATTTCATTTATATAAACTATGTGGTTGCTATTTTCCATGAGGTGGTAAAGAGAACATCTAGCATCTGGGTTTCCCTTCTAGGCTTCCTCAATGTTTTAAAGCGTGTTAGGAAGAGGTTTTCACACCCTTATAAAAACTGTTTTGTTCCCCTCTCCAACCGATGTGGGATCTCACAATCCACCACCCTTTGGGGCCCAGCGTCCTTGTTAGCACTCGTTCCCCTCTCCAATCTATGTTGGATCTCCCAATCCACCTTTCTTCGGGGCTCAGGGTCCTCGTTGGCACACCGCCTGGTGTCCACCCCTCTTCGGGGCTCAACCTCCTCGTTGGCACACTGCTCGGTGCCTAGCTCTGATACCATTCGTTACAGCACAAGCCCATCGCTAGCAGATACTGTCCTCTTTGGGCTTTCTCTTCCGTGCTTCCCCTCAGGTTTTTAAAACGCGTCTGCTAGGTAGAGGTTTCCACACTCATATAAAGAATGTTTCGTTCTCCTCCCCAACCGATGTGGAATCTCACAAGATCATTCACACTAACTTTTTATTTTTTATTTATTTATTATTATTATTATTATTATTTTTTATAAGAGACAATTTCATTGATGAGTGAAATTTACAAGAGGAACGTAGAATCCATGATGTTTACAAAAAACCTTCCCAATTTGCAATGAAGGAGGTATAACTATAGGAAGTAAAAATATTAGACAGTTTACACCAAGATATAGCTTGGTAAACCTCGATCACATTGACTTGTTGTTTTTGACTTCCTCTTGATCATGCACACAGGTGGATCAAGTATGTGAGGCAATTAACGATGCAGGCTTTGAAGCAAGTATACTCAATGATGATATGATTGAAAGATGTCGAATTCGTGTAATTGGAATGACTTGTACATCTTGTTCCACAACTTTGGAATCTACATTACAAGCAATTCGTGGAGTTCAAAATGCCCAAGTAGCATTAGCCACGGAAGAGGCAGAAATTTGTTACAACCCAAGGATTTTGAACTACAATCAACTTCTCCAAGCCATTGAAGATTCTGGATTTGAAGCCTTACTTATTAGCACAGAAGAAGATGTGAGCAAGATACAGCTCCAAGTTGATGGAGTGAGATCTGAGAATTCAATGAGATTGATTGGTAGCTCTCTGGAAGCACTTCCTGGAGTTCTAGGTATTGATATTGATCCTTCACTCAGCAAAATTTCCTTGTCTTATAAGCCAAATGTCACGGGACCTCGGAATATAATCCAAGTGATCGAATCAACTGGGTCGGGTCAAATTAAAGCAACAATATTTCCTGAAGAACAGGGCAGAGATGCCTATAAAAAGGAGGAAATTAAGCAATATTACAGATCATTCTTATGGAGTTTGATATTTACAATTCCAGTATTTTTAAGCTCCATGGTCTTCACTTATATACCTGGTATTAAGGATGGGTTGGATACCAAAATTGTCAATATGATGACTGTTGGAGAGCTTCTGAGGTGGGTGTTAGCAACTCCTGTACAGTTCATCATTGGAAGGCGATTCTATACTGGATCTTACAAAGCGTTGCGTCATGGATCTGCAAATATGGACGTTTTGATTGCTTTGGGCACAAATGCAGCATACTTTTATTCAGTGTACATGGTCTTAAGATCTGCAACCTCGAGTGATTTTAAGGCCACGGATTTCTTTGAAACCAGTTCCATGCTAATTTCATTCATCCTCCTCGGGAAATATCTCGAGGTCTTGGCGAAGGGAAAGACATCAGACGCTATCGCCAAGCTTATGAAGTTGGTGCCTGAAACAGCAACCTTGCTTACTTTTGATAATGATGGAAGGGTCATTAGGGAAGATGAAATTGATAGCCGATTGATACAAAAGAATGATGTAATTAAAGTCATTCCTGGTGCAAAGGTTGCTTCAGATGGAGTTGTTGTTTGGGGACAAAGTCATGTCAACGAAAGCATGATTACTGGGGAAGCCAAGCCAGTGGCAAAGAGACAGGATGATTCGGTGATTGGAGGCACCTTGAATGAGAACGGAGTGCTACATGTGAGGGCGACACACGTTGGATCTGAAAGTGCTCTTTCGCAGATTGTTCGTCTCGTCGAATCAGCTCAGATGGCGAAGGCTCCAGTTCAGAAAATCGCAGATCGTATCTCTAAGTTTTTTGTGCCAATGGTTAGTAAGTCTTGTTCTAACTTTTCTATAATAACTGCAAAATCTGCTCCGCTCCTGAGGTTATAAGGAGAGCAATGTGTTCTCAGAATCTTTTATTTGATCAATTTGACCTTAAAAGTTAAAAGATTAGTAATTTTCATGTTTCTCACTGGGAAGTTTTCATCTTGAAATCTTGAAATCTCTGTGTAGGTTATAGTACTTTCATTGACAACATGGCTCATCTGGTTTCTCACTGGGAAGTATGGTGGCTACCCAAGGACCTGGATACCTTCTTCCATGGATAGCTTTGAGCTTGCTCTCCAGTTTGGTATTTCAGTAATGGTTATAGCATGCCCTTGTGCTTTGGGCCTGGCAACTCCAACTGCTGTCATGGTTGGAACGGGAGTTGGTGCATCAAAAGGTGTTTTAATCAAAGGTGGCCAAGCATTGGAGAGCGCTCACAAGGTTAAATATTCCATTCCCACTTGATATATTTCTTCCTTTTCATTATTGTTTTGAAATCTCATTCATTTTGATAGAACAAAATTGTGTCAAAAATGGGGAGCGGATGATTCACATTTCATGGTGTGAAGTGCGAAGAAGTATGTCTCTACGTAGTTTCCATGTTTACAAATAACTCAATACTGGCTTAATAGAATGATTTAGTTAGCTAATTTATGTTCTACAAACTTGTAAACATTGATCTTAGAGACCATTTTCTGTATTCTGTAACAGCCCAAGCCCACCGCTAGCAGATATTGTTTTCTTTGGACTTTCTCTTTCGGGCTTCCTCTCAAGGTTTTTAAAACGCGTCTGCTAGGGAGAGATTTTCACACCCTTATAAAGAATGTTTCGTTCTCCTCCCCAACCGATGTGGCATCTCATAATCCACCCCTTTTCGGGGCCCAGCGTCCTCGCTGGCACTCATTCCCTTCTCTAATCGACATGGACCCCCCAATCTACTCCCCTTTGGAGCCTAGCATTCTTGCTGACACACCGCCTCGTGTCCACCCCCCTTCAGGGCCAGCCTCCTTGCTGGCACATCGCTTGGTGTCTAGCTTTGATTTCATTTGTAACAGCCCAAGTCTACCGTTAGCAGATATTGTATTTTTTAGGCTTTTTCTTTCGGGCGTCCCCTCAAGATTTTTAAAACACGTCTGCTAGGGAGAAATTTCCACATCCTTATAAAGAATCCTTCGTTCTCCTCCCTAACCGACGTGGGATCTCACACATGAGTAAATATAATACTGAGTTGAATTTACTTTGTAGGTGAATTGCATTGTGTTTGACAAGACTGGAACTCTGACAATCGGGAAGCCAGTTGTGGTGAACACTAAACTACTGAAAAATATGGCTCTGAAAGATTTCTATGAACTAGTCGCCGCCACTGAGGTGAACTTGATTATTACTTAAAAACTTTCCCATATTCTACCATCAGAAATTAAGTCACTCTACAACTTTATTCTGCATTTGAATCAGGTAAACAGCGAGCATCCATTGGCTAAAGCCGTTGTTGAATATGCTAAAAAGTTCAAAGAAGAAGACGATAACCAAACTTGGCCTGAAGCACTAGACTTTATCTCCATTACTGGACATGGAGTTAAGGCCATCGTTCAAAACAAAGAAGTACTTGCAGGCAACAAGAGTCTCATGTTAGATCAGAACATCTTCATACCTGTTGAAGCTGAAGAAATATTAAAAGAAATCGAAGTACTGGCTCAAACTGGAATTTTGGTATCCATTGATAGGAAATTGACAGGGGTTCTTGCCATATCTGATCCACTAAAACCGAGTGCTCGCGAGGTCATTTCGATACTCAAGGCCATGAAAGTTAAAACCATCATGGTTACAGGTGATAATTGGGGGACGGCGAAGTCCATAGCCAATGAGGTTGGGATTGATGATGTAATTGCAGAAGCTAAACCAGACCAGAAAGCAGATGAAGTGAAGGAATTACAGGTACCTACTTTTTCTCCAAATAGAAACTTGTTCTTTATAGAGTAAAACCACTTTAAATTTTGAAGAACTTTGTTGATAGAACTACGAGTCTTACATGTAGTAAATAATCACGGTCGAGACGTTGCCACGGATGAAAATTTCGTCGTTGGCATTCATTTTGGTAGATTGTATTGCTGATTACAGACGACCATCCCCTACTTTTGAGTTTTTATCAACTAGCACCAAAATTTTGACCACCCCTTTCTATCATCTTCACTAAGCTTGGTTCTGAATTTTGACATCTAGACTTTGGGTCATACGGTGGCAATGGTGGGAGATGGGATCAACGACTCACCGGCGCTTGTGGCTGCAGATGTTGGAATGGCAATTGGTGCAGGCACAGACATCGCCATTGAGGCAGCTGACATAGTTCTTATGAAAAGCAACTTGGAGGATGTCATAACAGCCATCGACCTTTCAAGGAAAACGTTTTCCAGGATCCGTCTGAACTACGTTTGGGCGCTCGGTTACAATCTCCTCGGTATCCCTATTGCAGCAGGAGTCCTATTCCCAGCAACTCGATTTCGGTTACCGCCATGGATTGCAGGAGCAGCAATGGCTGCCTCTTCTGTTAGTGTTGTTTGCAGTTCTCTCCTGCTCAAGTATTACAAAAGACCCAAGAAGCTTGATGCCCTTGACATTCAAGGCATTAGAGTTGAGTGATTAGCACATTATCAAGTATGGAATGGTGTCAACGTGACATTACTACTAGTTTGTGGTACATTGTATATTTGCATGAAACTGTTAAAATTTCAATTTCATTATCATAAAAAAAAAATAATAATAAATATTATATGAAGTAATAATAATTAAGTTGTTTTCCTATTTCATTTTATATGAATTAAGGTATCAATGTGAAAATTGTTGTTTAAATTACATTAAATCAAACTTTATTATATAATTACAAATTTATTTTTAATGTCGCATTATGACTTTATTTATTTTTAGATAGTTACAGATTTAGAGGATTAAAATTTAGATGTATGATACTCCATTTATGTATTATAAGTTTTAGGACTTTTTATTTATTTTTAAGTTACATTTAACATAGCTCCTAATTATCTATAAAATATGAATGTTACAACTTTTGAATTGTCCAGAGAAGATTCATCAACTACTGACATTGGTAAATGACCCAAAGAAATTTGATTATAATTCAATTCGTGACGATCATAAGTAGAAAGTTCATATTCTTCAGTCATTGATAAATAATTTGTTTGACAATATTCAATGCAGTTACTACAAAATATACAGATCTCGAAATCAATACTGTAATTAAGCAATCGTTTCTTTCGAATATCCGTTTCCAATTTTCAATCAACAACGGGGAGATCTATAGGACATACACGAACACATACTTCACAAGCAATGCATTTATCAAATTCAAAATGGACTCAACCGTGGAAACGCTCCGATGCGATTAATTTTTCGTAAGGATATTGAATAGTTACAGGCAAACGATTTGCATGGGATAAAGTAATCATGAAACCCTGACCAATGTACCTTATAGCTCGTACTGTTTGTTGACCATAATTCATGAACCCAGTTACCATAGGGATCATATTGTAATATCTCTAAAGAATTTTATGTTTGTTTATTTCTCTTGTTAGAGTAAATCAAGGGTCTCGTTTTGAAGCTGTATAAATGACACCATAATTAAACTTTAAAAATGTAATAAAATAAAAATGTAATAAAAAGAGCATTTGTAGTTTCTTCTAGGCAATTTTATGTAGTTTTCTGTGCAATTCTATGTACTTTTCTGTGCAATTCTATGTACTTTTCTGTGCAATTCTATGCATGCTTAGACTCATTCAATCTTGACTTCAATCTTGACTTGATCAATCTTGCTGGTGGTATTATTCGAATCGAATCAAATCAAAACTCAAACAATATTTTTGCGTTGAGATATTCGATCAAAAAGGTAATCGAAATTTGACTTTTCCTTAAAATAATTCCTTCCTGTTTTTGGGTGCTTAGATATTTAGATCTAAAAGTCTTATTCTTCGATTAGATTTAGATCGAATTTCCAAGCATTACAATTATTTGAAATGGAGTCATATTAATTATGGGATTTTAGCATTTGTGAACTGAAAATTTGCATATTCAAAGCGTTTACGAGGACTCTGAGATTCAACTAGGTAGGATTATCATATCTTTTTCAAAGAAGCTTAATTTTCAAAAACAAAAACATTACGGATTGCCTCTTCTAAAACCATGCAAGTTTTGACAATATTAAAACAGTTTATCCTAAGTGAATGATGCTGAATGAGGCCAGATAGAAACTAACCCCCCCCCCCCCCCCCCCCCCCC
>NW_019268531.1:4532712-4610255 GCF_002738365.1 Cucurbita moschata
AAAAAAAAAAAAAAACACACACACAATTGAACGAGCCGAAGGATAACCAGCAAACAAGAAAAAGACATGAATTGTGTTCCCTAATGATGATCCTACGGACAAGAAGGGTATGTGCCAATTTAGCAGCAAAAACAGTTTCAGTTTGGAGGGTCTTACCATCAAATATGTATGTATTGAGTTGAAGAAAATGGAAAAAAAATATATATATGCATGTCAAATAATGATAAAATTGGCAGCAAATACACTATAATCTACCTCATTTCAGCTAAAACTTGAATTTACCCTTGAATTTGGTGTCAAAATGTTGTTACAAGACCTATACCAAGCTCTTCTGCAAGCTCATCCCAAACTGGTAGGAGTGTCAACACGACAAGAAACACAGCCAATGTGACAGCAGCTTTTCTCCACGTTCCGACTTCGGTAACGTCGTTTAAGCATGGCTTTTCGGGACTCCTCTGGAAAAAAAAAAGATTATGGCATAGCGGTAAATAAAGGGAACAATCCAAGCCTCCGAAGGCTTTGGTTTGCAATGTTATTGTGCCTTCTATGATGATAACATTACATGACATACCTGGCATATGAGAACATATAGTCCCCAGGGAAGCGATAATGGTCCACCAAGCTTAATAGAGAAGCAGGGGAAGAGAAATAGTTAAATGGAATCCAGAGAGCTTAAATGGTATTGTTTTGTTGAGACAAAATGTTAAGTTAATAGTTTGAATTTCGTGAAAAGAAAATCAGTAGTTTGACATACCACTCCTAACCCGAGCAGCGTGTAGGTCGTCAAACCAAACCCAACTAAGGCACCTTTTCCAAAAGCACCCTGCAAAAGCAATAGTAATGAGAACAAAGAATTGGAAGAGATGTTTGGTGCAAAAATTAATATCATCAAAGAGCTTGCATAATATCTTCCCCAGAAGAATGTAAATCTATTGTACTCTTCTCTCTCAAGCCTTCTCTTCCTTTCGAGCGTTATGAGGTGTAACAGCCCAAGCACACCGCTAGCAGATATTGTCCTTTTTGGATTTTCCCTTTTGAGCTTCCCCTCAAGGTTTTAAAAACGCGTTTGCTAGGGAGAGATTTCAATACCTTTATAAAGAATGTTTCGTTCTCCTCCCTAACCGATGTGGGATCTCTCAATCCACCCCCCTTCAGGACCCAGCATCCTCTCTGGCACTCATTCCCTTCTCAAATCGATGTAGGAACTCCCCATTTGGATTGTGAGATCCCACATCGGTTGGGGAAAAGAACGAGGCATTCTTTATAAGGATGTGGAAACCTCTCCCTAGCAGACGCGTTTTAAGGACTGTTATATGGGGATGGAGAAAAATCCCATGTACGTGCGTTATGACAAGCCTCAAAAGAAAGTTTAAAAAGTGTCCCTATTCTTTTAAAAGTTGCAATATTGCCCTTTGCCCTTTCATAAACCTTTCAAAACTACCCTGGAGTATAAACATTTTTAGAATTTTGGATAGAAATTGGGATTTGGAAAGATGTGGCGTCTGGCCATCCAAATTTCTATACTAGGTCTCCTCCACAATATTCTAGGTTTCAATTTCTAACCAAAGTTCTAAAGGATTTCTACTCCAAGGGTAGTTACCAATAATATTTTTCAATATTTTTCCAATTTGAAGCAAACGTATCACGTATACCTGAATCGCTCTTCCACCATCAAGGCAGCCAACTGGAAGCATGTTAAAGGCTGTTGTAGTCAAACCACACCTGAAGAATAAAGAGAATTAGAATAAAAATTAAGGATGTTCGGAGATGTTGAGGTAGAGAACAAGATATTCCAGAAGTAAGACTTACCAGCCGGCAATAACTAGAGGATGAATTGCAACAGTTGAGGCATGCATGGCCCTGGATGTTCAAAAGATAAATATATCAGCTTGTATTAGTAAAATAACATAGTGGGAGAGAACTATTGACGTATCAGTAATGTTCAGACAACTTGACGTACGAACATCTCCATGACAAGGCTACAAATGGTACGACTGGGATTAGACCTATCAATTAAAGTTTTTCTTCATATTGTGAATGTTATGAATATTATATTTGGTTCAAACTATAACTCTAGCCACTTAAGCCTATTTAATCCTGAAGTCAATTTTGTCTCTGATTTTCAACAACTTCTAATTACGTCCTTTTGATTATACTTCTTTTTAGCCTCTACTATTAACATCAATAACCCAAAGCTGATATATCTTGAGGATTGATGGAAGAGAGAGTCCCACATCAGCTAATTAAGGGATTGATCATGGGTCTATAAGTAAGGAATATATCTCTATTGGTATGAGGCTTTTTGGGGAAACTAAAAGCAAAGACATGAGAGCTTATGCTCAAAGTGGACAATATCATACCATTGTGGAGAGTCGTGGTTCCTAACATGGTATTAGAATCATACCCTTATCTTAACCATGTCAATAAAATCCTCAAATGTCAAACAAAGAAGTTGGAACCTTCGAAAGTGTAGTTAAAAGTGACTCAGGTGTTGAACAAAGGGTGTACTTTGTTTGAGGGCTCCAGAGAAGAAGTCAAGCCTCGATTAAGGGGAAGCTGTTCGAGGGCTCCATAGGCCTCAGGGAAGGCTCTATGGTGTACTTTGTTCGAGGGGAGGATTGTTGGAAGAGTTGTCCCACAACGGCTAATTAAGGGGTTCATCATGGATTTATAAGTAAGGAATACATCTCCGTTGGTTGAGGCCTTTTGGGGAAACCAAAAGCAAAGCCACGAGAGCTTATGCTCAAAGTGGAGAATATCATACCATTGTGGAGAGTACTTCTCTAAGTTGGCATGATATGACAGACTCAACAACATGTCATGTCAAAATTGTTAATGCAAATAAATTCTGTTAACGGAGATTTGCAGTAGAGATAGAACCATAATCTTGAAGTCTATAGACCAAATGGAAACACTTTTTAATATAATGTCAAGTACTGAATAGACAAAATATTCAAATTTTGATGGAAAATTTGTGTTTTTATCGATTTAATAAATTATTATTTTATGATAAACAAACTGTAGAGGCAAATAAGTAACATACGCATAACCAAGAGTGGCTCTACTGATGAGTCCAAGGAGCAGAGAACCTTGAAACAGCATGCTAGGGACTTGCACCAAGTCTCCAGCTGCATCTGGATTTGATGAAAGCAGGAGACCAACAGCAAACATGGAAAACGACAATGCTGCACCAGCAAAAGGGCCAGCAAGTGATACGTCAACTTGGGTACTCCGATCAGGAATAATCGACTTGAACTATCAAAACAAAAGGCAAATAATAAGCATCAGTACTGCATCTTATACAGCATTAAAATCTTTAAACCACAGTAAAAACCTCAAATACGAATGAAGCATTCAAAAAAGTAATAAACTATTAACTACCATCCATGTGTGACTAGTTTTTATGTGCAAGGATAGCAAATATGTTTACCTGAGTGATTGCACCGAAACTGCCAAGAGTTATGTTAGGAATGAAGTAAGGAATGCTGAGTTTCACTTTCTTTGGAAAAGCTGCCAGAAAATGCCCAACTTCCTGCAAATTAACGACTCCGTTAGACATGTAAAATTACATGTGTAAGTGATTGCGCAAATACAGATACGCCCCAAAACTGACCTAGAGCACAAAACCATTTTTTTTTTTTTACAGGAAACAAAACCATTTCATTGATATGGTGAAATGTGTACAAAAGAACCTATCAAGATAGATTTACATGAAGCTAGTCCAATACTGAAGGAGAGTAGATAAACTATATTTACAAAAAGGTTGCTTTAGAGTTTGCACCAAGAAAATGCTAAAAAAGAGATAGATTCTAAAATGGATGTTATCCCTGCTTATTCTCGTTTAAGATGCGACCATTTCGTTCCAAGCATAGGCCCCAAAAGAAGGCTCTCATGAAGTTTAACCAAAGATTTTATCTCTTCTTTGAAGAGATGACCCATTAGTAACAAGATAGAAGGGAGAAAATGTCACCTGGGCGAGTCAAGTTACTGCAGAAATTAGAGGTAATAAAGTCCCAAAATTCATTTGTAAACCAACAGTTTCTGAAAATATGGATTTGTGATTCGTTCAAACAAATAGGGCAGCAAAATGGAGACAGAAAAATCCAAGGAGATTTCTTCTTAAGGACATCTTGAGTGTTGATACTCAAAAAACTGAGCTTTTATAGAGAACTTAATCTTTTTGGATAGGTACCCCTCCAAATATGTGTAAAAACCGGCAAACTTCCACGAATTGACCACCACTAATTCTTTCATAAGAGATTTTATAGAGAACCCCACCATTTTTTTAATAACCAGCACTATTTGTCATCACTTCTAGAAGGTGAAAAGGGCTCAATTAGTGTCGACAAGGACACCCATTCCATAATCCCCTCTTCCAGCATGTTCTGGGGAAGAGATTCCAAGATGATTCGTTGGACATTCAAAGGTCAGCAACGGTTGCATCTTTCTTAAGAGATAATGCATACAGGGCTGGGTATAATTCTTTAAGAGAATTCCTTCCAGTCCATATATCTTCCAGAATGATGATTTGTCTCCTTGGCACACTTTCCTTCCACAGTATTTCTAGATGAGGTCGTTTTGTTTATCAATGAACTTCCACAGTCCTTTGGACGTGTGCAAGGAGTAAGAACCCGGCCTTGATCCATAATGATTTGTTCCATATTAAGCAACAACCACTTTCCTCCAGAGGGCTCTTTCCTCGAAATGCTCCTAAGTGTCTAAAAATAACTATGTGGGAATATAGCTTGGATCCCTCACCAGCCAATCCCACAGTTGATGTGCTAATTCTCATGAGATGCCAAAGGCCCTTTTGTTTCTAAGTTCACTAGAAAGTATTTGTATACCAAACCCCCTCAAGTCCCTTTTAAGATAAGTCCTTCAATAGAATGATATCCTTGGATGTTCATAACTACAATGGACTATTCAGTGTTATTCAACACTTCAGAGAAAATCTATCAGCATAAGCAATAATTACATTAGATTAAGAGTAAAATGTGAAGATTGATAGTTTTCTGACATTAAAATTGAAATAAAAGAATGTACCAGAGGAAATCAAATGACAGGTGACATGACATCATTGAAAAGGTAAGGAATTAAAAAACTCCCTAATAATCTAAAATCCAAAAAATGAGTAGTGAACAAAATATTCCTTCACTTTCCCATGTTGATCGATGATTTAACACGATATTAGAGCAGGAATTGACCAAACTCTTATGATATCATTTTCTCTCCAATTAATATTGATATTCACTGGTTTGATCTTCTACAAATTTTCAAGTCCACAAGTGAGGAGGAGTGATAAAGTATTAATAAAAATTCTAAATTTACCGTAATCCATCCACTTAAGCTTTTGAGCTTACAAGTAAATTAACAATATCCTCAGTAATTTCCCCCTCAAAAACAATTCTAATCCTCGTCTTCCACATGTTTCTAGAGAACTGTGCAGAAGGTATACAACCAGAGAGTAAAGGGCTTATAAGAAAGTTGCTGAACAGGGGAAATTTAAAGATGTAAACTAAAAATTTTAATGGTCAAGAATGCAGTCTGAAAATTTAGTCTCTTATCTGACAATGAAGAGGTAAAGAGACGGTTATCACAATCCCCGTGCTTTTCGTGTGTTGAAAGCAAAAGAAAAAATAAACAATTTTGTGAATGCTTCAACTAAGAAAGATGGAAACTAGAAGATTTCACTCACATGAAACAACAAAACCCCCAACACACCATATGCTAGAGGCAGAGCAGAATCTACAAATGGAACTAGCAGCTCCATATCTGGTGGTTCGACAGCATTGGGATCTGTAAAGTACTTCACTACCTCTGGAGGAAGGCGATTGATCTGTCCAAGTCAATACGATACAGTAAACTATTTACTTCAAAAGTGACAATTAAAGAATGGCTAGAACCATTAAGGATATACATATACGCAATGAAGTAACGAAACGCATGTAGAAAAGTTACACACAAGCTGGCACAGCATAAAAACACATATTCCATGCATCTTTAGCTATCATTTTGTCAATTCATCAAATCAAGTTTATTCTTCAGTCTATCTGATCACGAAAGTTCTATAAGTAACTACCTGAGATGCAATTCCTAGCTCCACGGAGGAGCCAATAGTTAAAAGAAACAACAACAACGCAATAACATATTGCCAAAGTGTTGTTGGACCGGGTTCTGAGACCTCTTTCCGCAACAAACCAAAACTAACACGTGGACCACCGCGTGGATCTGGACCTTCTGAATTTGGTTCCTCCACCATAAAAAGGTTGTACTTATCGCCCGTGACTTCAATGAGCTGACTTTGGAGTTTGGAGAATACCTCTTCTCTTTTACCCCTTAAATTCCCAAGGAAAAGAATGCCCTCCCCAAGATCTCCAAACGCTTCTTCTTTGGTTACCCAGAAAGTGGAGTAGCCAAACAGCTTGTCCTTTATTAATTTTACATCAGAAGGATCAACCTTCTCTGGTCCAAGAAGTTCCATCAGTTTAAAAGAATCAACCTGAAAGTTGTTGTAAGCTGGTCCAATTGGAGACAAATTCGATGACTGAAACAGGAAATAAATCACAAATTAACAGATTCAGCTCTTAGAAATGCATCTTAAAGTTCTCTTGAGCTAGATCAAAGACGACATTCTAAGTTGAAAGCAGTACAATAGTTATTATGATGCCACAATGACATTCAGCTATAAGAATGCAGCCAATTTTCATTGAAGTTCATCAACAAAATGAAAGAAAAACGATCAACAATTTATACCCTTGAAGAAATCGATGGAGGAGTCTTCTCAGAATCAACCTCGCCGCCACGCCTCTCTTCAACCTCTTCAGCTGATACCGTCGCCGTCACGGCATTCGACTCCTTGGGCGAATCATCCTCTCTGTCGCCTTCGTTATGGCCTTCATTATCTGAACTAAAACACACAAACCTACCAAAATCTCCATCAGAAACCAAAAGCCTTCCCCTCTTCGACCTTTTCCCGCACAAGAAACATGAATTCTTCAACCTCCTAAACCCCAATAACCCGATTCCCTCCCTCGCAGTACAGCTCCTAAAACTCGACCGAAATTTGAAATTCGCGGCTCCGATACTAAAACTACAGCTCGTAAGTGTTCCCATTGAACAAAAAACCGAACAAACCTTCCAACAGAAGCTTCCTTCGCCGAATACACGTCGCCTCCTTGAAGGTGCTTGGCTCAATGCAGCAGTAGGAGAAATGAGTTGAAGCAACAAATAGTAGATAACGCAAGGTTCATATCAATCTAAGAACATGGAGAGTTGAGCTCGATGATGCTTCAATGGCGGAAGGATAACAGAGTAGAGATGGATAGAATTCTTGTTCCGCTGCTGCAAATTGCGATTAAGAGATATCAGAATATCCATTTGAGAAAAATCCATAATCAGAAATATCTTTTCTTTGCGGCAAAGAGAAAGAGATTGACAAAATTACGTGTAAAATATCTTTCTTTTTTTTTTTTAATTGGTTTTAAAAATTATTTCTTTAATTTATTCAAACTCTTAGCTAGCAAAGCTACAACACTCGTTCTAGTGCATCAAGGTGTTCCATGACTCGTTAGTCCTCTCTTCCATGGTGTTGCACTACCTTTATACACCTGACTGAAGGAGGTTTCGTCTCACCGACATTTATGTCTGACAAGATAAACCTTTCGTTGGGCATCTTAAAACAAGAGGTGGGGTTCGGTTTCTCTTCGCCAGTTTGCTTTTGTCTAAAAACTACGCGACCATTCGATCTCTCTCAGTTACTCGTGGTCCCTATCTTGAAGGTGTGTGTTGTGAGGACCGACTAAGTGTGATTACATTTGATATACTCTCAGTGTCGGAAGAGATCGTGGGTTGCGGGTAAGAGAATTCCGGCGCTCGCGCGTGTTCCGGCGACCTCGTAATCTTTTTAACCTCAGTAACTTGATCTTCTAAGCTACAATATTGGAGCTGAACTATTTCATTCTTTGTAAGATTCCTTATGAAGTGAAAACATATATCAATATGCTTACTCCTCCCATGCGTAACTAGATTCCTTGATTTTTACGGTAGAGCTATTGTCTAAAATATAGAGCCGTATGACTTTCTTGCTTTCTTCCCGCTACCTCAAGTAGTCGCCTAAGCCATATAGTCTATCGAGAGCTTACTGCTACTACTATCAGTTATGCTTTAGTTGTTGATAAACCCACTACTGGTTACTTTTTGAAACTCAATGAGATAACGGTCTCGCTCAACATGAATACATAGTCAATCAGACATTTTCTTTAATGTTATTATTGTTAGGATCTCACGACAACATATACTCAATCCAGATAAATACAAAATATATATATATATATATAGAAGAGAGAAATTATAAACCAACAAAAAAAAAAAAAAGAACAGTAGAAATCAGTTTACTATATATATATAGTTTTACCAGTCATATAACTATCTACCATATATAATTTTACTAGATGAAGTCATCTACATATATAATATAACTATTTACCCTATATAGTTTTTTTTTTACGGTTGTTTACTACATATGACCATTTACTTTATATGTCATTTGTTGTATATAGCTTTACTATTATAACCTAAACAGTAAATATGTTGTTTACTATGACGTTTTACTATTATAACCTAAGTGGTAAA
The DNA here is from genome assembly GCF_002738365.1 of Cucurbita moschata. Taxonomy (NCBI): domain Eukaryota; kingdom Viridiplantae; phylum Streptophyta; class Magnoliopsida; order Cucurbitales; family Cucurbitaceae; genus Cucurbita; species Cucurbita moschata. Next base: position 4,541,344 of record NW_019268531.1, read on the forward strand.
CACAATTAGCACAGTCAACATCAATATAGTCCATTAGATATTTTCTTCGTTCTTTTGGGGTAATGTATAATTCTTTTCACGACTTGCAAGGGAGACTCCTTAGACTTTGCATGAATCGATTAACTTTACACGATGTACATGATGTTTAGTCATGTGGTTATTGCATATATTAAACAACCAACCATTTGCTCGTGCAACATCTTGTGAATTTCTTTTCCATTTTCATCTTTACCCAATTTACTTCTTGGAACCTTTGAGTTATGAAAATAATTTGAATTACTCATTCCAAATCTTGTTGAGGATTATTGGAAGTGAGTCCCACATTGGTTAATTTAGTAGAAGATCATGAGTTTATAAGTGAGGAATACTATCTCCATTGACATGAGGTCTTTTGGGGAAACCCAAAGCAAAGTTATGAGATCTTATGCTCAAAGTAGACAATATCATACAATTGTGGAGATTCGTGATTTCTAACATGGTATCAAATTAAAGTCATGTCAATAGAATTCGTTGAGAGGAGAGCTCACATTTTTTTTTCGGTCTTTACCTTGTATCTTCCTCGTTTTCAATTGATTGAAACAAAACACCAAGGTATACACAATCTTGAAGCCCTAGCGAGTACGAGAGATAGAGATTGGTAAGAGAGGATGTCTGTTGAATGAGAATTACATTCAATTATAGCAATATTCACAATTATCAAAGTCAATGCACGCTGAACTCAAATTCTTTATCAGTCACCCGTAAAATTATTTGCACGGAGTTACATATGAAATATCAAAGAGTCGTCCAAAAGCATAATGTCTCTTATAGTTTACGAAGTTTTAAAGAATAGCTATCTTGGTTAATTATTGCTATTCTACCGTCAATTATTTACTAGCTAGATGATGTGGATTCGAGCATGTTCGTTAATATAATGATTTAATATAATTTTTAATTTTTCAAATTTAATTTCTTAATTTTAAAATTTTCTATATATCTATAAAATACAAAAAAAAAAATTATATACAATTAAATTTTATTTTAAAATTTGAGATATTTATTACATGTAAAATTAAATTTATTTAGAAACTAATATATACAAATCCAACCAAAATATATATATATATAAAATATAAATAATATTAAAAGGATTAAATTAGAAATTTTCAAACTCGAAGGTATATGGGCTTGGGCCAGAATTCAAACCTTTGCAGAGGCCCAAGCCCAAAAACACTGACTCCCTCCGCGTAGGCGAAACGCGGCTGCTTGGTGTGGACGCAATCGGAGCTTCATGTCGCAAACTATGGAGATGAAGCTCCAAAGGAATTCAAATCCACAGACCGCCATATTCTCTCGCTCTTGGGCAGAACCTCCATACGCAAGTTCAGCCAATTCCTGCAGCGATTATGGCCGCTTCATCCTCCGTTTCCATCGCCCTCCTTCTCCTTTCCATCCTTTCTTTGTTCCTCGTCTTCCATGCAGCCCCCGACACCGCCATCAAGAGTATCTTTCTTTCCCTTTCCTAATTTCGATGCTTGTTTTTTTTATCCTTCTTAACTTTTTTACGAGGTTTTGATGTTTGTGCGTGATCTTCTAGTCCGTGAGGGAGGGATTTTCAATTGGGTTTGTGTGGGGGGAAGCTTGATTTGCAGTCAGGGTGCTTTTTGATCCTTTTAGGTGGGATTCTGAATTGATGCCAGATTGATTCATGGTGTTTTTAGAGATTTGACTGCGGATCAGGGTTTGTATTTGCAGTTCGATTCGTTCGTTTTCTTCCGCTTTGTTGTTTCGTTCGAGCCGATTGTAGGTTGTAACTAGTAAGCAGTTCTTTGTCAGAGTAAAAATAGAGGAAAAACGCGTTCCAGGATCTATGAGTGTGTCAATTGTAAGTCCTTTTTTTACATGTATCAATGTGCGTGGTTTTATCATCAAGATGGCCATTCAAAATTCGGTGTGTGTGTTTGTTACTTTCAATTGAGTTTCATAATAATTTTTCAAGATCCGTATGTAATACAATATATCCTTTAATTGTTCTTTCGTGCATATTGTATCTGATATATGTTTGTTGATTTAACGTTCTGATTTTGCATTATCTCGTTTGTGTAGTACAGATTAGTTAGTAACAACCTTGTGCGATTAATTTCTTACTACAATTATGTTTTTTACAATTGATAGGTATTGACCTCGAGCACCCAGCTGAGGACATCTTTCCGTCTTCACTTTCTGGAGGCAGTGATTTACAATGTGATCGTGTTCGGATTGCTGGTCTTTCAAGATTAAAACTTGGAAGCTTTGCCAGTTCTTTTCGGATCACTGCAGTTCCGTCTGTTGCTATTCCTGAAAGACAACATACCAAAATTGGGGTTTGTTTTCACTGGTAGGTGGAGTACCATAGACTGATATTCACTGCTCACTAGCCTCTTCTAAACTGAAGAAGACACGAGTATTGGTGCTGCTTACAATTTGCACTGTTCATGGGCAAGTCTCAACTCTCAAGGGATATGATTCAAAGTCTTTTTGAAACATTGGATACTAGCGCAACTACAAGTGAAAAAATTAGAACCATTTTCTTGTCTACCAAAGCTGTTCCAAAACATCACTTCTAATACTTTTCACCATAAACTCTGCAGGAACAATTCACTTGGATTGTGTCAGTGTGAAAATGAAGAGTGGAAAACTTTTCAAAGGGGATTGTGGAGTTCCACCATGTCTCCTTATGAAGTTAGATATATTGATGTTAAAGTTATTAATGTCACGCCTCTAAGTGGTCCTGTGACAATTGCTATTGAAGAAGGTATGTATAACATTGGCCATTGAGCTTCCTCAGTCTTAAATTACTTTACTTGTATGTTAATTTCTTTTCTAATTTCTTGCAGATTTCCAACAGTGGCGACTATTATGTCTAGCTTTGGGATTTATGTTGCTGCTGCTTGCTCCTGTTGTCAGCAGCTGGGTTCCTTTTTACTACAGCAGTTCGATGGCTATCGGAATTTTCCTCGTCGTGTTAATTATTCTTTTTCAGGTACTAAAGATTAACAATAAAAAAAACGATAATTTTTCAAACTCCCAGTCCTAGTATATGAGGATAGTTTGTTTTAGTGGCTTTTTGTGCAAATTTCTTTTTTAATGGGAATTGGAGGTGGGTTGGTGCTAAAATTAAATATTCTGCTTAAATTTTTTTAATTTTCCTATGTTTTGTTAGATAGATTCTTAATCACGAGATTCGTAAAGCTTGGAAGAAACTAGGGATTATCTCAGGTTTAGTTTAGGTTATGATTAACACTTACGTTTGATAAATTAAACCTGATCATTTATATCAAATCCTATCAACTAAATAATGAATAAATTACAATTGAATTAATAATCCTATGCGATTTGTCATTATAATTATGAAACCTTCTTTAACATGAATTTTTCACGTATGAAATTGTTATATTATACCTATCAACTCTTTGTCATCTTTTCTGTTTACAACAAAATTTCTAGCTCAATCCAGATGAGGTCACCATGTTTACAAAATGGTCGTTTATCTAAAAAGCAATTATAATTTTTTTTTTTTTGTTTTTTATATTAAAGGCAAATATATTTATCCAAGGTTTAATCTTAGTGTAATCTTTATTTTGATACAAGTAATTACTGATGATTTCTCATTTACTTCAAGGAACCATTTCTCATGGTTTCCGCATGAGAGTCTTCTCATCACTTGAATCTCTGGGCTTTTTGTTTAAAATGATGGAAAAATATTGAAATAGTTTATCCACTACTGCTTTGTTTAACAATTTCATTTCTTTTCTACGGAGTTTTCATTATTAACCGAATTATGTCTTCCCATGGGCATGGTCTTTGTGTGTGGGTTTGTGCGTTTTCCATGAATTCAGTGTGCCCCTCTTCAATTAGCTTCCTCCTTCATCTGAATTTACAAATTAAATACATAAATTTGATCAACCATGCAAGTTTAATTTAGGCATTGGTATCTTCTCCTTTGAGTTGTTATTGTTCAAGTTCTCAGATGTGCTGTTCGATGTTTATCTGATTAACTTATGTAACATACTTGTGAAGTTTAACATTTGATTGAGGAATTAAGACCTAAGACAACATGGCTAAGATTTATTTTTCATAAATAACCACACACAATTAGCAATTACTGGAAATAGATGGTGGACAATTTCCCTTACAAGATTTGGATAATGCAAAGTTCACAAGCAAGTATACATAGATTTTAGCAATGAAAAATTTGAGGCCATTCCATATCTCTCTCAATTTGATGGTTGATGAACCAGAACCTTCCATGCTAATATCTTATTTACAAGCTCACAATATTTTCTTCCCCTTGCTTATTTGTTCATTATGCAGGGAATGAAGTTGTTGCCAACTGGAAGGAAGAATGTACTTTATCTCACTGTCTATGGATCGGTGGTGAGTATAAAATTAGAATTAGAATTTTCGTATTGACTTATTTCAGTTGAGCATTCCTTGAAAGTTGCCTCATCGTCTTTTCCAGCTAGGAGCAGGATCGTATCTTGTCCACCACTTTGCAACATTGGTAAATTCGATTCTTCTCAGTTTTGGACTGAAAGAAGAAATGCATAATCCTGTAAGTCTAAGCTCCTCTTGTTTTTACTCTTTAACGAATTTCAAATGAGATTCTTAACTTTACGTTCTAGTGTGCATACTTACAACATATTGGAGTTTGTTACATCTTATGTATAAGCTTTTATAGTTTTTATTTATTTTATTTTTTGGGTTAAGTAACATATGGAGGTATAATTAAAAAGAAAAAAAGAGAAAGGGGACAGCCTAAAGGCTTGGAGCCAAGGCAGATGTATAAGCATATAGTTTTCTTTTCTTTCATGCAGTCTTACTTGTTTCTGTTTTTACCTTACGATATTGTGACTTTTGGAACCTACCTAGAGAATTGTGTAGCAAAGAAGGTATGTGACACTTGTGTTGGCACTTATATTTATTTAGAGGGATCATCTATTCGTTTCTGTTGAGGAAAAAGAACGATAGACCTCTATTTTCCTATTCAATCGTATGCATGAGTTAGAAAAAAAAAATGGAACTGGGGCTAAGATGAATGAGATGCGGCAACACACAAAAGATTTTTTTTTTTATAAGAAACAATTTCATTGATGAATGAAATTTACAAGAAGAAAAGGGGATAAGAAAGAGTCCCAATCCCAAATGAGTTGCAACAAAAAGAAAAAAAAAATGATAATAATAATAAAGAATGAATGAAAACCTTCCATAAATCTAAGGACTGAGATCAGGCACCTATGATTCCAATCGCATTTCTTTCCATTTCTATTGATTTATGTGCTAATTCTGAATCCTTCCTTCTCATATGCTTACAGGTTGCCATCTTTTTACTTCTGGGGATCGTTCTTTCTGGAGCTGCCTTGGGTTACTGGATTGTCCGGAAGTTTGTGATCTCGGAGGATGGGAATGTTGATGTTGGTGTGGCCCAGTTTGTAAAATGGGCAATGCGTATTATTGGAGCTACGTCTATCTTTCAGGTTTGCCAATGTTTCTGTGTCTTCGGATTTGTGCCATATTTAAACTTTGAATTAAGAATTTCAAGAACAAAGAGGGGGAATCATTTAGAAGTTGACTTCTTGATCTACCCTTTCCAAAAATTTTGTTCAGATTGTAGACATTTTTATCAGTTCCGATTGGTGTAATTTTTTCCAAGTTCCTTTACTGTCATGTATTTTAAGTCTTTAAAAACAATATAGTCAAATGTTTAACTGTTCTGTGGTTCATTTATTTTACAGAGTACCCCTGATGCTCCTTTAGCACTTGGTGCCTTTGTTTTTTGTTGGGCCGTCTGCTATCTTATCTGTTCTCTGAAGCGGTGTGGTACCATGTAAGTCATCTGCTCGTCTATTTACTTTCCGAAGTGGTGTGGTTCGGTCTGAGTTCAATATTACTTACCTTTCCACTTCCTTAACATGTTTAAAGCAGATATTTTTCAATCAAATTTTCTCACTCTGGAGCAATTTTAATCATTTTTATGCTCTGCTTCATATATAACAATTAGAAGATCTCGCTTGTTTAAATGTTGGATATGGACATTTGGTAAGGGGCTATTTCATCTTCTTCTTGAATTGAACTTTTCTAAGTTACTATGGTTGGGTTGGGGATCATTTATCATCCTAAAAGTCATGCAAAATAAGTATGTTTAATTGATCTTGGGAAACATAAAACATTTCATCTCTCCTTTTTACCTCTTTTTTATCTTAACTGATATGAACCAAGAGACATCAATCATACAATATATTTCAATGAAGATGTGAAGAAAATGTTGTTGAAATTATCAAAAGATATTTCAATTCATGCCATATCGAAGAAGAAAGTTTCATTGTTATAAATTTAGAGGGACAATTTAGAGTAAATTAGAGTTATTATATTTTATTGATGTATTTTAAGACTCTTTATTTACTTTAGGTTACATTTATATCATGGTTAATTATGGCCATAAAGTATAAATGTTACAACTCTTGGAATGCCTTTAATAGTTCCATTTTGAGGCGATATAAAGCCATGTATGTTGTATTTGTAAGGAGACTTGGAAAATATAATAAAGGGAGCATTTGTGCGACTAAATTTCTTTGCAATTCTACGTAGTTTAGGTTGCATGTAGAATCATTCAAGCTTGATATAATCAATCTTGCTTGTGGAGTGATTCGAATCTCAAACAAATGTTCTTGTCTTGAGATATTTGATCAACAAGAATCATTCAAGCTTGACATGATCAATCTTGTTTGTAGAGTGATTTGAATCTCAAACAAGTGTTCTTGCCCTGAGATATTTGATCAACAAGAATCATTCAAGTTAGACATGATCGATCTTGCTTGTGGAGTGATTCGAATCTCAAACAAGAGTTTTTGCCTTGAGATATTCATCAACAAGGTAATCCGAATCTTACTTCCCTTGTAGTGATTTCCAAGGCAAAAACTCCACAAACAAGATCGATCATGTTTAGCTTGAATGATTCGTGTTGATCAAATATCTCAAGGCAAGAACACTTGTTTGAGATTCGAATCACTCCACAGGCAAGATTGATTATGTCAAGCTTGAATGATTCTACATGCAACCTAAACTACATAGAATTGCAAAGAAACTTAGCCATTGGCTAAAGAAAGCACAAATGCTCTTTTTACTACATTTTCCAACTCTCCTTGCAAATACAGCATACATGGCTTTATATAGCCTCAAAATGAACCTATAGAAAGCATTCCAAGAGTTGTAACATTCAAACTTTATGGCCTATGGCCATAATTAACCATGATGTAAATGTAATTTGAGGTAAATAAAAAGTCTTAAAATACATTAATAAAATACAATAATTCTAAATTACTCTAAATTGTAATCCACCCAAAATTTATAATAATGAAACTTTATTCTTCTTCAATGTGGCATGAATTGAAATATCTTTCGATAATTTCAACAACATTTTCTTTACATCTTCATTGAAACATATTGTATGATTGATGTCTCTTGTTTCATATCATTAACCATAACAGTGGCTTCTTCATATTACCTCCTTAAAAGACGGTCAAGTATGTGAATCTTGCTTTAATCTAGTAGCTAGTGGCGAAGGCGTAGTCAGCTCATCTATTTTTACCATCGGTACTGTTTACCTTATCTATTCATACTTTTGTATTAGTTGCCCTCTACCTAGCCTCTTAGGCTGTTCTTTCTTGTGTGCTGGATGTGGTTTCTGATATATATAAGATACTGATCAGACCATCAGACTTCTAAAATTGTTCTATTTTTGTTAGGAATCAATCATATTCTGGATCTGGTGGCCCTTGGCACCGGCAGAATAAGCAAATTGTTAGGGAGCAGATTCATCCTGAATTCGCTGGCCGATCATACCCTCAAGACCGGAAATGGAGAGTTTCTGATAACCACACCCCAGCTTGGTCGAGTTTTCCTGTTAAAGGTACTGTTTTCTGTTGGCCGTTTGCTCTATTGCTTCTGCTTTTGTACATTTTGACTGCCATTCCTATTCCTGGTTTGTTCTGCCTCTTACCATTTTCATTGCTTGATGTGTTACTTGCAGGGGCGATCTCACCGTCCTCCGGGATGCAAGATCGGGACTACTACTCAACCTTCCATAAGACCCATAATCGAAAGAAGTTCACAAAGAAAGCCTGGAATGATTTCACTAGACATTCGACCCAACAAGCATTGTCCGAGTTGGCATCAACCCCTGAATTCACAGATTGGATCATGGAGCATGCAGATAGGATTCAACTTCTCCCAAGTGATGATAGTTCAGATGAAACTGTTGGAAGTGAATCTGATTCAACCAATGAGGATGTTGTTGGCAGTGGCAGTAGGTTCAGCTTTCTAAACTGGTAAGACTAAGTATCTGTATCTGCTGCTAACAAGGATAAGTAGAATCATCTAGACTATTAGGTTCTAGGGAAATTTGATTGTGCAGGTTGAGATGAGCTGAGTTTGGCAAATTTTCGAACCACAAATCGAACAGCTAGAAGAAATGTCTCATAGATTAGGCAAACTTGGCCCGACACTTCACCGGTATCACATACCGTGTCGTGTCGAATGATTTATTCATCGTGTTTGTTGAATTGGGCAACATGGAATTGAGTCAATCCAAGATGTTACCACGACCACCCGACACTAGGACCGTTGGGCACCTCTACACAGCTGATGTTATGCCATTTTTTTAGTCATGGAGATTGAACTTACATGCCTTGTGTCTTTTTTTCTCTCAAGAATATTCCAATTGTAATCATCGTTGTTTTATAGTATCTATCATTTAAGTGTCTAAAATTTCAAGCACATTATCTTGTGGAGACATTTGAACTTTTTACATGAACTTATATGTGAAGCTAAGGGAAGAAGTTTTAAAGCTCAATTCAAGGGTGAATGAAGAACAAAGAATTGATCAAAATATAATTTTTGTTGTTATATTATTGTCTCAATATTTCCATTCAAATGTTCATTTAATTGCTCAATTATAATTTTGTACTTCGAATAGATATTAAATTTAGTAATTTGTAATTAATTTTGATGTTTGTGGGATATAATTGATATATATTCTTTAGTTTCAATAATACCTTTAATTTTTTTTTTTAAAGAATTTTTCTAAACTTTTAATAATATAGATTTTAGAATTATACTTTTTTATTTATGGTGTCTAAAAATATCAAAATTTTCAAAAGTTTCATTAATATCCTTAAAATTTTAAAAATTTATACACACTTTTAACAATTTAAAAAGTTCTTATGTAAAATTAATATCTTAACTTTTAGGGATAAAAATTTAAAAAGTTTAGAGATGATCTACCAAAATTAAAATAGACATATTATAATAATCTTTTTTATTTCTTTTTAATAAATATTAAAAATGTTAATTTACTCTTAAAATTTAATGGTTATTTTTTAAACATGATATCAAAGAAAAGGGTATTTTTAAAATTTTTATCTTTTTTATTTCTTTTTTAATAAATATTAAGAGGGTTAATTTAATCTTAAAATTTTATGTTATTTTTTAAACATGATATTAAAGAAAAGGATATTTTTAAAATTTTTAAATTTTGAAGTATATTAATGAATATATTAAAGAAAAGGATATTTTTAAAATTTTTAAATTTTGAAACATATTAATGAAAGATTTTAAAGTTTTAAGAATATTTTTTAAATAAATATTTTTGAAACCAATTAATAGAAGATATTATTTAAAAATATTTAAATTTTATATTAATTTAGAAAAATACTATTTTTTTTTAATGTAATTAGATAATTTAGGAAATGATCGTATATTTATAATAAAAAATATTAGAAGTGGGAAAGATAGCGATTACTGATTTTCCATTGAATAAAAACTCAAAATCCTTCTCCCCCAAATCTTCGTTTCATTCTCTCTGTAAAATCTCCGGCAGAAGCTTCACAATTCCATCCCCTTCGCACCCTCTCTCCTTTTCAGGTTCGTATTCTCGGCCTAGGGTTTTAATTCCGCGTTGAATCCCATGATCATCTCGTTTCTGCAGCCATAACAAGATGTACTCGCCCAACAACAGCCCCTTAGTTTCTCCGACGAGCTCTCGGTCTGTTACTGAAACTATTAATGCCTCACATAACTTTGTGATCAAGGGTTATTCTCTCGCTAAGGGTATCGGCGTGGGAAAGCATATTGCTAGCGAGACTTTTACCGTCGGAGGTTATCAGTGGGCTATATACTTCTATCCTGACGGGAAGAATCCGGAGGATAGTTCAGCTTATGTGTCAGTGTTCATTGCCTTGGCCAGCGAGGGCACTGATGTGCGTGCCTTGTTTGAGCTCACTTTGGTGGACCAGAGTGGTGAAGGAAAGCACAAGGTGCATAGTCATTTCGATCGATCGCTCGAGAGTGGGCCTTACACGCTCAAGTACAGAGGTAGCATGTGGTAAGAATTATGCTTCTTAATGTTTGAGTTTTCTCCTTTTTGTTGTCAATGAATGAATTTAGAACCGTGGGTAACGATTAGTTGCATGATGTTTGATCAATTGCCATTCATTTTGACATGTTTAGAGGATGCTTAGCAATTATGAATATGGATGCCTTAGATTTTCAAATTGGGAATATATGGATAAGGAATATTTTTCTTCCTTTTAGCTCAATATTGATAGCTAAACAGCAAGGTGGTTTCTTAAACCACTCTTATTATTTCGACACTTACTGTAGTTGTCGAATCACAGTGATGAACATATGGGATAATTAATGAGGTACCCATGGGATTTGCTTTATTGCATACCCTGCAGGCTGTGTGCTAAATTGTCTATCAAACAAGAAACTACTTTTTTTCCCTCCAAACAAGAAAAGAAAATTTTAATTGAATTAATGAAACTTGCAAAAATCCCTCAGGTACTTCGATTCCTTGGTCATACTGGAGTTATCTCCATCTCCCCTCCCTCCTTCGATTCCCTGGTCAAGCTTCAGCTATGCTTGGATCAGTGGACTTTCCTTCAAACACAAACAGGTCATACTTGCAAAAATTCCTCAAGTACTTCGAGGAGTTATCTCCATTTCCCCTCCCTCCTTGATTTGTCACGGCAGCCTGGATCAATGTCTGCAGGGTTTCAATAGTCAACGTCACTGTTTTGGAGGGCGGAGACACCGCCTGCTCTGGCTCTTGCATTGGTGGCATTTCCCTCTGGGATAAGTCATGAGTGGGGTCGGATTCAGTCAGAGCATGCGTTTCATTTTATAATTTCTGAAGCCTAATCAACTTGATTGCTCGACTTTTGTCTTTGTCTAGCATCCCTATTTGTCGTACTAGATATATCTTTGGAGGCTTTTGCTACGAAGAATGAGAAACTTTTCAATTGTGCAATTCCATCTTTTCCTTTGATAATGTGGCTTGAAAGTTAAGCATATATTTGAAGAAAATCTTGATTGGGGAGTGGATGCAACCATACTAGCTCTAGTGCACCAGTTCCATCTAAACCCTGTAGTTAAGCATGCTTGGGGACCTAATATTATGGTGACTGGTGACAACTTGATAGTAAGGGTGGTGAATCCTAACATATGAACTACCGTTAGCTTTTTTCGTTTTCATATTCAATCCGTTGGAGCATTTTAAAACAAGTGAATTAACTAATATTTAATTTTCTACATGAATTTCTTTTGCGCCTTTCTTCTTGATAACCATCTTCTTGCTATTGGATATATGATGAAGTACATGATCTTTGTAACTTGGTCTGAAATCAAAGATTGAACTGGCATAAATACATTAGAAAGTATGTGATTGTGAAAAGGATTACTTTTCACTTTTTTCTTTCACCAAATGGATTGTATGCAAGCTCGTTTTATGGTTTTTGTAGTTATTATTAATAATTATTGTATTATTTCCTTTGGTCTTAGGGGCTATAAGCGTTTCTTCCGAAGGACTTCACTTGAAACATCGGTTTTCCTTAAGGACGATTGCTTGAAAATAAATTGCACTGTTGGTGTTGTTGTATCTGGAATAGACAGTTCAAGACTACACTCCATCCATGTCCCTGAATCTGATATTGGAGCTCATTTTGGCACATTACTGGAAAATGAGGAGGGTTCAGATGTCACTTTCAATGTGTCAGGGGAAAAATTTCATGCTCACAAGCTAGTACTGGTCGCTCGCTCTCCTGTTTTTGAAAACGATTTTGTCAACATGATTGAAGAAGATAATGATGAAATTCATATAACAGAAATGGAACCTAGGGTTTTTAAGGTGAATTCTCTAAAAAAAGCTATTACTTTTGCCACTTCCAATATGTAATTGGCTGGATTTGTAGCATGTCCAGTGTGCTTATTCTCGTCTGGTGACAGTTTCTTGCATTTCATCTGTGCAGGCTCTGCTACATTTCATTTATAGGGATACTCTCCCAGAAGATGATGAGTTCTTAGAAGCAAGCTCGTCTTCAGTTCCATCTTTACCTGATTCATTACCTGCAAAATTATTAGCTGCTGCTGATAAATATGATTTACCCAGACTTAGATCGATGTGTGAATCTGTACTTTGCAAGGACATATCTGTCTCCTCTGTATCCCATATTCTGGCCCTTGCTGACCTCTATCACGCTGCTGATTTGAAGTCTGTTTGCCTAAAATTTACTGCTGAAAATCTTGTTGGTATGTGTTTGGCCGACTCTCATTGAAGAATTAGCATTCTATGGATCAATTTCAGCAGCTATGCATATGCCATAACATGGAGTAGAATTATAACATTATGCTTTCCGGTAATCTTTCTTAGTTGAAATTTGTGCACGTCTGTTGAGCATTTGTTTCTGTGAATTATCCTGCTGAATATTTGTCTTTTAGGTGACTTGGGCGACATTTTACTTTTCTGCTTAGGACTGCGCCAGTGTGCCGGGCCGTTTTTTCTCCTTGACACCTTACAATTGGTCGAAGATACTTCGTGATTGTTGGTGTGCATCTTCTTCAATAAATGCTATCGATGTTTGCTTGGTGGTGGATGTATCCACGCTTATTATTGTTTGTGTTTTTCTACCGTCTTGAAGTCGCTAATAATCTAGGATTTGAATTGATGATGCAGTGTTGTCTGCCTAAATTTTGGCCCTTAAACCACAGGTTACTATTTTATTTTCACTTCAGAGTTCAAGAATCTCATGAAATCAGGATTTTTTTTTCATGCTAAGAGTCTGACTTGTGGATAAACTATTTTCCGAAAAGAAATATTATCTGCCACAGTCCATTTTACGTACTCCAGGAGGAAGGCTTGCGGGGGGGGGGGTTAGTCCTCGAGCTTGAGATAGGGCTGTATTCTTTTTGTTAAGATGAGTGGATACTGTTCTGGTTGTGCACACATACACTATGATGAATGGATACTGTTCTGGTCATGTACATGTACACTATGATGAGTGGATACTGTTCGGGTCGTGCACACATACACTATGATGAGTGGATACTCTTCTGGTCGTGCGCACGTACACCATGATGTGCATTATTTGAAGATATCTTTTCTCTTTATCTTGAATGTTGACAACTTCTCTTTATTCATAATGTCTGATTGTCCAAAGGTTTGATGCAGCTGTAATGCAATCTAATGGGTTTGAGTTTCTCAAAGAACACTGTCCATTGCTGCAGTCAGAGCTTTTGAAGACTGTTGCTGGGTGTGAGGACGAGGAGGAGCTTAGCGGAGGAGGACAAAGTCGTAGCGTGTGGGCTCAATTCTCCGACGGCGGGGATACAAATGACAGGAGTGTGAGGCAACAGACATGGAAAAATGGATAAAGGAGTCGAAGCCCGTGGATGCAGCATTCAGATGGCGGTGACGCCTGCATACCGAAACCCAGGTGAGAAGGCTAACACACATACTTGGTAAGTTACTATTGTGACTTGTATAATAACATCTATGACATGAACTATCTGTTGTATGTGGAATCAGGAAATTGGTAGTTGTGGTTTGATGAAATTGCTTTGCCAAGATGTCATGACCTTTGTAATGGAATTTTGCTTGTTTTTAAAACGTGACTACTCGGGAGAGGTTTTCATACCCTTATAAAGAATGCTTCGTTCTCCTCCCCGATCGATGTGGGATCTCTAATCGATGTAGGACTCTCCAATCCATCTCCTTCAGGGACCAATGTCTTTATTGGCACACCGCCTAGTATCCACACCCCTTCGGGGTTCAGCTTTCTTGCTGACACATCGTTCGGTGTCTAGCTCTGATACCATCAGTCTTGAGACCTGTGGGTTATATGGACCCACCACACAACCTTATTTATAAAAGTGTGGAAACTTGTCACTAGCAGTGAACATAGAGGGAAGGTCCATGAGGAAAAATCTAAAAAGGATAATATCTTTGTGACGTCCCACATTGGTTGGGGAGGAGAACAAATCACCCTTGATGTGGAAACCTTCCTCTAGCAGACGCGTTTTAAAGCCTTGAGGGGAAGCCCGAAAGGGAAAGCCCAAAGAAGACAATATCTACTAGCGGTGGATCTGGGTCGTTACAATCTTTTAGCGGTGAGCTTGGACCGTTAGAGTGAAAATTTGAATTTGAACTTTTTGCTGTTTGTTTTGTTCGTTGGGTCAGATTCATTATTTAATAAGAATTGTTTGATTAGAAAAACTTATAACTCGAACAATTAGGTTGAATTTAAACAATAACCCGACGCACTCCTTATCCTTATCGTTAAAAAAATGAGCTCGAGCTTGCGCAACAGTTATTTCTATGAAAGCTAATTCATTGAAATTTCTTTTCTTTGGCTTTCTTTTTTGTCGTGTCTGTCGACAGTGAGCAAATTGTAATTGAAGACTTCCTCACTATTTGTCCACCTTACATCCTTTATATATAAATTTTATTTTTTATTTAAAAAATATCCCAAACTTTCAATTTTTTTTAATAATATTCTTAAAAATTTTTAAACACCAAAATAATTAAATTTTCTCCATTTAACGATTACCTTTCGTTTAAAGTGAATTATTTTAAATTATATATATATATATATATTTTTTTTTTGTATTCACTCATTATGATATATATATCCTAACTCTCAAAAATAAATTTATAATTTAATCCTTAAAATAAATTAATCCCTATCTTAAAAAAATGGAATATATAATTCTATCACTAAAAAATTAAATTTAATTCAATTATCATATATTTTAAATATGTCACACGAATATAGCTCAATTATTATGATTTTTTTTTTGAATTCACTGATTATGATATATATGCAGTAACAAAAATAAATTTGTAATTTAATCGTTAAAATAAATTAATTTTTACTTTAAAAAAAATAGAACATATAATTTCATCCATAAAAAAAAATTAAGCTTAATTCAATTATCCATATATTCTAAATATGTCAACAGGCAGTATAGCTCAATTATTATTTAGTTTTAATGGAAAATGTAAATCAAACCGTTATTTTTACGGAGAAATTTAAAATCTTCAAGAAAAAAAAAATTGAAGTAAATTTAAAAAATTAATTCCCAAGTGAAGTAAGAGTACAAACCAAAATATTAAGTCCTTCGTATAGAAGAAAGATTGAAATGATTTGAATCTCTCCATTTTCTTTCGTTCTTATCAAAACGAGGACCGGAATGGAAAATCCAACTTCGTTTGCAATTGCAGCCGAAATTGGAAAATCTTCTACTAAACTAATACCGATGCCATTTTAATATTCCATCTCCAATTATTCGTTTGCCGCAAATCAAGGGAACACAGAATCAAACAAGGAGGGCCAGCCATTAAACTCGGTGAATCCGTGGGAGAAGCTGTTCCTGTTTCCTGTTTCTTGTTTCAAGTTTCAACCGAAGCAGATAAGTTCCTTCCAAATTTCGTACCAAAAATTTACAGTATGATGATCTGTTAGATGTAATGGGATTGAGGGATATAAGGGGGCATGGTGCGTTATATTGGGAAGTGTGAAGATAAAGATAATCCGATTTGTCTATTGTTTCTGACACCTCTTTGAATTTCTGAAGTAAACTGGCGATGGGTTTTCAAGAACTGTGATAAGAACAGCAAGTTTGTTCATCTTGGTCTGTGAATAATATGCTGGTTCGTGAGCAGAGTTCGAGGGATTCGGATGTTGATTATGGAAGAAGGTTATCTGGTGTTTTTGAAAGTTTGGTTAGGAGAAAACAGGTGGATTCTGAGAATGTAACGAGGGAGAATCATCAACTGGCTAAGAAATTATCTACGCTTGACCTTGTTGCCATTGGTGAGTTCTTGGGGGTTTTTCATGATTCTGCTTTCTGTAATTTGCTCCTTCTGGGATGGATTGAGTAGGGTCATGTTTAATGGTTGTTTGATTTTTTCTTCTGTTCTAGATTCTTGCTTTTCCATGGACTATTTTGCTTACAATGTTTTGAAATTGACCTATGAATCATTGGGAATTGTGCTGCCTATGTTGTCCAAGTTGTTTTTAAGACAATTCTATGAGTTTTCTAATGTAAACTTGATTTTGTTGGGAGAGGAGTACCACGTTAACTAATTAAGGGAAAGATCATGAGTCTATAAGGAATACTATCTTGATAAAGGGTGTTATTTGTTCGAGGATTCTAGGGAAGAAGTCGAGCCTCGATTAAGGAGAGGTTGTTTGAGGACTCCATCCATAGGCCTCGGGAATGGCTCTATGGTGTACTTTGTTCGAGGGGATGATTGTTGGGAGAGGAGTCCCACATTGACTAATTAAGGGAAAGATCTGGGTTTATAAGTAAGGAATACTATCTCTATTCGTATAAGGCCTTTTGGGAAAACCAAAAGTAAAGCCATGAGAGCCTATGTTCAAAGTGGATAATATCATACCATTGTGGAGGTTCGTGGATCCTAACAGATTTTGTTATTTGAATGTGTTTATCATGTCTCGAACATATAAATTCTTTCTTGCGGATTGGGTTTCTATTGTTTTTGGTTGGTTAAACTAAAAGAGTTAATGATATGTGATGATTGCTTTTCTTCCTCCTCATCAGGAGTTGGAGCTACAATTGGAGCTGGAGTGTATATTTTGGTTGGAACAGTTGCCAGAGAGCACGCAGGACCCTCTCTTACAATATCATTCTTTATTGCTGGGGTAGCTGCAGCACTCTCAGCTTTTTGTTATGCGGAGCTTGCTTGTCGATGCCCATCTGCAGGGAGTGCCTATCACTATACATACATATGCGTTGGAGAAGGGTACGACGATTTTTTTTATAGCGTTCCGAGCTAGCTTACACATATATTCACCAATTTCACAGCACAATTACTTGTCTCTACAATACTTGGTTGCTAGAAAATTCATTATTGAATGACAATGAGGCTTCACTTTTACTATTAATCCGAAAGAATGTGATTTGTGTTATATATAGCTGGCTGTAAGCAGCTAGCCGCTTATTCGTTACATTGTGCATAAACTTATTTGACCCTCGTTTGGCGACTAACTGTGTGGTTGATTACTCCCAGAGTTGCTTGGTTGGTTGGCTGGGCACTGATTCTGGAATGGACGATCGGTGGTTCTACGGTGGCTCGTGGCATAACTCCCAATCTGGTATAGTAAAAACTTCCTACATTCACTCATGGTCTTAAACTTGAGACTGGGAGTTGGATACTTGGTTCCTTATATGAGACTAAACATGCGTTATTATAGAACTTTTGAGGAATATATTAAACAATAATAATAAAAAGAAACGGCTAACGTGAGCATAACTCATTTGGCTCAAACATTATATCCTCGATCAAAACATTAGAGGTTCGAATCTCTACTCACATGTGCAGTTGAATTTATTTATCATGCATGAGATGTTTATGGTGCTCACTGCGCAATTTCTCGTGATGCTACCGTTTCTGTTCATTTCAGGCACTGTTTTTGGGAGGTGAGGATAAGTTACCGGTTTTCTTGGCCCGTATTACGATCCCTGGACTTGGTATTGTTGTTGATCCATGTGCAGCAATCTTAATCTGTATTGTTACTGCCCTTTTGTGCTTTGGGATAAAGAAGGTGTTTTCAGTAGAACCATGAAATCTTTTCTTATCTCATCTGGTTTCACTTGTGGGTTCCTTTATTGTGAAGTACAATGGTTATTTTTCAGAGTTCATTGGCTCAAACCATAGTCACAACTATAAATGTCTGTGCTTTGCTTTTCATTGCTATAGTCGGTGGATATCTTGGTTTCAGAGATGGATGGGTTGGATACGAACTTCCGAACGGGTAAAGGAAACTACGTTGTTTGTGATTAAATTTTTATTCGAATGCGTATCCCTTAGTTTACACTTTCTTATGTTCTTGTAGATACTTCCCCTTCGGTGTGAATGGGATGTTTGCTGGATCTGCAGTAGTTTTCTTTTCATATATCGGATTTGATTCAATTACTAGCACTGCTGAGGAGGTACATTTACGATCTCGTTATCGCTGTGAGATAATACTTTCTTGTACCAGGAAATGAAAATGACCTCATTTATAGTTTATGTTAACAACTTCATTCTCACTTAAGATCACGAGGAACGGGTTAAGGATACGAATAAGAACACTGAAAATATGGATTTAGAAATTCTGTTTCGTTTGGTCTACCTCTTGATAGTTTTATAGCATTTCATCACTATTTGAACCTTTGAATTGACAGATGAAAAATCCTCAACGAGATTTGCCCCTTGGCATAGGACTCACTATGCTTATCTGTAGCGTTTTGTATATGCTCGTTTCGACGGTGATAGTTGGCTTGGTACCGTATTATGCCTTGGATCCAGACACCCCTATCTCCTCTGCATTTGCTAGCTATGGTGTGCAATGGGCCATGTGAGGATTCTCTAAATTGAGGGAAATTCATGGGAATCTTTGCTTGTTCTGTTTATTTTTTACTTTCAGTATTTCTTTTAAAAGCTAGCATTTTCATTCTCAGGTACGTAATTACGGTTGGGGCAGTGACTGCTCTTTTTGCAAGCTTATTGGGTTCAATTCTTCCTCAGGTATGTGCTATAAAAAGTTACTTTCCATGGTAGATAGTAGGGCAATTACGGTTCATGGGTTATCGTTTTGGTTGGCAACTGGTCGTGTGTTGGTACAGCTATTAGTTCCTTGAAGAGGTCGATTTTCGTTTTTGTTTTCGATTAAGGTGGCCACTTGCTGGTGATTATGGCAGTAGTCTAGTTTTTCTTTGCTCCTAGCCCACCTTTATTAATCTCCAGAAAGGCCTTGTGCAGTCTAGTTTACACCAGGCAACCTATTGGGATGTCTTGAACTAGGGGTCTGTACGGATGACGGTGAATGCTAGTTCAAATCTCTGTCGGTTCTCTCAAACTACATTGAGATATCATCTAGAGCTTGAACTAGGGGTGTGTCAGTTCTCTCGAAACATCCCAAGCCCTCACACCAGGCAACCTATTGGGATGTCTTGAACTAGGGGTATGTACGGATGACGGTGAATGCTAGTTCAAGCTCTGTCGGTTCTCTCAAACTACATTGAGATATCATCTAGAGCTTGAACTAGGGGTGTGTCAGTTCTCTCGAAACATCCCAAGCCCTCACACCAGGCAACCTATTGGGATGTCTTGAACTAGGGGTATGTACGGATGACGGTGAATGCTAGTTCAAGCTCTGTCGGTTCTCTCAAACTACATTGAGATATCATCTAGAGCTTGAACTAGGGGTCTGTCAGTTCTCTCGAAACATCCCAAGCCCTCACACCAGGCAACCTATTGGGATGTCTTGAACTAGGACTAGGGGTATGTGACGGTGAATGCTAGTTCAAATCTCTGTCGGTTCTCTCAAACTACATTGAGATATCATCTAGAGCTTGAACTAGGGGTGTGTCAGTTCTCTCAAAAACATCCCAAGCCCTCACACCAGGCAACCTATTGGGATGTCTTGAACTATGGGTATGTACGAATGACGGTGAATGCTAGTTCAAGCTCTGTCGGTTCTCTCAAACTACATTGAGATATCATCTAGAGCTTGAACTAGGGTCGAACCATCCCAAGTCCTCACACCAGGCAACCTATTGGGATGTCTTGAACTAGGGGTCTGTACGGATGACGGTGAATGCTAGTTCAAGCTCTGTCGGTTCTCTCAAACTACATTGAGATATCATCTAGAGCTTGAACTAGGGGTCTGTCAGTTCTCTCGAAACATCCCAAGCCCTCACACCAGGCAACCTATTGGGATGTCTTGAACTAGGGGTATGTACGGATGACGGTGAATGCTAGTTCAAGCTCTGTCGGTTCTCTCAAACTACATTGAGATATCATCTAGAGCTTGAACTAGGGTCGAACCATCCCAAGTCCTCACACCAGGCAACCTATTGGGATGTCTTGAACTAGGGGTCTGTACGGATGACGGTGAATGCTAGTTCAAATCTCTGTCGGTTCTCTCAAACTACATTGAGATATCATCTAGAGCTTGAACTAGGGGTGTTTCAGTTCTCTCGAAACATCCCAAGCCCTCACACCAGGCAACCTATTGGGATGTCTTGAACTAGGGGTATGTACGGATGACGGTGAATGCTAGTTCAAGCTCTGTCGGTTCTCTCAAACTACATTGAGATATCATCTAGAGCTTGAACTAGGGGTCTGTCAGTTCTCTCGAAACATCCCAAGCCCTCACACCAGGCAACCTATTGGGATGTCTTGAACTAGGGGTATGTACGGATGACGGTGAATGCTAGTTCAAGCTCTGTCGGTTCTCTCAAACTACATTGAGATATCATCTAGAGCTTGAACTAGGGGTCTGTCAGTTCTCTCGAAACATCCCAAGCCCTCACACCAGGCAACCTATTGGGATGTCGTGCTTTTATTTTAAATGTGAACTACTTAAATGTTAAAATTTCACATTCCTTTATTTTCCAGCCCCGGATCCTAATGGCCATGGCTAGAGATGGATTGTTACCCTCTATTTTTGCAGACATCAATAAGCACACTCAAGTTCCAGTAAAGGGCACCATTATAACAGGTCTTTTTGCAGCAGCTCTGGCCTTTTTTATGGATGTTTCACAGTTGGCTGGAATGGTAAATCAAGGTTTTGATATAAGCTGAAGATGAAATGATTGAAGAACGATCAAATCTATTAAAAACATAAACAGAATACATTAAGATTCTAATTCCATCTCTTCTTATATGCTTCTTCCGTTGAATACAGGTAAGTGTAGGAACACTTCTTGCATTTACTACAGTTGCCTTATCAGTTCTGATACTCAGATATGTTCCACCACATGAGTCCCCACTTCCATCTTCACTTCAAGACGCTATCAACTCGAAATTATCACAGTTAGATGGTGAGAGCCTGGAAACCGATAGCAATGTCGTTGGAGATTCATCTGGTTCAAGCGACAAAGGAAACACCATGCTCAGTTACCCTCTTATCGAGAGAGACGTATCTCGAGGTTAGAATGACTACTATCTCTACGTCTTGTAAAATTTTTCTTTTATAAGAAACAAGCTGTTTGTAAGTGAAACGAAGAATGCGTAAAGATTGAACCGAGAGATTATTCCATGAATAATAATCCGTTAAGCCTCGGATTGTAGATGGTAAGGATCCTGATATTCATGTTGTTGGAGCTATAAGTTGACATCTTTTTAAAATGAATGCAGAAGAGAAAAGGCGAAAAACGGCTGCTTGGGCTATTGCACTTGTCTGTATAGGAATTCTAATAGTTACATTCACAGCTTCAGCCAAGTATCTCCCCAGGTAATCAACTTTAGAAGCCTACGTTTTAAGGGTGTGGAAACCATGATGTATGTACGAAGTCTTAAGGATTGATTAAGAAAATGGGAAAGGAAAACAATGATGCGTTGCCTAAAATATACGAGCAAGACAAATTATTTTTTAATATCCTTTGTCTGACGTATTGTGAGATCCCACGTCGGCTGGAGAGGTGAACAAAACATTCTTTATAAGGGTGTGGAAACCTCTCCCCAACAGACACGTTTTAAAATCATGAGGCTGACGGCGATACGTAACGGGCCAAAGCGGACAATATCTGTTAGCGCTGAGCTTGAGCTGTTACACATGATATTAGAACCAGACACCGGATGGTATGCCAGCGAGGATGCTGGGCCCCCAAAGAGGTGAATTGTGAGATCCCACGTCGTTTGGAGAGGGGAACAAAAACATTTTTTTACAAGGGTGTGGAAACCTCTCCCTAATAAATGTGTTTTAAAATCGTGAGGCTAACGGCGATACGTAACGGGCCAAAACGGACAATATCTATTAGCAGTGGGCTTGAGCAGTTACACATGGTATCAGAACCAGATACTGGGCCCCCAAGGAGGGTGGATTGTGAGATCCCACATCGGTTGGAGATGGAAACAAAACATTCTTTATAAGGGTGTGGAAACCTCTCCCTAACAAACGCGTTCTAAAATCGTGAGACTGACGGCAATACGTAACGGGCCAAAATAGACAATATCTATTAGCGGTGGGCTTGAGCTGTTACACGAGGAGCACAAATTTCTTCCATGTTTTAGGCCTTAGCTCTATGGAACATTATATTATTGCTAAAAACATTATGTATGGACGGCGTGAACTATCTAAAGTAGCGCACGACCTATTTTGAATTTAGTTCTAACGATTTCTGTTACCAGCATTCCTCGCTTCGTCTCCTGTGGAGTCGGTGGAGTTCTTCTATTGGGTAGCCTGATTGTGCTAGCTTCCTTAGATCAAGATGATGCAAGACACAGCTTTGGCCATAGAGGAGGTTTGTATCATTTATACTATGAAATCATAGTTATCTATCCTATAATTGATTTTATCTTTGAATCAAGTCGGTGGAGGTGGCTAGGCTTAACACTTGCTTACGAGGGTTACTAGGCCTTTTTGTAATGTAATTATGAGTTTGATCATGTTCTTTTAGATTCGAGTCCTTTTTCCAGCAAGCGTCGAACTCTTTTTACTGTTGGGGCTTGGTTTTTTTGTCTTTTTTGTGCGCGCTTGGGTATATTCTTTCATCTCTCTCTTTGAGATCCTACATTGATTGGGGAGGGGAACAAAACATTCTTTATAACGGTGTGGAAACTTCTCCTTAGTAGACACGTTTTAAAATCTTGAGGGGAAGCCCTTGAAGGAAAAATCCAAAGAGGACAATATCTACTAGCGGTGGGCTTAGGCTGTTACAAATGGTATCAAAGTCAGTCACCGGCCGTTGGGCACCCAAGGGGGTGGATTGTGAGATTCCACATCGGTTGGAGAGGGGAACGGAACATTCCTTACAAGGGTGTAGAAACATCTCCCTAGCAGACGCGTTTTAAAACCTTGAGGGGAAGCCCTTGAAGGGAAAGCCCAAAGAGGACAACATTTGCTAACGGAGAGGTTGGGCTGTTACAAAGGGTATCAGAGCCAGTCACCGGTTGCTGGGCTCCCAAAGGGGGTGGATTTTGGGATTCCACATCGGTTGAAGAGGGTAACGAAACATTCCTTATAAGAGTATGGAAATCTCTCCTTAGCAAACGCGCTTTAAAACCTTGAGGGGAAGTCTTTGAAAGAAAAACCTAAAGAGGACAATATCCACTAGCGGTGGGCTTGAGTTGCTACAAATGGTATCAGAGCCAGTCACCTGTCGCTGGCCCCCAAGGGGGGCGGATTGTGAGATTCCACATTGATTGGAGAAGGGAACGAAACATTTCTTATAAGGGTGTGGAAACTTCTTTCTAGCAGACACGTTTTAAAATCTTGAGGGGAAGCCCTTGAAAGGAAAACCCAAAAATGACAATATCTGCTAGCGGTGGGTTTGGGCTGTTACACTCTTAGTTTCTTCTTAAAAAAAAAACTCATTGAACTCGATTAAATTTGCTAACGACACCTCTTGAATGAATTGTTATTCGTTGACTATATAGTGTTCAAATGACAATGTCATCTGGATCTTACTTAGCTATGCTTGTCATTATCTGTCTCTCAGGTTTTGCTTGCCCATACGTACCTTTCTTACCAGCTGCTTGCATTCTTATTAACTCATACTTGCTGATTGATCTTGGGTGAGTATATTGAGACATGAACTTACCATTCAAATCAACTTCTGATGAATTTTTATACTGATCTATATACTTTCAACACTTCCCTTTTCAAACCCGACTTTCAGGCTCGCAACTTGGATCCGGGTTTCTGTCTGGTTTGCGATCGGCGCATTGGTTTACGTGTTTTATGGTCGGACTCATAGCTCACTGGTTAATGCAGTCTACGTGCGCACCGATTATGTCGACGAGATCTGTTGCTCATCGAATCATGTAGCATAGTCTTCATACATAGCTTGGTACATCGAAAAAGGTTTGCTATGCCTCTATGCTCATTTATGTGAAAGTAAACTCGAATAGTACATTTGGGGGGTATATATCGATCAAATTTGTATATTTGGTTCCTAAACTTTAATAGTATTTTGTTTCTTTAAATTTATTGTAAAAAGTTCTCAAAGTACATAAAAATGTAAAGTAGAATATTGTCATTTGGGTTCGTGTAGTTCTATTTGGGTCAATAAGGTCTCGTTTTGTTGCCCTCGTGTTCGCCCCTAAATCATTCTCGTGTTCTTTTTTTCCAATCATATGTATAATTTTGTTGGTTATATTACACGTTTAATTCTGAACTTTGAGATTTATATTTAGTTTGTTATTGGACTTTAAAAAATATATATTATGTCGATGGATTTTCAATTTTGTTTCAGTTAGGGGTGTACATTCAATCCGACAGCCCGACAATCCAGACTAACCCAACCCGAACTAAAAAGGTTGGGTTGGGTTGGGTTGGATTAGCATTTTGAGTAGGATTAGGTTCATTTTTTCTGAACCCAAACTGAATCAGTTCGAATTCGAGTTTGTGGGACAAAATTTTTGAGTTGACCCAAGCTAAATAAAAATATATTAAATATATTAAGAATCTGTCATTATTAATGGATTTGCCAGAGTAATACCTTGGTCGGTCTAAAGAATCTCACGCCTGATTTCGACACCAGTCAAATATGTTTACAACAACATTGAACTATGTTAATATATTATAATTTTACTCTTTGTTTTTAGGATTGTATTCGAATATTTATAAATTGTGGATAAATAAAACTTTAAAAAAAATTGACAACTCAACTCGAACCCAACTCGAAAATAGAGGGTTGGGTTGTGAAAAGTTCTGGGTTGAGTTGGGTTACCAATCCAACCAACCCGAACTTGAGTCAAAAAAATCTTCAACCCAACCCAACCAAACATGTACACCCTTAGTTTAAGTAGATTCTTAAACTTTAAACATATCTTAACCATAACTTCCAATTTTGTGTTTAATAATTAAACAATATATTTTAAAAAATTGATATAAATTTGAATTTTATGTTTAACATAATCCTAAGTTTCGGTTTTGTGTTGAGTAAATTTGTGGATTTTAAAAATATCGAATGTATCAAAATGTAGGTCATTTAGCCTATGATCACGGTGGTACAATTAACCCGTTCACTAACGAGTAATTACCACAATTTTATTTTACAAGAACCATTACAATACGTGTAAAAGGTCCTATAACATTTAAAAACAACATTTTCATGTAAGCACAACCATCACAACAATCACAAAACAAACAAAATGTATGCTATCTCTAACGATCACGAAAGGCGTCCAACATAAAAACCACTTACCTCAATCCGAAAAAAGGGTAAACAATCTACTATGATCCACATCCTCTTTTAGCTAGCCAATAGTTCCGCACAACTCTTTCCCTCAATGTTATGCGGTTTAATTCCTTAGAGATACTCTAATTATGATGTCATGGAATGTCACGGGTATACTTGGATCTTGAATGATCCAACGAACATCAACACTAATGATTTTGGGTTCGACTTACAAATAAGTGAACTCGTTAGAACACCTTCAGACTAGATGGAATGAACTGTATGTTGTACGAATAAAACATACTATGTGGTTTATCTACGTACTTTTCTACATGTATTTCCAATATACTAATCTATATATGTTATGACACCATGTTTACGTTATGTCTTATGAGACACTTGATGTGTCGTGCATGAGTAGAATGATGATATGTCATGCACACACATGTACGTCTCATAGGAATGTTATGTCATGAATAGTATGGAAGTATGAAGTGCATTGTAACCATATACCATGATTTAATAATGTGGGACTTCATGCATGTTATATGTCACGAGCACGAGATACTTTCTTAATATGTTTTGTACAAACGCATACACCATGATATGATACACGCTCCTTTCTTTCCATTAGTTTCTGACAACGTGAGCATATGCTAGCTAGTAGCCAAATCTAGGAAGGATACATACGAGTCCCACACAGTGGGTTTATATATGTGCGTGAACCATGTGTAGAGAAGTACTATATCCAAATTAATATTCTAAAAGTACAAAAGACCCGTAAAGATAGTATTTAAATCTTTTATTTATTATTCTTTTCTAGTATTAAATATTAACTATATATTTGATTAAAAAAAACCTTATATTACTTATTTATAATTTTCGTTTTTATTTAACCTAATTTAACTAATTAATATGATCTGAGCAACCTAAATTCAGATTATTTGATGATCCGAGCAATCTGAATAAATTTCAAAATTCAATGCAACCTACTCCTCTATTCTTTAGTTGTGTTTGATAAGTCCAGTAACAAATTGTTAGAACAGAGAACATAAACAATTAGTTGAACATAAAAATATCTAGGAACATATCCATAGAGAAATCCTAAGAGACCCAAAGATTAGAACTATATTTGAAACAGAAGTTGACTAGACCACCAACTTAAAAAAAAATGAAAAGATCGTCTTATTCAAAACCCCTTCTCTCTCACTTCACACCTTGGAACCCACGTTCTTATAGAGAGAGGCGCTTTCACATCTTCTTAACCCGAAATGGCAAATGGCTGGGGAGAGGAAAGGTTCCTTTTTTTAGGGTACCCCCGGGAACAGAGTCAAATTCTCCCTACCCAAGGTTATATATGCTAAGCCATTGTTATCTTTCTCTTGCTTGCTTATATAACGTCTCTTTCAAAAAAATCTCTCTTTTTAAAATCTCTCTCTCTCCTCGTTTTCTAAAACCTTCTTTTAAAACCGAGGCTAGAGGCTCGATCATACGTCGCTTGGCCGTAGGCGACGCAAGAACAAATTGGCTTAGCTCACTTGTCATTGGAAAGTGAGTGCCGCACAATCGCTAGTCCGCTGCCTTCGAAAGTGCGATTGTGTCAAGTGAGTGTTAGATTGTCGAACTGTTTTTTCTAATTATTTAAAAAAATCCTATTTATCTATTATACATGTTATATAATAACTAAAATTTCATAAAAATGAATACAGCGACCTTGATTAGGGTTGAACTGAGTTGTAATCATATTTGTCGGGTTGACTCAGCAAAAAATGTCAGCTCTCATATTCACCCAAATTTTTAATTTTTAAAAAATTCAACCTAACAAAAAAAAAAGGACCATAATTCTCTTTTTTTTTTCTTTTTAATTTGAAAGTCAAATTAAACGTTTGGTGGTCCCATTACAAAATAAATAAATAAATCACCACCCTCCATTATAGACTTCCGAATTCGAGGGACAATCTCATTTTCGATAGACATATCTTAAGTTGTTAAACTATATATAATTGTAACTAAATATGTCCGATCATATTAAGACGTGTGATCACTGTTAGGATCGCACAACAACGCACACACTCGATCTAGATGAACACAAAGAACATAATAGAGAAAATGCAAGCAAAATATTGGCTAAAGGTTTTGTATTGATGACTACCAATACGTAAGAGAGAATACAGACAAAAAGTACATTTTCAAACTGATATTTATATATATATATATATATAGTTTAGCTTACTATATATACCTTTACCATATATAACCCTCCCCTATATATAACTAGAGCTTTTTACTATACATAGCTACATTTTACTTTATATGGCATTTACCGAATATAGATTTACTAT
The DNA here is from genome assembly GCF_002738365.1 of Cucurbita moschata. Lineage (NCBI taxonomy): Eukaryota > Viridiplantae > Streptophyta > Magnoliopsida > Cucurbitales > Cucurbitaceae > Cucurbita > Cucurbita moschata. Next base: position 4,569,174 of record NW_019268531.1, read on the forward strand.
GTATAATGGTTGACTAACCTATAAATTTAATAATATTTAGATGTTGAATAAAATAAATTTTATGTGCTAAAAATTAATATTTTAATGATATGTCACGTGCTAAAATATAGCTCTTTAGTAATACTTCAATAATAAAAAATTATTTTATTTTTTTGATATGGAGAATTATTAATGGCTCATTAAAAAAAAAAAATAGCGCCCATTAAAATATTGTTGGCTAATAATTATTTAGTCAATTTAAAATATTTAAAATGTTACGATCAAATAAGAAAAATTAGGTGAAGTGAACGGGATGAATAGGTTCTGATATGACATAGGTCAAGTTAGACCACGTCAAGCAAAATTAGATTATTACCAGCTAAGTAAAGTTTAAGGTCTACGAAAAATGTATATTATATCTTTTGAGTCTTTTACATATTCGAAATGTTTAAAATTGATTTATCTCAGTACGTTTTCAATAGTTCTAACACCCCAAGATTCTAAGCGACCAGATGTATAGATTCAAGTGTACCCAGAGGGTGGACTAAACTTGAGGAGTTAGTCTCGAACTCCTAAAACGAGAGACGAGATGTAAATGACCTAGAAGCCCAAAAAAACTTGTAGACTTCTACGACAAAGATGACTAAAAGAGCTAATAGGCTTGAAAGTAGGGTGAACGATGTCATCTGAACCCCTAAGACCTTTGAGTTTAATAATAGATCGAAGCGAAAGACACAATTCTATAAATTGGTCTCAAAGAGAGATTAAGGACTACGCGGGTGGTAAGCTCATCTATTGAGCGTAGAATAGATAGAGGCAAAAGCTGCAGATTCGTAAACCAGTACCGAAAAGAGATTAGGGACTACATTAGTATATTACGAGGGATATCTTTATTGTGTGAAGAAATGAGTTAAACTCTGATGCCATGACTCCATGAACCAGTCTTACATGGATAGACATCACGTGGGAGTGCTCCTATTGAGTGTAGAAACGGATCCAGACAAAAACTGCAGTTTCGCGATCTTGATAGGTGACCAAAATTACATAGGTATTTGACTCGTGATGGATGATTAAGATCTGTTGAGGACTTCACGGCTTACTTACAAGCTTAGATAGCTACAGTACATAGCCTGAACTTCTTAGAGCCCAAAGAAAAACACGTGATAACATACTAGGTTAAGGATGCGATAAAGAGTCTACAAGTAGGTTGCTTATTAGATATATTTATAAACTCAGCTGTTTTTTCCTTTTCTTTTTTAGGTATCGATCGAGGTGAGGAGGTGCTCGAGAGCTGTGTTATCATAGAGGGGTGTCCACGAGGAGTGTTAATTAATTTGTATCTTTTTTTGGGTTTTCATTTGTAGTCTTTTTGTATCCTACACATGTTTTTCATTTGTTAATAACCTGAACAACACCGTTTTGAACCGTTTCTTTTTATTGGATTTTTAAGAATGGTTACATGTCTTTTAATCCGCGCAAAATTTTACTGCATTTTTCATATTTTATTGTTTGTTTTATTTTACTTTTAATTTAATTATTTTCACTTTCGCCTTTTCATCGCAGTCCAATTTCTCAAAGACTTGAAAATTAGGTCGTGACATTATGCACATTGTATATTACGAGCACTTTTCTAATATGTTTTGTACGAACACGTACACCATGATATGATACACATGTCTTCTTTCCATTGGTTTCTGTCGATGTGTGTTAGAAGAATTTGATTGGTCAAAATAGTTAGAGTATTTTCAGTGATCTAGTTTAAATATTTTTCAGATTTATTTCCCACATTTGTTTACAAGATTTTGGGAAAGTTTCTATTTATGGTTATTTGTAAGGCTATAAAAGCCAAGTTCAGTATTCAATAATATCATCACTCCGAACTTCAATTGTTTATGTTTCTAGCTTAGTTATGTCAAAACCTAACAATTGGTATCAGAGCTGCAATTTTTTAGTGATCAAATAGAGAGAGTATAAGTGAAGACAAAGTTCTAACGAGTATCCTTCACTTCGATGGTCACTATGATCATTGGAGTGAGCTAATGAAAAATTTGCTCAGAGCAAAAGGTCTATGGAGTGTGGTGAAGATTGGTTTCTCAGAACTAGAGAAAGAAACAACGTCAATTGAGGCACAAAAGAGCCACCTTGATGGTGCTAGACTCGAACCAAGTAAAGCATTACCTCTTCCAGGCAATTGATCTTACTGTTTTTGAACAAATCTTGGATCGTCGCACAGCCTGTGGGACTCAATGAAGCAAAAATTTGGTGGAAAGCAAAAAGTGAAGAAATCTCTTCTTAATGCATTAAGGAGAGAATTTGAGATCCTAGAGATGAAGAATGATGAAAGCATCACAGATTATTTTGCAAGAGTGATGATAATCTCCAATAAGATGAGACGCAACGGAGAAGATATGCCAGACAAGAAAATTGTAGAAAAAAATTATGCGTACTCTAACTCAAAAATTTACTTATGTTGTAGTATCCATTGAGGAATCCAAAGATATTGATAACATGTCCATTGATGAATTACAAAGTTCATTAGTGGTGCATGAACAAAAATTTCGAAGATCCAGCATTAATGGAGAGGAGCAAGTTCTAAAAGTCGAAAGACGAACGGAAATAAGTAATAAAGGAAGAGGAACTTACAAGGGTAGAGGATGCGGAAGAGGAAGATCAACTTTCAACAAAGCAACTGTTGAATGTTACAGGTATCATGAATTAGGTCATTTTCAATATGAATGTCGAAAGATGAATAACGAATTGAATTATGCAAAGCTGGAAGAAGAGGATGAAATGTTTTCAAGCTTAGACAAAACATTTTCCCACATTGTCAAACGTGGAAATAATGAAAGTTACGGGAAAGGGTGCAGTGAAATTAACTTTGCATGGGGTTCGTTGCACTATCAGTAATGTGTATTGGGTACCTGAACTAAAAAATAATCTCTTGAGCGTTGGACAACTATAAGAAAAAGGAGTAGCAGTGCTGTTTAAAGATGGTGTACGTAGCATTTATCATCCACAGAAAGGAAAAATAGTAGAGTCAATTATAAGCACAAATCGAAAGTTTATTTTGGGTACTGAACCATCTACCACAACAAATGAAGAAAGATGCCTCCAAGTTTCAAATATGGATCAGTCAACACTTTGGCATCATCGAAATGGTCATCTCGGCTACAAAGGCTTGTGCACCTTGAAACACAAAAACATGGTGAAAGGCCTGCCGCAAATTGGAGCTCCAAACACCACCTGTGAGGCATGTATGAAAGGCAAGCAACATCGGACTCCATTTCCAAAAATGGGTAAATTGAGAGCAATGGAAAAATTAGACTGGGGAAAACATTGAAATTGATAAGAACACAGTCGAAGGAGGAGGAATCACAGAGGAAACAACTAAACTAGTTGCTAAAACAATTGAACCAGTTGCTGAAAACGAAGAAGGGAAAATTACGGAAGAAACGACTGAATCGTTTGCTGAAACAATTGAACCAGTTGTTGAAAACAATTTTCTAGTAACTGTTGGACCAGACTTGACAATAAGGGAGGGGAGAAATCGACATCTACCTGTATGGTTAGCAGATTCCGGTGAAATATATGAGAAAAAGGGAAGTGAGGAGATGGTGTGCAAACTTCAAAAGGCTCTTTACGAATTAAAACAAGCACCTAGAACCTAGTTTAGCCGAATAGAATCCTACTTCGTCAAGGAAGGATTCAAAAGCAGTTCTAGTGAGCAAACACTCTTCATCAAGAGGAAGGGAGGTACATTTCTTATTGTAAGCATTTAAGTTAATGATCTTTTATTTACTGGAGACGATGAAGAATTATTGGAGGAGTTTAAACGTTCCATGAAGAAAGAGTTTGATATGACTGACTTGGGTCAGATGAGATTTTTTCTTGGAATAGAGGTAATACAAAGATTAGATGGTATTTTTATATGTCAAAGAAAGTATGCGGCTGAAGTTTTAAATCGATTTGGCATAGAGAATTACAATTCTATTTGTAATCCCATTGTTCTAGGACAGAAAATTGGCAAAGACGAAAGTGGTGCAAAAGTAGATGTAACTTTGTATAAACAAATAGTGGGAAGTCTGATGTATCTCACAGCTACTCGTCTTGATCTCATGTTTGTTGTAAGTTTGATTAGTCGTTTTATGGCATGTTCAACGCAACAACATTTTGTAGCAGCTAAAAGGGTTTTAAGGTACTTGAAAGGTACAGTAGATTATGGTGTCTTTTATAGAAAGAAAGAAGTTAGTGATTTAAATGGATTTACTGATAGTGACTATGCCGGAGACATGGAAGATAACAAGAGTACTTCAGACTATGTGTTTATGATGAGTGGATGAGCAGTAGCTTGGTCTTCTCGTAAATAGTCTATAGTCACCTTATCAACCACAAAAGTTGAGTTTGTTGCTGCTAGTGCCTGTGCATGTCAAGTTGTTTGGATGAGGAGGATACTCAAAAAGATTGGTTAGTCTGAAATAGAAGGAACAAAGCTAATGTGTGATAATACTTCAACTATTAAGCTATCCAAAAATCCATGTGATGTCTCACATTGGCTGGGGGAGGAGAACAAATCACCCTTTCTAAGGGTGTGGAAACCTTCCCTCAGTAGACGCGTTTTAAAGCCTTGAGGGGAAGGACGAAAGGAAAAGCCCAAAGAGGACAATATCTGCTAGCGGTGGATCTGGGTCGTTACAAATGGTATCAGAGCCAGTCACCAGACGATGTGTCGGCCTTCTCGCTGTTCCCTGAACAGGGGTAGACACGAGGTGGTGTGCCAGTAAGGACGCTGGGTCCCAAAGGGGGTGGATTTGGGGGTGGTCCCACATCGATTGGATAAAGAAACAAGTGCCAGCGAGGACGCTGGGCCCCGAAGGGGGGTGGATTGTGATGTCCCACATTGGTTGGGGAGGAGAACAAATCACCCTTCCTTTCTAAGGGTGTAGAAACCTTCCCCTAGTAGACGCGTTTTAAAGCCTTGAGGGGAAGGACGAAAGGGAAAGCCCAAAGAGGACAATATCTGCTAGCGGTGGATCTGGGTCGTTACAATCCAGTTTTATATGGACGTTCCAAACACATAAGAGTAAGATTTCACTTTCTTAAAGATCTTACAAAAGAAGAAACTGTTAATTTATTATTTTGTGGTACCCGAAATCAGCTTGCTGATTTATTGATAGAGTCTCTAAAATTAAAAGCATTCCGGAAGTTGCGTGAAGAACTTCTGGAAGTTGCTGAAGTCTGATGAACAACTACAAGAAATAGTTCCCACCATGAACCATATTGAATGTGATTGCATTTTCCAACCCCAACAATGAATTATCGTACTTGAACCAAATCATACAACCGATAGCATTAAATCAACCATGTGTTCATGAACCACGAGCGTGATCAAGATGCATCGTAGGGTTTGTATTCCATTACGTACCCATTTATGATTTGGGTATTTTAGTCATTTACTAAAGCTATATTAATTTTTACCACTTTTAAAATAACAAAAATCTTTTCCAATTTTTAAAACGTACAATCAAATTTCTATTTGGGCTTCTATTTGGGCCGAAGGAAGCCCACTCAACCTTCCATGTAATAAAAGCAAGGCCCATGAATAATTTCGGTTTTTTTTTAAATATTTTTAAAAATGTTTACAATATTATTTTAATATTTAAAGTAGGGTAAAGTTGGATTAGGCTGTAACAATATTTTTGAGTCGGTCTGTAATGGCTCAAGCCCACCACTAGCAGATATTGTTCTCTTTAGGCTTTAAAACGTGTCTAAGATGTTTCCACACTCTTTTAAAGGGTGTTTCGTTCTTCTCCCTCACCGATGTTGAATCTCACAATCCACCCCCCTCCAGGGCCCAATGTACTCACTACCACTCGTTCATTTCTCCCATTGATGTGAGACCCCCACCAAATCCACCCCCCCTTCAAGACTTAGCGTCCTTGCTGACACACTGCCTCGTGTCTACCCCCTTCGGGGAACAACCTCCTCGTTGGCACATCGTCCAGTGTCTAACTCTTATACCATTTGTAACAGCCCTCAAGGCTTTAAAACGCGTATACTAGGGAAGAGTTTCCATACTTTTTAAAGAGTGTTTCGTTCCCACCAAATCCACCTCCCTTCAAGACTTAGCGTCCTTGCTGACACACCGCCTCATGTTTACCCTCTTCAAGGAACAGCCTCCTCGTTGGTACATTGCCTAGTGTCTAGCTCTTCTTCAAAGCTTTAAAACGCGTCTACTAAGGAGAGGTTTCAACACTCTTTTAAAGAGTGTTTCGTTCTCTTCTCCAACCAACGTAGGATCTCACATGGTCGGATTGACTCAACCATAAAAATGTCAACCCGAAAATTGAATTTTTTTTTTATAGTGACAAAAATACCCTTACAACTTTCTCTCTCCAATCCATAAGTGGTTGATGAGACATGGGTGGATGTCCTATATTGAATAAAAATAAATAAATTGAGGAAGAAGCTTTAAAATCATTTTAATTGTCATTTAATTTGACTTTTTTAGAGTTTTTCTTTCCTTCTACGTCTTTATATACAAACCTAATCCTTAACCATAATTTTTTTTTTTTTTAAATTTGAAAGTCAAATTAAACTTTCAGCGTGTTATTCAAATTAAAAAAAAATAAAAATCAAGATCACTGATTGGATAATTAGAGGGACTCTCTCATTCCCGATAGACATCTCATAAATAGTTAATCTATTATATAATTAATTATAACTAAACATATTAAATCATATTAAGACGTGTACTCACATTTATAGTAAGTCGAATATTGAGACGTTGAATAAAATAAATTTTATGCGCAAAAAAAAAAAAAAATCTTAATGATATATTCGTGTGCTTAAATATAGCTCCTATTAATATTTTAATAATATAAAATTAATTTTTTAAATTTTTATTAATGAAATGATTGAGAATTATTAAATGGCTGGTTGAAATAATTTTTTTTTAATGTTGAATGATAAACAAGTTTTTAAACATTAAAAATATAATGTCAACTTGGTTTCGTTCAACCGTACACGATTCAAATTGTTGTTTGTTGTCCTGTTCAATCAGTTTAGACCGTTTCAGAGAGGGTGTTTTGTTACGTAATTAACGATAATTAAGATTAGTAAGACTATTGTTTTGTCAAATTAAAATATTTAAAATTGTTATGATCAAATTAAGAAAATTAGGTGAAGTAAATCGATAAATAGATTATGTATTATGAACGACATAGGTCAGATTGGACAACGTCAATTAAAATTAGAGATTCGTGGGCATGCATGATTAAAATAAATGATATGTAATACGCACGTATGTATGTGTCATGAATAGTATGGAAGTATGAAGTGCAACATAACGATATATCATGATTTAGTAACGTGGGACTTCAGACATGTTGTATGTCACGAGCAAATACATACACCATGATATGATACCCGCTCCTTTTACAATGGTTTCTGACAACGTGAGCATATGCTAACTAGTAGCTAAATCTAGAAAGAATGCACATGAGTCCGGTATAGTGGGTTCATATGTGTGCGTGAACCATATGTACAGAAATACTCTATCCAAATTTATCAAAAAATAAATAAAAAGTAAAAGAAAATACCCATTTATGATTGGGGTATTTTAGTCATTTACTAGATTAATTTTTACCGCTTTTACAATAACAAAAATCTTTTCGATTATTTTAAAACGTATAATCAAATTTCTATTTGGGCCGAAGGAAGCCCACTCAACCTTAAAAGCAAGGCCCAGGCCCAAACTCATGGACTTGGCTGGATCAGGCTTCGGTTAGTTATGCGGGTATTTTTATTTTCGTTTAAATATTATTTTTATTTAGCATATTTATTTTAATTTTTCACTAATTTAAAATATATTCATAATTTTTATAAAATTATTTTGATTTTATATCAATTTTGTGTAAATATTTTATAAATATTGAATCAAATATAAATATATCAACCAAAATAGTATTTAAATCTTTTTTTTTTCTAATATTAAATATTAACTATATATTTGATTAAAAAAAACTTTATATTATTATTTTTATTCAACATTATTTAACTAATTAATATATAACCCTTTAAATATTAAATTTAAACTAAATAATATTATATTTATACAAAAATAATTTTAATTTTATTTTAAATAATTATGGGTGGTTAGAGCCATTTTATTAAAACTCAATTGCTTTATTTTTGGGTTGGGTTGAGATAGATTGTCGAATTGCATATTTATCTGCGTGTTACATTAATAACTAAAATTTCATAAAATTTAAATATAAAAAACCCACAGATTGCCACGACCTTAATTAGAATGAGATTGAATTATAATCATAGTTTTTAATTGGTTCGGTTGACTCAATTGTAAAAAAGTCAACCAGCATATTCTCGATTTTCAAATTTTAAAAATTCAACCTAACCAAAATTGAAATTAAAAACCGACCCAACAAAACCTTACGACTCTCGCCACTCCAACATGGGTGGATGTCCTCAAAATGGAGGATTAGGTTTTAAAATAATTTTAATTGGCATTTAATTTGACTTTTTGAGAGTTTTTCTTTCCTTCTACGTCTTTATATTTATTATTTAAAGCTTTTTCTACAAACCTAATCCTTAACCATAATCTTTTTTTTTTTTTTAATTTCAAAGTCAAATTAAAATAATAATAATAATAATAGTCAGACTTTACGATTCGAGGACCAGTCTCATTCTCGATAGACATGTCATAAATTATTAAACTATTATTTAATTAATTGTAACTAAATATGTTAAATCATATTAAGACGTGTAGTCACATTTATAGTAAGTCGAATATTGAGACGTTGAATAAATAAATTTTGTGGAAAAAAAAAATAATATGTCCATGTGCTTAAATAGAGCTCCTACTAATATTTTAATAACATAAAATTATTTTATTCACAAATTAATTTTTTTCAATTTTTTATTAATGAAATGATTTGAGAATTATTAAATGGGTCGTTGAAATTATTTTTTTAATAGAAGCTAAATTAGTGGAACTTTTGTCCTAAATATTAATTTTTCTAATTATTTAAAAGCATTTAATAATATAATTTTGTATTTAACAAATTTTTAAAATTTAAAAATGTAACGACAACTTGGTTTCCTTCGACCGCAAATGATTGAAATTGTTGTTTGTTGTCCTGTTCAATCAGTTTGGACCGTTTCAAAGCGGGTGTTTTTTCACGTAATTAACGACAATTAATCTTTTATCCAATTAAAATATTTAAAATTGTTGATATTATGGAACGAGATAGATCAGATTATTACCGGCTAAGTAAAATTTAAGTCGTTGCAAAAAATGTATATTATATTTTAAGTTTATGTTATACTCTAAATATTTAAAAATTAAATTATTTTCTAAATTTAGAAATAGACATAGGAATATAAAATTAAAAAGGTTATTAATTATTTTTTATGCAAGCAAAGCAAGTCTTTGTTTTTTCTATCTCATCCATGACGTGGCATTTTAAAAAATGGACACGTATCCATTCTTTTTTGCAACGATACCTAATTTGAAGTTAATAATTACATCATTTCATGTGATTTTAAATTTCAGTTTTTTAAAAAATAATTTTAATTTATATTATAAATCAATTTCGATAAATCTCAAAAATACGGAGACCCAAGAACCGAAGCGTGACCCGATTCAGCACTCGCGACCCAAGCGGACCAGATTTAGATGTGTCTATCCATGTGTACCGGTATTCTAAGGCATGCAACGAGGGTTGAAGTAGCCAATCAGTTTGCACCACGTGTAATAATGAGAGCGTGACTACTCCAACCCTAGGCGGGTGGGAGCTTCTTTAGGTGAGTGTTACACACGTGAGGTTAGTTTTTTCAACCTATTCGATTGTTTTTCACTTCAATTTGATAATTACTCGATTATGAGATTTAGGACCTACCAGAGAAATTTCATAAAAATTGGAGCTCCAAACATGTAGAAAAGCTAGCTCGAGAAAGCATATGTTACCATAGGACGTTATCTCCCTGTTGAGCTTATAGCTCCAGGTGATAAAATATGTGTTCTCCATGTAGAAAGTATTTATCAACACAAAGCTATAGAGCACTAGAGTCTTACGTCGAGACACCTTCAGTCAATTAAGCACCTTAGGATTGTGAGCAACGATCAACGGGTCTAACCCCTAATGCTCTCAAACTAAGAAAGGCTCGAGGAGTTAGAACAAAGTACTTTGGAGCAAAAAGTTTGCATTAAGCCACCTAACTACCCTAAGAACCCAATAGATCGTCTTGAAACCGTGATATTTTAACCTAAAATATAACGTCAATATTTTATTATTTTGACAAATATGTCATTATTTACGCTTTATCTATTTTTATTTTAAAAAATTTTAAACCAATAAATTTGAGTATAACTCAACCGATTTGAATATAAATTTCCACTAAGAAGTTAGGTATATGTATCGTCCTGAAATTAAAAATTAATAAAATTTTTAATTAATGACCTCCATATTTAAATTAATATAAATTAAATTAAAGATAAAATTATAGCTAAAAATCATATTAAAGACGTGTGTCACACCTATGCGAGAAAAAAAAAATTAGTTGAAGGATAAATTAGACTTTATTTATAAAAATTAAAATATTAATAGTATGTCCACGTGGTTAAATATACTCCTATTTAATAATTTAATAATACAACATTATTTTATTTTGTTATAATAAATGTAATAATTTAAAAATACAACATTATTTATTTTATTTTATTTTATTATTTTAATGAAACAATTGTGAAGTTTTAATACATTAAAGGTAATATAAAAATATTTAGAAATTTTTTAAAATAGAATTCCATCTATTTAATACTTTAATACTTTATCATAAAATCATATATAAAGGATTAATTAAAAAGACTAAATTAAAAAAATAAATAAATAAATCGACTGTATTTCAAAATATTTTTAAACTTTCAATTAAATCTCAAAAATGCCCTTTTCTAAAAGTATATATATATATATATATATTCTTACTGATAATAAGTCTATCTTCAATATTTTTTTCAAACATTACAAAAAACGTTTTTAAATATTTTAAATAATTCAAAAATACATTTACCAGTAGTACCAGATTTTAAAAAATAAAATTAAAAAGTTGAGAAATAATTAATGAGATATTGACAGACGGTTTTTATCTGTATAACAACGGTAAGAATTTTTTTAAATTATTTTAATAAAAATAAAAGTGTTAATACATATTTTTTAAATATAGTTCTAACGATAATAGATTTTTTTTAAAGTTTGATATTATTAAATTTTTTAAAAGTTTTATAGTATTTTTTTAGATAAAATAAAAAATTTTGGTGTATTTTTATTATTTTAGTCAACTAAAAATAAATATAATTAAATGAACATTTTAAAATATTTATTCTTAATAAATTAATTAATGTTTATCTTGATTTGACCTATTATCACTAAAAATGGAACATTTCCTGAGAGTTTAAATAATTGGAAGTGCCTAAATAAACTTTTTAATTCAAAACGTGTATAATTAAAACTTTCAATTTTTTAATTAAATAAGTCTTTTGACATATTTTTAATTTTTTTAAAAATTAGGTTAATTATTATTTATTACGTGGAGGGGCTCAATTATGATCTATAAATTTTAAAATTATATTCAATAACTCCAAAAAGAAAATAATAATTTATATAATATAAATTAATTAAATTTATAAATTTGAAATATTTTTGACGTGGCATTTTAGTTCTTGTCGTCTCAATAAATTTTAAATTTAATCACGTCACTAATTTATATTTGGTTTTTTAAAATTATTATATTTTAGACATTCAAACTATCAATTTTAAAAATATATTACCCAATTCAATTCTACCTATTTCTAAGATTATTATAAAAATTAAAAAAAATTTACGTTGGTAACCGATATTAGTGATACATTACTAGTAAATATTTGATATTTGAGTTTTCTGAGTAAACAGTAGGTAAATAGGATTTTTTAAAAATAAATAAGAGCAACCTTACAAACGAATTCAAACCAATCGACCTCAACCGAACTCGAAAACAGAGAGTTGGGTGGAGTTAATTTAGGTTGTGAACTGTATTCAAATGGTTTGAGTCACCAACTCAACGAACCTAAAAAATAAAAGAATTAATGTAATATTAGCAATAAATGTTGCCTGACTTTTTTTTTTTCTAAGATTTTGAATATATATATATATATTCAAAATAATTAGAAATTATTAACAAATTTCTTCGTACTCAGATAGTTATGTGCCGTAAGTGAGTGGTTGTGGTTGTCTTTTTTTGCTTACATTTTCATATAACATAAATTTCAATTTCTCAAATCTTGCTTTCAAAACTCTTTTTCGAAATTTCTCTGCCCTCGTTTTCTAAAACCTTCTTCTTGAACCGGGACCAGAGGCTCAAGCATACGTCGCTTGATCGTAGGCAACACAAGAACGAATAGACTTAACTCACTCGTTGTTGAGAAGTGAGTGCTGCATAATTGAAAGTCCGCTGCTATCAAAGTGCAATTGTAGAATGGATTAAACCTAAAATTATTTTTAAAAGTTTAAATTAATTTCTATCGAACAAATTTTTGATGAAGAACAACATCTCATATAGATCGAGATCGATCGTACCATACTCAATCAACGTGGAGAGAAGGGTTTGATTAAAAACTAAAATCATGAAAGTAATTTTTTTATTTTTTACTTAAATAATAATTAAAATATTTATTTAAGAATACCATATAAATTAATTTTAAATTTTATTGAAGTAAAAAATAAAATAAAATAGAATAGAAGAATATCAATTATTGATGCCAAGCATTCATTGCAACACCTTTTTTTCAATCCTTTTTTTAAAATAATAATAATAATAATAATAATACAAAACAATTAATTTTGAGGCCCACCAATAAATATAAAATTAAACAAAAATTTATATCCACAAGTCCTTATTTTTATATATATTGTGGTAGTGGCCATTCAAACTACCAATAAGGCAAATAATAATAAATAAAAAAATTCTTATTTTATTTTCTAAATCTTTTTGGCTTTATTTGGCCTCCGAAGTAAAAAGAAATTATACCGAGAAATAGTAGCTCGATTGAATTGGTGACCCGAACAATCTAAATGGAGTTCGCAACTCAAACCAGTCCGACCTTCTATTTTTACGTTCAGTTTAACCTTGTCTTAGATATCAAATATTTACAAATCAGACTGCATCACCCTCGAATGTTCTTAATCTTTATAATCATCCTAAAAATATTACTGGGTTTTATTCTATTTTCGTGTTTATCCGGACAAAAAAAATGACCTAATTTTTTTTTTACCCAAACGAGAACAGATCTAACCCAACTCGATTGGGTTGGGTTGTCAAGTTCATCGAATTCTTGGATCATTTGAATACTCGTGTCGATAAATTTAAATTCAATAAATTAATTATTTTTTATTTTTTTATATTTCTGAAAATGAGTGACAAAATTAAAATGGTAAAGATTTAATAAATCCTTTTACAAATTGATTATAAATAATTGAAAAAATAATAATAATAAATGTAAATGTCAAAACTTTAGAATTATAAACAAAATGTCAAGGCTTTATCTTTAATTTCACATCGTATAGTTTTTTTAGGACAAATAATAATAATAATAATATATTAATTTGCACTTTTTTTTTATTTCCAAAAAAATTTCTTCCTTTTTGCGTCATATTCAATCAATGCACCAGACAGTGATTTAATCGGTATTTAATTTCTTCTTTTTTTTAAAAAAATATAAATATTTTTATTATATATTTAAACTTTTTTAAAAAACTTTCATTTTTATTTATTTTTTTTTATAAAAGTTAAAAATTTGTGTATATATATATATTTTTTATTTTTAATAAATAGTATGAATAGTAAATTTTTTAAATAAAATATTTACGATTTTCATAAAAAAAAAATTGTTTGTAAGGTTATATTTTAAAATTTATGGATATTATTGAAATTTATTAATATTTTTAGATAAACTACCGAAGTATTTTAATTTTCAAATAAAATTTAATTGATTTATTTTTAACAAATAGAATTAAAACTCAATTAAGATTTTGGTAAATTAATTTGTATTTTCTTAAAAAATCATGAATATGAATTATTAAATAAAATTAATAAATACATAATCCTTGAAAGTGTCCTAATTCAATTTGTAAATGTACTAAGATAATAATATTAAAATGAAAAAAATAAAATAGTAAAGATAAGGTGTATATTTCAAGGGAGCTTTACATTATTATAATACAATATGGACGATATGTTATTAATGTAATGTTTGTCCCTATTATAACATTCTTTTTAATGTAAATAGTGGCCCATATGATGATCATACCTTATATAAAATTTATAATATATGGTTTTTTTTTTCTTTTTCCCCATACCTACCTCACATTAATGATCAAATTTGAGTTGCATGTCCATGACTGAACCAAGCTAGGTTCGGAACCCCTTCAGCCTAAAACAGAAATGACCTGTAACATTCTAAGCTCACCGTTAGTAGATATTGTCTTCCTCTCGGTCTTCCCCTCAAAGTTTTTAAAACGTGTCTACTAGGGTGAAATTTTTACACCTTTATAAAGAATGTTTCATTCTCCTCCCCGACCGATGTGGGATTTCACAATCCACCCCCCTTTGGGGCCTAGTGTTCTTGCTGGCACACCGCCTCATGTCTACCCTCCTTCGGGGCTTAGTCTCCTCGCTGGCACATCGTCTGGTGTCTGGCTCTGATACCAACTATAACAACCCTAGGAAAAAAAAACAACCAACGTTTTGTTTTCCCCCTCGTTCTCTCTATGTTACTCACACTTTTCTCGTGTAGGAGCGTTCCTAAAAGGTGGCTGAAGATAGTTCACGAGTTGTGGGCATCGAGGGAGTGTGGAACGCCTTCTCAGCACGTTGCCCGAGAATTTCAGCGCCTCACCGAAATTCTCGGGGTTACTGACAACTTTTTTTTTTATTATTTTTAATTACAGTTGTTACATCGTATACCTCTAAAAGAAACTTCTATCTCCGAAAGTTTTTTTATAAAGGTGTGGAAACCTCTCCTTAGCAGACGGGAAAGCCCAAAGAGGACAATATCTGTTAGCGGTGAGCTTGGACTGTTATACAACTCATTTTGCCATTAGACACGTGCAGCCCGCAAGTGCTCCTTGACCCATCAAGTAGCCAAGTTTCTTGGCCTATCAATGCTCCAAACCTAGCAACGCAGATGCAACCTAGCTTCATGCTCTAGCCTAGCTCGCTATCGCATCCAACTCCTAACCCAACACTCAACCCATGCGTCCAATTGATATGTGCCTCCAACTGACCTAACACGTGCATGGCTCGACCCAGACCTTCTCCCTTGCCTATGGCTCGCCATCAGCTTCGCCAATCGACTCCCTCTAGCGTGTGGCTTCAACTTCGCTTAATGACTTCCTTCGGCTCCAGCTCAACTTAAGTGGCTTATACGACTTGGGTTCGAGTTTTTAGATCCGGCTTAGGCCAATCGAGTAAGTGGTCTTACTATTGACACACCTTAAGACTTGGTTGGATGAATTGAGTGATGCATGAATAACACGTACCTTGTTACTCATTTATATGTCATTTTCTAATGTTATGCTATGCTTATGTGATGTTTGCTAGGATTACGTGATGATATGAGTATTATATGATGCATGTATTTCCAATATGTTATGCCACGTATGTGAATATACCATGTTCATATTATGCCTATGAAACATCTGTGAGCCATGATGATAATAGTGAATGTAATGTCATGAGTACTTACGCATGTCTCAAAGGAGAGTTACGTTATGAAAACAATGGAAATATTATGTGCATCATAATCATATACTATGTTTTTGAATTATGCATGTTATATGCCATGAGCATGACATACTTCCCTAGTATATTTTGTACAAACACGTACACCATGATACGATACACGCTTAACCATGTGTAGAAAAGTACTACACATCTAATCCCACTTGAAAGAGAAAATAGATCCCAAGAAACAATCACGATAAGTTCCATCATGAACCATGATTGCATGCAAGATAAGTTCCATCATGAACCATGATTGCATGCGATTGGTTTTCCAGACCTCAACAGTGGGACTATGTAACGGCCCAGATCCACCGCTAGCAAATATTGTCCTCTTTGGGCTTTCCCTTTCGAGCTTCCCTTCAATGCTTTAAAACGTGTCTGCTACACACCATGATGTTTTGTTCTCCTCCCCAACCAATGTGAGACATCACAATCCACCCCCCTTCGGGGTCCAACGTCCTCGCTGGCACTCTTTCCTTTCTCCAATTTATGTGGGATCCCTACCAAATCCACCCCCTTTGGAGCCCAACGTCCTTACTAGCACATCGTCTCATGTCTACTCCCTTTGGGCAACAACCTCCTCGCTAACAAATAGTCCCGTGTTTGATGATTATGCACTTAATAGTTAAAACATGCACATAATGACAACCTTATTTGTTAATGAAAAAACAGCGTCGCTACTTTTAACCTAAAATTGTATTCTATACGTCAATTTAAAACTTAAATTATTTATTCATAAAAATAAAATTAAAATCTTCCAATAACAACAAAATTTAGATTGGTCCCATGAGCTATACATAAAGTGAATAAATCCCTTTTCTTTCCTTTTCTTTTATCATTTTATTTATTTATTTATTTTTAATTTCAATCAATTTTATTTTATTTGGTTTGGGGGAAAAGCCCAAAATTTGGTTCAATTATTTTTTCAACTTGAAGTAGCCACTTGATCTTGATCTTGATCCGATCCGATCCTTTCAATCACAGCCGTCCATTCTCTTACACCAATCAGATGGAAGACTGTTGCCTGGGTCCCACCTCTAGTTAATTAATTAATTAATTATTATTATTTTTTAAGATTTCATTTGGTAGGAATATATTTGAGATCTTTGGAAATACATTAATTTTCAAAATATATTTAAATATTTGAAGGCTATATTAAGTTTATTCTCAAAATATCTCAAAAAAAAAAGAAAAAAAAAGCGATGTAATAAATAATGAAAGTGACCGCTTTTCACCGACGCTAACATTTTTATCAGAGGTTTGGTTTCTACTCCATACAAAACTTTAGAATGAGAAAGCGATTTATTAAAACTAAAAAAAAAATATTTTTCGTATAAAATACTTTAAAAAATATAATAAATTTAAGTGGGACAATCGTCATTAACGAAGGCTAGATGTTAGGTCCTAAGATTGAAAGCGACATCTTTTAGCATCGAGACTTTTTTTATAAAAATAAATGCTATTTCAAATATTTAATTCGAGTTTATCTTATTTTTACTATAATTAAAATAATTAAATTCATTAATTAATTATTAAACTAAAACTAAATAAATAAATAAATAAATAAGCTAAAATAATAATAATAAAATATTTAAAACCATTTTACATTATCTAAAAATACATTTAAATTTTTAAAATTTTCAATAATACTTTCGAATTTTAATTTTAATTTTTTTTTAAAATTTTTTTATCGTCAATATATATGGATAGAAATAATTAATTAAATTTTTTTTTTTAATAATGTTATTTTAAATATATATGAATATTGATTAAGAGATGAATGGTTGGGATATTAGAACGGAGGGGGGAAAGAACCGTACGAAGCCGACCCGCCATTCTTGGGGAGCAGCTGGTCGGATTCTCTGGTAAACAATTTTCACAATTTCTGCCCCGACTACCCCGCGGGCAGCGGGCAGCGGGCAGAGGGCAGCATATTTGCCAATGGGTCGGCTGCATCGGAATGGGGGCCTCCACACGCAACATTCTCTGATGGATTCCTTTTCAATTCGTTCATTTTTTTGTTTCTTTTATATGACTCAAAAACAGAGCAATTGAATTCGTTTCCTTCGAGCAGCAGCCACACAAGGAGAAGAGCAACAAAGAACGGAAGAGAGGAGCGTTTTTCTTTTATCCTCTCTTTTGGAATCTGCCCGCTCACCATTTTAATCCAAAAAGAATCAATTCGATTGATAAATTCTTGTTGGGTTTCATTTTCCCTGTTTCGGAATGCGGGTAGATTTGGATTTAGCTTAGTTTTCAATATATATATATATCTATATATTGATTTGTTGGCTCTATCTTCCTCAGTTTGTGGATCATTATTGTAATCCTAACCTTCTGTTGAAGAACAAGACGAAGAACAAGAACAACAAAAAAGAGGGAAAATCGAGAGAAAACAGGGGATTTTCTTGATGGGTTTCTTGGTTGATTCTAGAGAGGGTAGTGGAAGGGATGGACAGAGTTCAAGGATTGGTTTCAAAGCGTTGATAAGGAGGAAACAGGTTGATTCTGCTCACTCATCATCATCTTCTTCATCATCATCATCAAGGCAACATCAGTTAGCCAGAGAGCTATCGATTTCTCATCTTATTTCAATAGGTACCCATGTTCTAATTTGTCGATATTTTTCATTTTGTTCTTGTTTTAGAAGAGCCCATGTCCTTTGATTCGTAGAAGTTTTTATTGGGTCTCTGAGTTTTTCATGTTGGTTTCTCTTATGTTGAAGATCAAGATAGTTTCTGATTGATATTTGAATTTGTGTAGGAGTTGGTGCTACTATTGGGGCTGGAGTGTATATTCTTGTTGGAACTGTTGCTAGAGAGCATTCAGGACCAGCCCTTGCTATCTCCTTCCTTATTGCTGGAATAGCTGCAGCGCTTTCTGCATTTTGCTATGCGGAGCTTTCAAGTCGTTGCCCATCTGCTGGAAGTGCTTATCACTATGCATACATATGTGTTGGAGAAGGGTAATTTTATGTGGCTTTACTTTGATGTGTACCTGTTGATGTAGTTTGGGATTTGAGAATGTCGGTTGGGGAGGAGAACGAATCACCCTTTATAAGGGTGTGAAAACCTCTCCTAGCTGCATCTTAAAAACCTTGAGGGGAAGCCCGAAAGGGGTAGGCTTGGGCCGTTACAAATGGTATAAGAGCCAGACATCGGGCGATGTGCTAGCGAGGAGGCTGTTCTCCGAAGGAGTAGACACAAGGCGGTTGCCAGTAAGGATGTTGGGTGTTGAAGGGGGTTGATTTGGTAGGGTCCCACATTGATTGGAGAAAGGAATGAATGCCAGTGAGGACGTGGACCCTAAAGGGAGTGGATTGTGAGATCCCACATCGGTTGAGGAGGAGAACGAAACACCTTTATAAGAGTGTGGAAACCTCTCCCTAGCAGACGCGTTTTAAAAATCTTGAGGAGAAGTTCGAAAGAAAAAGCCCAAAGAGAACAATATCTGTTAGCGGTGGGCTTGGGCTTGGGCTGTTACGGGATTTCTTTTAGTTTTTAGTTTTTAGTTATGGTTATGTTCTTCATCTTCACATCATAATTCACGAACTGCTTGTATTCAGTGTTGCTTGGTTGGTTGGTTGGGCTTTGATTCTGGAATATACACTTGGTGGCTCAGCTGTTGCACGTGGAATATCTCCCAATTTGGTACTGTGAATTTCTTTCAACTTTTAACACAATTATTGCAATGATTTACAGAAAGCTTTTGATCTCTGAAGCCAAAGTAGCTCTTCTGATATCTTTTCATGTTTTCAGGCCTTAATGTTCGGTGGCAACGATCGGTTGCCTTCGTTTCTAGCTCGACAGACTCTACCTGGACTTGATATTGTTGTTGATCCATGTGCAGCGATTTTAGTTTTGATTGTCACTGCACTTTTATGCAAGGGGATCAAGGAGGTATGCTAGTAATTTTGTGCAACGACCCTTCCTATCGGGTAGAAAAGAAGAACCGATATTACCTGGGATCGATCCCAAGTTTGTCTGTGAAGAGCTGATCTAATTATAATAGTCCTTATAATTTTCTTGCAGAGTATTGCAGCACAAGCCATTGTGACAGCAGCAAATATATGTGCAATGATGTTTGTCATTGTAGCTGGCTCTTATCTCGGTTTCAAGACAGGATGGGTTGGCTATAGACTTCCTACAGGGTACTTCATCCATTTCACTGTGTTTTGTTACACTATGAGTTAATTGTGCTATCTATGATGAACATTTGTAAATGTCAACTCTGCAATATAACAGGTATTTCCCCTATGGAGTAGATGGGATGCTTGCTGGGTCTGCTACCGTCTTCTTCGCTTATATTGGTTTCGATGCCGTGGCGAGTACTGCTGAAGAGGTAAAATTTTATGCCACCATCTGTTATCTCAGAAACTTCTTAAAGGTAGTGTTAAAGATAATGCAAAGTTCCCGAGGAGAAGCCGGGAAGGAAAAGTTCAAAGAGGACAATATTTGTTAGCGGTGGGCTTGGACTGTTACAAATGGTATCAGAGCTAGACACTAGGTGATGTGCTAGTGAGGAGGCTAAGTCCCAAAGAGAGGTGGACACGAGGCAGTGTGCCAGTAAGGACACTGGGTCTTGAAGGGGGTGGATTGGGGGCCCCACATTGATTGGAGATGAGAACAAGTGCCTGTGAGGACGCTGGGCTTCTAAGGGGGGTGGATTGTGAGATCCCACATTGATTGGAGAGGAGGACGAAGCATTCTCTACAAGTGTGGAAACTTCTCCCTACCAAACACGTTTTAAAACCTTGAGGGGAAACTTGGAAGAGAAAACCTAAAGAAGACAATATCTGTTAGTGGTGGGCTTGGGATGTTATATCGCTGTTCTTGTTTCCCTCTTAATTTATCTCGTTAATTCATACAAAAAAGAAACTCAACTTGTTAATATAAACCAACAGCATATTGGAATGGAATATGGACAAAGGTTTTGTGAGGTCCCAGATAAGTTGGAGAGGAAAACGAAGCATTCCTTATAAGGGTGTGAAAACCTCTCCCTAATATACTCGTTTTTAAACCGTGAGGCTAACTGCGATACGTAATGGGCCAAAGAGAACAATATCTATTAGCGGTGGCCTTGAGCTGTTATAAATGATATCAGAGCTAGGTATTAGGTGGTATGACTGTAAGGACGCTGGGTCCCCCAAGGGGGATGGACTTTGTGAGATCCCACATCGGTTGGAGAAGGGAACGAAGCATTCCTTATAAGGGTGTGGAAACCTCTCTCTAGTAGAAGCGTTTTAAAACCATGAGACTGACGGCGATACGTAATAGGTCAAAGCGGACAATTTCCACCGGTACATGTTTGGTTTGTATTAAAAGAACTAATTTAATTTGAGCATACATGAATCTTTGTCAACATTGACTTACTATGAGAAGTTTGAACAGGTGAAAAATCCTCAACGAGATTTGCCATTGGGGATAGCCTCTTCATTATCTCTTTGCTGTGCACTATATATGTTGGTCTCGATTGTCATTGTTGGTCTGGTGCCTTATTATGAGATGGATCCTGACACCCCCATCTCCTCTGCCTTTGCTCAGAATGGGATGCAATGGGCAGCGTAAGTGTGTAGCACTTGTATGCTTCAAATTTTGATTATCTCAGCTGATGATATCATCTTTCTGCACCAGTTATGTGGTGAGTGCTGGAGCTGTTACTGCGCTGTGCTCAACATTGCTGGGTTCTATTCTCCCTCAGGTATTGATATGAACTCTTTGAGCTATCTCTCATTTAAGCTTTGTTCTGCCACCAAAAAGCACTGACTTTGATCCATGTTCTTCATTTTCCAGCCACGAATCTTGATGGCAATGGCAAGAGATGGGTTGCTGCCCTCTTTTTTCTCGGATGTTAGTAAAAATACTCAAGTTCCTGTTAAGAGCACCATAGCAAGTGGTGTTGGTGCTGCAATCTTGGCCTTTTTCATGGATGTTTCAGAATTAGCTGGGATGGTAAGGCGACTCTTATCTTGTTTTTGTATGTTGTGGTTGTATCTTGTTGTTGTGCACGCTCGTGAGCTACGTACATTTTCACGATCTTGAGATCTCATTAATTGTAACGACCCAAGCCCACCGCTAGCTAGATATTGTCCTTTTTGGATTTTCCTTGGAGGTTTTTAAAGCACGTTTGCTTGAAAGAGGTTTCCACACCCTTATAAAAATGCTTCGTTCTCTTCCTCAACCTATGTGGGATCTCACAATCTACCCCCCTTCGGGGTCAAGCGTCCTTGCTAATACTTGTTTCCTTCTCCAATCAACGTGGGATTCCCCAATTCACCCCCCTTCTGGGTCGGTGTTATTGCTAGCGCACCACCTCGTGTCCACCCCTTTGGGGCTAAGCCTCCTCGCTGACAAATCGCTTGGTGTCTGGCTCTGATACCATTTGTAACGGGCCGAAACCCACCGCTAGCAGATATTGTCCTCTTCAGACTTTCTCTTTCGGGTTTCCCCTCAAGATTTTTAAAACACATCTGCTAGGGAGAGGTTTCCACACCTTTATAAAGAATGCTTCGTTCTTCTCTCCAACCGATGTGAGATCTCACAATCTACCCTTTTTCGAGGTCCAGCATCCTCGCTGGCACTTGTTCCCGTCTTCAATCGATGTGGGAACCCCCAATCCACTCCCTTCAGGGTCCAATGTCCTTGTTGGTACACCACCTCGTGTTCTCCCTCCTTCGGGGCTCAGACTCTTTGCTGACACATCATCGTTGGTACACCGTCTCGCTCTGATACCATTCGAACAGCCCAAGCCCACCACTAGCAGATATTGTCCTCTTCGAACTTTCCCTTTCGGGCTTCCCCGCAAGGTTTTTTAAAACGTGTCTACTAGTGAGAGATTTCCACACCCTTATAAAGAATGCTTCATTCTCCTCCCCGACCGACATCCCCTCAAGGTTTTTTAAAACGCGTCTACTAGTGAGAGATTTCCACACCCTTATAAAGAATGCTTCATTCTCCTCCCCAACCGACATGGAATCTCACATTAATGCTGTTTCCATTTCATAGAGCCTAGTTGTCTTCCTATTTCTGTCGACTCCGGATCGTGGAAGAACAAAACTACTCGAGTTATTGATTATATTTATATGGGAAAACTGTTTCAACAATGTTTAAACTGTGTGCAGGTCAGTGTTGGTACCCTTCTTGCATTTACCACAGTGGCTGTATCAGTGTTGATTCTCAGATACATTCCACCCAATGAGGTGCCATTGCCATTATCTCTTCAAGAGCCATTTGATCCACTGTCCCTACCATGTCAAATGAGTGCTGATGATATTCATGAGAAAAGTTCGGAGATCAATTCTCCAAAGGACAGTGCTAAACCCTTGCTTGATAAAGTGGATTCATCAATTGACATCCCCACAATTGGCAGCTGTCTCGCTCGATATGGCTGTAAGTTTCATGCTTGTTCTTCATAATGAGCTTCTTCGTTACTGCCAGCATTGTAACCATGTGTTCTTATTTGCTCATTTGTTTGATCGTTGCAGGCACTCTAAATGAGAAGAGACGACGGAAAATTGCAGGATGGTCCATCTTGTCAACATGCGTTGGGGCACTAATCCTAACGTGTGCGGCTTCAAATTTGAGCCTTCCAAGGTTGGTTGTTATATTACTGGCTTGTGATGTAGATTCGTGTTTGTTCTATCTCTGTTGGTACGAGACCTTTTAGGGAAACTAAAAGTAATGTCATGAGAGCTTGTGCTCAAGGTGGATAATATCATACCATTGTGGAGGTTCGTGATTCCTAAAATGTTTCGTCTATGAATCTATTAGGGTTGTTTATAGAGATTCAAATTCATAAAGGGAGTAAAACTAGACTATTAATCTCTCGACCCGACAAATCAGATATTCATTACTGGTTGCCTATTGTGAGATTCCACATCGGTTGGGGAGGAGAACGAACATTTTTTATAAGGGTGTGAAACCTCTTTTTAGATAAAAACCTTGAGGAAAAGTTCTAAAAGGGAAAACCTGTGAGATTCCACATCCCTACTGTGAGATCCCACATCGGTTGGGAAGGAGAACGAAGCATTTTTTATAAAGGTGTGAAACCTCTTTTTACTAAAACCCTTGAGGAAAAGTCCTAAAGGGAAAGCCTGTGAGATCCCACATCGGTTGGGGAGAGAACGAACATTCTTTATAAGGGTGTGAAACCTTTCTTTAGCAGACGCGTTCTAAAAACCTTGAGGAAAAGTCTGAAAGGGAAAGTCTGTGAGATCCCACATCCCTACTGTGAGATCCCACATCGGTTGAGGAGGAGAACGAAGCATTTTTTATAAGGGCGTGAAACCTCTCTTTAGCAGACGCGTTCTAGAAACCTTGAGGAAAAGTCTGAAAGGGAAAGCCTGTGAGATCCCACATCTGTTGGAGAGGAGAACGAAGTATTCTTTATAAGGGTGTGAATCCTCTTTTTAGCAGACGCGTTCTAAAAACCTTGAGAAAAAGTCTAAAAGGGAAAGCCTGTGAGATCCCACATCCCTACCGTGAGATCCCACATCGGTTGGGGAGGAGAATGAAGCATTTTTTATAAGGGTGTGGAAACCTGTCTCTAGTAGACATGTTTTAAAACTTTGAGGAAAAGTCTGAAAGGGGAAAGCCTGAAAGATCCCCATCTCTACTGTGAGATTCCACATTGGTTGGGAGGAGAACGAAACATTCTTTATAAGGGTGTGAAACCTCTCTTTAGTAGACTCGTTTTAAAAACCTTGAGGGGACGCTCGCAAGCGGTAAGCTTGAGCTGTTATACCTACTCAAAGATTTTGATATCTAAAAAACGAGACGGTTATGATTCAAGTTCCTGTCATGTTTTTTTCCCTCAGTGGACTAACCAGTAGAATTATGTATGTTTTAGTGTTTCTTGCTTGTCTTGTAATCATATTTTGCCCAATGTGTTTGTTCCATCAGCTATGTGCGGTATTCAGTTTGCGGAATAGGCGTTATGCTTCTTTTATCTGCTTTGGTTGTGCTTTCGTGCATAGACCAAGATGATGCAAGGCACAACTTTGGGCACGCAGGAGGTGAGACATTACTCCTTTAGCATTTTACTTTTTCTTAGCCGAATACTGCTCGGGTTCATACGCATAGTATTAACTTAATATTCGAGTTCGGTAACTAACTAGCTCGAAAAA
Organism: Cucurbita moschata; assembly: GCF_002738365.1. NCBI lineage: Eukaryota > Viridiplantae > Streptophyta > Magnoliopsida > Cucurbitales > Cucurbitaceae > Cucurbita > Cucurbita moschata. The sequence goes on from NW_019268531.1 coordinate 4,594,111, forward strand.
AATCCTCTTTGGATCACCTATCCTCAATAGAATTGCTAACTAAACTCGTATTTGCTATACATGGTTAACTAGTTCTTGGATTCTAGTACCTTTGATTCCAATGAAAGTGTGAGATCTCACCTTGATTGGAGAGGGGAATGAGTGTCAGCGAGGACGCTGAGCCCCAAATGGGGGTGGATTGTGAGATCCCACATCGATTGGAGAGGGAAACGAGTGTCAGCGAGGACGCTGGGCCCTAAATGGGGGGTGGATTGTGAGATCTCACATCGATTGGAGAGCGGAACGAGTGTCAGCGAGGACGCTGGGCCCTGAATGGGGGTGGATTGTGAGATCCCACATCGATTGGAGAGGGGAACCAGTGTCAGCGAGGACGCTGGGCCCTGAATGGGGGTGAATTGTGAGAACCCACATCGATTAGAGAGGGGAACGAGTGTCAGCGGGACGCTGGGCCCGAAGAGGGGTGGATTTTGAGATCCCACCTCGGTTGGAGTAGCAAACGAAACATTCTTTACAAGGGTATGGAAACCTCTCCCTAACAGACGCCTTTTAAAAATTTTGAGGGGAAAACTCAAAAAAGACAATATCTACTTAAGGTGGTCTTGGGCTGTTACATGCATGAAGATACTGATCTATTGCATTTTCTTTGGTTAGGTTTCACCTGTCCATTTGTTCCTCTACTGCCAATTGTGTGTATCCTCATCAACATATACTTGCTCATCAATCTCGGGTAACGAACGTTTCATCTTTAAGCTCATGTGTATCGATATCTATAGTGTACATTGTATGGTATCGAAACCATATTCATTTTGCTCGTTCGTTCCTAAGTGATGATCCCTTTCATACCCTTTCAGAGTCGATACATGGGCTCGGGTGTCAATATGGCTAGCAATTGGAGTGATCGTTTATGCCGTCTACGGTCGAACCCATAGCTGTCTACACGACGTAATCTATGTACCAACGGGGCATGCCGAGAAAGTAAACAAGTACTCGAGGGAGGTGCTGGCTTGATGGATGAGGTTTGGTTGGAAGTTATCAAGAGAGAATTCATTTATAAGGGATCTATTGATGAATTGGTTATGATATTGTTATTTTCATCCATGGAGACTAAGTTGTCTCCTTGTATTATAGGGTTGGTTATAGAATTTCCTTAGCATGTTTTATTGTTGGGAGGAGGTTCAAACAAATAATGTAAATATGAACAACATTTCATTGTTCTTCCTATATATATATATCTATCTCGGTTGTAAATAATATCGGATATCTATTCCAAATTTATATATCAATTGTCGTGTCAGTAAACAAGTTACCACTCTCATGAAAATAAATGGTAAATTTCACATATTGAAACATGGTCGTAATAGGGCGGTATAAACCGTTTGCATGGGATCGCTGCACGCTTGTATGGTCTGGAGAAGCTTAACTGTCTTATAGTTTAGGTGCTTTATCCGTTTTTGGTTTTATTGCTTGTTGTTTTGTCTGGTTCAATAATACTACTTATCCGAGTGAGTTTACAGGTCGATTGGACCTGAAGCTTTTCAAGCTCAAGTATTTACGTTTCTAGTTAGAGACCAACGGCTTGGAGCTAACATTGGATCCGCTCAAGGACCTACTAGTTTAGGTAAATATCTAATGTGTTCTTCGATCGGAGAAGTCATTTTTGGGGGGATTTTGGGGGGAGAGACTGTGTGTTTTTGAGATCTGCGTGCTCCTTGGTTAGAACCCCTAAATTTTTTGGGCTTTGAAGTATGAATCATGAGATGACTCCGTTATGATTATAGTTCTCAAACGCTCCCCTCAACCAGTAATCAATAATCACTTGAAACATAATAGTAGAATATGATGAGGATAAAATTATTTAGTAAGCAACCTACTTGTTGGCTCTCACGCATTCTTGTCCTGGTAAGGTTCAATTGACTTTTCTCTCGACTTTAGAAAATTTAGGTTTAAGTTTTACAGGTATCTGAGCTTTTAGGGAGGTCTTGAAATTTCGAGCCGTTTCTCTTGTCTGTTATAAACCCCTAAGAGTATGGAGGTTGTTCACCTTTCTTGGTGTCGTGGATCTACTAGACGACGCAACTTAGTTATAATACAATCTAATCCTCAGTGATCCAAGCTTTAGTTGAAGCAAGGATCCTTGAATCAAAGAAATTAACACCTCTTTATACAAATTTTGGATCAACCAAGAGATAATGCTAGAATTAGATTACCTCTTAAAATCAAAGATCTAGAAAAAGGATTTGGAACTTCGTTCTAAAGAGTCACTTAACAATTGAACCTGATAGAGGCTTGATTGAATGGCTCGGATGCAATCTACCACAAGGATTACATGAAACTTCGAAATGACAAAGATAATGCTAAAATTTCTAAAAGTGAAAATCTCGAGAGCTCAATTTCATTTATAAAAAATATGATTTTTACGTGCTAATTTGTGGGTACTTACCGTCCTCCCATAAAAGAAACTCTCAACTCTTCAATTGTCCACTACTAAAAGAAATTAGTTGCTATGATAAACAAGTTCTTCCCACTATCTTTCAAATGGCCACTATAACAAGTAATGGCGGGTAAGTTACTATCCACTTCAACCTTACAAATGTTCACCTCCGAAGCACCATAGACAAATCTTTTTTATCGATAACTTTTCTCGATCTATAATATAATTATCTATTAGATAATTATTGATAGGAATATTCGTTAGTATATCAAAAAATTTCCATTTATCAGTGTTGTACTTTACGAACTTTCTTGATTATTTTTTACTTGTACTTCTAATTCATAAATAGATGAATCTCTATCAAGTCAACTTGTAACACATGAAATGGAGGTTGAACCGAGCCTATCTAATTTTGTAGATGAAAAATGAATGCTTGTTGAATCTTCTTGGCCTTGGATTATGTAATAGGTTCAGTTGTAACATTTGAAACACCATAATCATCACATAGCCCTCGGGAAACTTTTTTTTTTTTTTGTTAGACTTTTCTAGGTTTATATTGACTTGAAAGTGAATGATCAGTATCTTAGCTTGAGGCGCAATCTTTTTATATCATAGGACAATATGGTGTCTCTCTTTAAACATCTCTAGGAAAGGTTAACGACAACTCTACCATAGGAACCACTATAGAGTTGAAAAGTCTGGGGGGACCCATGTGCCGACCAACTACTAAGTTTACCTCTGTGGTCCTTAACCCCCTCTTAGAACGGGTCTACAATATAGTTACCCGGTTCAGGGGTCTAGACGATTTCCACACAAGATAAAGGCACTCATCATGAGCAAAACTACCTAGGTCCCTCGTTCCTCTCTATGGGATCGTGACCTTGGCTCTTGACCCATTTCTACACACGATTTTAATTTTTCAAGTAGCCTTGACATGCCTACCTATTTTACCTTGGTCAAGTTCGACAATACGGGTTCCTGATTACCTACTAGGTCCAACCTAGTCTTTGAATAATATTACTGAGGTACTAAAGGGAATAGGAAATAGTCTGGCGGTGGATACCGTTCGCACTATTAGTAGGCATGATAAGCTTTGATGTCATGGAGGTTAACTAAGTTCTTAAGAAATCTAATCAATTCAAAACTCGGATCTCATCTCCAATATTCACTTGACTAGCTCCCAGGGGCTAACTTAGTCCGAGAGCATTAGGGTTTAAATCTTTAATTGTCACTCAAGATCTTGGAGTGCTCGGTAATACAATTGATTATATGAACTAAAGAACTCTTTTACATGTACAACACGAAGATACATCCATCAATCTCTTGGAGCACATATGAAAACATCCTAAAATAGTACCAGCATATCGAAAATATCTCATACAACAAGCAATTCAAAAATATCATACTAAGGGCATTTCAGTAATTCCCCACAACATACTTAACTAATCTGCTCATCTAACGCCCTAATCATGCATAATCGACTAGCTATGACAGGTTATATATGCATGCTAGCACATCCTAGTGATCTTTACAAGTATTGCTTGAGGAAAACCGGAATGGTTACTTACATAGTCGTGTGTGTCCTGCCTGTGCTCGTTTCTAGCTTGTAAGGTGCTCCAAATTTTTAAAAATTTTCGATGCTTGAACCTAATTCAAGTTATAATAGGTTTAATATTGAAATCAAAGTGGAAGACAATCAATGAAGGTCGAAACAAGCGAAAACATGCTTACCATGTGGGCTCATTGTAGAGTGGTCGTTGTCCCGAGTATAATTTTTGAATTTTCATATTTTTTTTCTACGTAACTCGATTCAAATTGGTTCTTTCATCAAAGTTGAATAGTTTTAATCCAACAAAAGACCTACCGATTTAGATGAACAATTTTTGAATGTTAGAAAAGATGTACCGATTCCCCTGTTTGAACTGAATCCGAGGACATCAGACTCGTTTTCTCCTCCTATGTTGCCCGATTGCAAGGTGCTTAGTTAAGAGCTCCAGTTGTGGGTGTTGGTGCGAGAGTGTGGAGGACATTTTAGAGTTCTCAATTTAGAATTGACGTAAGGGGGAACCCTCTTTGAACTAGGTGCCCTCGAAGGATATGATTCTAACTGTCGATTAGCAGGTCTGCAGGCACGAATTCGTATTAGGAACGCATGGCTAGATCAATCGGTCGGTCTTCTTTGTAAGGGCTACGACAATTCCACTTATCATGCCTCTCTTTTACTGTCGCTCAGGCACACACTAAACGAACTGAAGAATCAATTTGCTTCTTTTTTAGAGTGCAAAACCCTTAAAGGAAGCCAGTACTGAAGGGTGGTGAGAGTGAATCTATCTTACCCAAGTTTCACGGAGTTGTGCCAGCTTTACGTCGAGATCTTCCTATCCTATTTCTCCATACATAAAGTGACTCGTTCTTCCTTTAGTAGAGGAGAGCGGATATTTTGGGCAAAATTGTGATTTATGATTGTAAAGGGTTAAAATTCCAAATTCGACTACTTATTTTATATTACAACTTTTTCCTTTAAAAAAATAGTGATTGATAATCACATTGGAGTCAAATCATATATAAACCTATTATATAAGATACTCCTACTCAGAAGACATTCAACCTTATTTTAGCCCAAGCCCACCTTAACAAATATTGTCGTTTTCTGTGCTTCCCCTCAAGGGTTTTAAAACAGGTCTGGTAGGGAGATGTTTTTACACTGTTATAAAAAATGCTTCGTTCTGCTCTCCAACCGATGTGAGATCTCACAATCCCAACTAATACTACTCTCACCCAAGCATGCTTAACTGCAGAGTTCTGATGGGATCCCGTGAATTAGTTTTGATGGGATTGTGAGATCCCACATGGATTGGGGAGGGGAATGAAACATTATTCATAAGGGTGTGAAAATCTCTTCCTACAAGACGCGTTTTAAAAACATTGAATGGAAACTCGAAAGACTAAAGAGGACAATATCTGATAAAAGTGGAATACACTAATAATAACGCAGGGTCATCCAAAATTGTAACGAGCGTTCGACCGAATTTGATTTATACAACATCGATGAGCCACTTATGCACCAATAGAAAAAAAAAAAGAAAAAAGAAAGAGGCTTTCTTTTCTCACTGCCTTCTCGGTTGTCCCGTCTTGTTCAATCTGTTGTTCTTTTGTTCAATCAAATATCCCGATCGAGCTGGCTTGGCTGTATAGACAGTATCTCTATATTCTTCGTGATATTGACTGCATTAGATCAGAGTGCTGCACATTGTCTTGCTAGTGCCTCTCTCTAGCGCGTCTTGCCAGATAAGGAGTTGATGAAGAACCAGAAGGCCTCTCTCCAGGACCGTCGCTGAACATGCTGAGGGGAGAAGGAAGCGAACGATTTATGCCTTTGATCGAGACAAATAAACTCTGGGCGGGGGCTAGCTAAAGAAGGTCGGTCGGACTCGATTAGGACCCTTGATCTGGTTCAGCTAGGTTCTTCCATACTAGCGAAAGAGGCGAAAGAAGCAATCCATAGAAAGATTTGGCACCGCTCACTAAATGAGGGAGAAACTAGTGATGATTGTCATGAATGCAGCCGGTCGAAGCCAAAAAGTTGGGGATTTGTGGTCAGGTTGGGATTTGGTCTTGGAAAATTGAAGCGGCCCCCATCCACATAACCACAAAATGTTTTCCCGAGCAAATCATTCTTCATCACATAAGCCCATTACAAATCATTTCCAGATGCGTCTTTCGGAAGAGCATGGGAAAGGCCTATAGAAAAACGGTATAAGAAACCATAGAATAAACCCTACATACTGATTTAAAAAAACGACATAAGAAACCCTAGAATAAACCCTACAACTTCAGTTCCACCATATGTACAAGGATCTATCCTATTCTGTTTCGAGATTTCCAATCAACCGAACCCCTAATTTCAATACGTTAAATCTGCCCATTATGACATTTAAATGAGGGAAAATAAACTGTTGAAACCCTATAAAAAACAGTCTTCAAAAAAGGATTGAAACCCCCACCAAGTTAATATGATTCTTGTGTCTTGAATTGGTAAACACTATTTAAAGAAAGCAATAGAAGAAGTGCAAAACATAACATCAATGGCATCAACAAATTGTGAAGTGTCCTTGAGAGCATGTGTTGTTCTTCTCCTAGGCTTTCACTTTTTCATATGCCAAACAAATGCAACAAATATGGTAGGGATCCATGAAGATCGAGCGGTTTCGATGAAGGGACCAATGGTCAATTTTGTGATGTATCCGAAAGGTGTACCTATTCCTCCATCGGGGCATAATAGAAGGACGTCTGCGGACAAGTATACTCCACCACCACCTCCTTCATTTGGCTCACATAATCCACCACGCCTTCCATGGGATGGCCCTTGTCACCGCCCTAATCCGCCACTTTATTGCATCTTATTACGACCACCGCCGCTGCACTTCTAACGTTAGAGCCCTTATCATCGTTGTTGCATCTACTACATCCTTTTATGTATGTCACGAAAATAAATCTCTTTCCTACCTACTGGGATATCACTATGTTCTGATTTTATAACTTACATTGAAATAATATATTTTTTTAAACATGTTGAAGAATATAATAGCAATTATATTTCGATCTATATAATGAGTCAAAGCAGACAATATTTACTAATGGTGCGCTTATGTTGTTACAAATGGTATCAGACTCGACAGTGTGCTAACGAGGATGCTGGCCCTCAAAGGGGTGGATTGTGAGATCCCATATTGGTCAAGAGCGGACGAAACATTCTTTATAAGAGTGGTCTCTAGTAAATATGTTTTAAAACCGTGAGATTGACAGCAATACGTAATAGACAAAAGCGGACCATATCTATTAGAAGGTTATTTTCACTATTCTTGAAAATATTTTAAATATCAAATTTAAAAAAAGATATTTAAGAATATATTAAAAATATTTTAATAATTTACTAAAAAATAATGAAAACAATGGAAAAAGTTTCTCAATAATTATATTAACATGAGCTGAAATCCTTCATTTAAATTTCTTCCTAAAACATAAACTTACGTGTTCAAAAACATCTTTAGAACGACACAACAAAAGACTAAATAAAATAAATAAGTGTTTAAACTAAAAACATCTTATTCTAGCCTAAGTTTAAGAAAATATATACGACTACTCTATGCATGTGTCATGATCTCGAATTGCGATGTCATCGTCGGCCGTACATGGATGTCATGCCTTTACCTATAATAGAAGTATCACGTGGCTTGAGTATTTCTGAGTATTTTAAGAAATACTCAGTAAGTGACCCCACTATTAGGGTTAAATGAAAACCGATATAGTTTCATAAATGAGATCTATTATATCCGTCTATATTTCTTGGGCTAATTGGATGTGTATTTACTGTTCTACACACAGTCCACACGTGTGAGTATTGACCCACAAGTTGGTTCGCACACCTCCCAGACCCCTTTCTTGTCAGGTGAGCATTCTCTGGTAGTTGTTTATGTCGGACACCCGTTTAGGAATAGTGACCTGGGATAAACATAATGATTGTTTTCCTGCCTAAACGTCGTAGCATTATGATAAACATAATTATCATTTTCCAATCGGGCCGTCGCAACATTATGATTACCATAATGATCGTTTTTCTGCCTTGTAACATACACGTTTGTACCATTGTAAAAATGAGATATTCCCTAATGCATATACACATAATATATATATATTTTTTCCTTTTTCATTATCATGTATGACAACCCCTCTAGCGTTTTCCTTCATATAATATCATTATCATAACTTTTCATGTAATTTCGAGGTTGTGTATCATGTCAAAACATCTTATTACATGTCATGCATATCATACATCTTATCATGTCACGTGTATCATATCATAAGTATATTGTGTCTTCCAACATATCATGTCATATCGTACACGTGTCATATCATAAAGTATATCACAATATGCGTCGTGTTATCAAACGTATCGTACCATAACATATGTCATATTATTCACATAACATATCATAGTCATATAATTTCATTAAACACATCTTACCATAACATATATCATATCATTCACATATATATCATAGTTATATCATTTCGTCAAACGCATCATACATAACTTATATCATATCATTCACCGTCATCCATGCAAGGAGACCTATCCTTTAAAACTATAGAATGACCTTGAGCTCTTTCTAGTTTCGGACAGGGTTGGATGTGTGGTACTTCACCACACACAAGCGTACATGGACCCACTAGGCAGGCTCGTATACGTACTCCCTAGGTCTGGCTTGCTCGTGCTCAATGCTCTATCGAGTCGCCAGACGTCACAGAAGGGAAAGGCCCACATCATATCATGACGAACATAAATATTGAAGGTACGCATCATACTAATATAACATAATGGGAAAAGTATCTTGATGCACATAACATACATAAATGCATGAGTTATCCATGGTTTAAAATCATAACATAACATCAAAAATCGTTTCTTTCTTAATTTCATCCATGACATAGTACATATATGCGTCATCTTATATCATCACATAGTCCATCACATAGCTTTATAGGGCAAAACGTAACATGAAATGCATACTGTCTAATTTCATTTATATCATGGCATAATAGACATCACATACATACATAACATGACATCATACGTCATTACATAGCACATATAAACATAGCATAACATTATGGTACATGTAGGGGCCACAAGGCATGCATCATCATACATCCCTATTCCAACAGTAAAGTCACCTCGTCCCTGCCTAATTAGCTCAGGCTAGTGTTGAAATCTAAGTCAACCTGTAATACTCGAAGAAAGAGAAATAGAAATAGAAAAAGAAAAAGAAAAAAAGAAAAGAAAAAGTCGAGAGAGGGGCAAATAGGTAAGTTTGCCCCTCCAACCGCTAAAGGGGTCCAAATGAAACCCTATCAAGAGTCCTGCAAAAGAAAAATAGTGAGAGAAAAGGGTTAGAGAGAACCTAGAGAGAGGAGGAAGAATGAACGGCTGAAGACTCACCGAAAACTACCGTCGAAGTCTACTCCAGTCAAGATCATGATGCAAGGAGCCTTCTTGGAAGGAAAAAGAGAATGTGGGTAGCCGGAGTCCCAGTTTCCATCAAGAAATCAGGAAAGAAAAAAAAAACCCGCGAGGTAAGACCTTGAACGTTTTCTCAAATCTACGGTTTTTCTTTGTGAATTAAGATCTGAAATCTTGATATATTCATTTAGGAACAACTCTCTATGGGATCTTTAAGGAAGTTTGGCTGAAACCTCCATCCGAAGACAGAAACCCGAGAATCGTCCAAGAATGGTGAGCGAACTTTCGATGCTCTTAACTCGTCTGGTAGTCAAGCAAAAAAAATTACGAAAAAAATACTAGGATGTAGCCCGTAACACGATCTAAGACTTTGCCAAAGGAATCATATCGATTCGAACTACGAATAAAAAGATATGAAAATCGGAAAGTGGACACTGTGTTACGAATTTCAGAGGATAGAGAAGAAAGAAAAAGAAAAAAAAAGTGGTCGGTCGGTGAGCGGCGGAGGGCGACAACAGGCGCCAAACACGCGTCGACCGTCGGCTGGAGCAACGCAGCTCCAGCGAGGCGACGACACGTGTCGCCAGCAAGGCCGAACCGAACCGCAAACGCGAGCCGAGCCGAGCCGAACTAGACCGACCGACCCGCGACTACGCAGAGGCGGGAGCGCCTAGTAGGCGCGCGTGCAGCCTGCGACTGGTGCATTCCCGCGCGCGTGGCCCTCGCACTCCCAGCGCACTACTGGCGCGTGAGCGTGCGTGGAACGGCAATTTTGGCCCGTTTGCTCTCTAATTGCCCAATTTTTGTCCTGGTTCCTGTTCTAATACTGTTTTTACGTGAATAGGGACCTAATATAAAGAAATCAGTATTTTTGGACACCTCACGGGCAAAGAAACGCTAGCAAAAAGGCACGCGTCAACCAGGTAACTCACCACCCGGTATTTAGGAAGAAATACTTGTAGGATTCGCTTGGATTGCATGCATGTTAGTAGTTTTGTTTCATATTAGCTCTCCATGTAAATTATTAGTCAGATTAATTATTATGATTGTATTGGGTGAATTACATGAGTGTTGCTGTATGCTTTAAGCTTCCGTCGTATGTATGCATGCGTTTAATTTGTGTTAGAATTGTGTATGCCGTGTTCCGGGCGCTTGATGGACGAATTCGCCCCATTGAGCGCGAACTTCGTGCTCTGGGTGCTTGATGGAGGTCATCGCCCCGTTGAGCTGGTATGCCTAGTTTGCATGAATTACATGCTATGATGTTAGAAAAATGTTGCATGCACACTCTGTTAATTGCTAGGGTCCATTTCTATGATAAGCTTAGGGAATTACCGTTAGGAGCGATATGTCGCTCCAGCCAAACTTAATTTTTCCCTAGGAGCTTAGTGGTTTACCACGGCAAGAAAGTACCTCGGAGTGTTCATAGATTGCTAGCGTGAGAACGGTATCTATAGCTTCGTGGGAGGACGAAGGGTCCCTGATCAGTCCTTACTGCTCTTAGCCATTTCACATGGGAAATGTGTTCCCACGTCGTACAGCCCATTAGCTGCATGGGAACGGGTTGGGTCGCTCCCCCATAGGGGGACTATATGGGCATAGGGGTATTCAGCACACCCCTAGGCTAGGTACCATGTAGTCCCATATAGCCATGTAGAGGTAGCACCTCATAGAGAGATACCGACCATATTAGCTTGGCGTAAGGAACCTCTAGGCGTTTAATGAAAGGACGACGAACCAGTGAAACCCAAGGGGCAAGCCCCAAGGAACTAAGATTAGAACCAGATGTCCTAGAACCGAAGTAGGAAACCGTGGGAATTCTGTTAAACTAAGATGCAAAGAGAGCCTACAACTAGGTGGCTTACTGAGTATAATTTTTATACTCATTCCTTTCTACCTTTTTGTCAAGTGCCGGTCGAGGTGGAGGAGCGTTCGAGAGCTGTGCGGTCACAGAGGGAGTCGTTCCGGAGCATCAATCCCTTTTCGGTCTTTTGGAGTCTTTTGCGAATTCCTTTTATATTTGTATTTTATTTTAATTTTATTGGATTTTCATCTTTTTATTCCACTCTTTTTTTTATTTTATTTTCTTTTTGTTTGTTTTCGATTTCGTCCTTTGGGTCACGGTCTGAGCTTCGAACCCTCGAAAATCGGGTCGTGACACAACCTATGTAAGCGAGCACATAACATCAATTTCAAGTTCAAATTTCTGTAAAACTATTTATCTAAATTTTACAATGGTCTCTGTGTTTTTCCTATTCAAAGATCAGTTTTTGTCTCTGTGTTTTTCCTATTCAAAGATCAGTCTTTTGTCTCTGTGTTTTCACATCGAGAATTCTTTACAGACTAAGAGATGTCAAAGGGGCTGCTTACTTCCCAAACAGATCTTCCTATATGTATATATATAAACATTGGTTTATCAAGAATATGCAAGAAAAGCAGTTCGGATTAGTTCGGATTGTTGATTCATCACCAGAGATGGCTTAGAACCAATAGTTCATTATCTAATGGATTTTTTGGTTCTAATACTCCATCCGAGAGTTATCAGTATTTATCAAATCTGTTCTTATATAACGGAACGCAGTTGGATCAAATGACAAAGACATTGTTGAGAAAAAGATAGGTTTTTCCCCGATTAAATGTTTGTTGCTATGGCTATTACACTTATACATAATTAATTAATACTAAGTAAATCATGTTTTAAACCATCATCCACATTTTCGATAAGTGTACAACTATCATTACCTATAGTAGGCACAAATCTTCATTTATTAGCCACAACTTTAGGTATGTTAATAGGCTTAGACAAAACAGTAGATGCTTTAACAAAAAATTATGTGTGGTTTGTTTTAACTAGATTTAAATTTTACCCCATTTTTTTCTTTTTTACATTTTTATATTTTATATTATTTTCTTTTCTTTTCTTTTATTTGTCTTTTCAATCACCGTTAGAGTTTTATAATCTCGAAAATCGAGTCATGGCAAATTAGTATTAGAAAAGTCAAGTTTTAGCTCCAATTGACTTTTTTTTAAGGGAAGAGAGTCGTACACGTACACTTCTATGACTCAACTCGACGACACACCTTGTCGTGACTAGGTATGTAGTATAACCGTGTTAAGTAGTATATGGTATGTTGTAAGACGTGTATGAACTCGATTTATGCTTGAGTTATGTAATTGAAATATTCAGTTATGATAACATCGTAGAGAAATAAACCGTGAATGTTAACGTTAGCCATATATGTAATGCCTAAGCCCAATAGGTTAGCTTTCCTAACTTTTCTATTTTAGTTTTAAACTTTTAAGATGTATAAGTGGAGTGCTCGAAATAACCTTAGAAACTTTTTAAAAAATATAGTGAAAAATTAGAAACAATCGTTCAAGATCAACCAAGAGATAAAATAGTCATTTTGCCATCTTTCATATTTGTCGGGGTCTAAAGAAACCTTGGGCAAGAATCAAAATCAACTCACGGTTTGTTTAATTTCAAGCGAAAAAATGAATATAGGAATGGTTGTAAAAAATAAAAACTCGGTAAAAATTATAGATCATGTTGAATGAATAAAGAAATCAAGGGACCCAAAAATGAAAGTCATTATTTAAGGTATATTTGTAATGAAGTGATACCCCTAAAAGATGTATATAAAGGAAGCAATGAAGGGAGTAAGAAGAAAGCAAAAAATGGTGTCTAAAAGTAAGAAAGAATGGTTTGGAAACTTAGATATTTGTTTGGATTCCTAGGAAGAGCTTTGCTGCCATACATTATCTTTAAGGTGACCTATTGTATCATACACTGATTGCATTGTTTTTCATGCTTCATTCCTCCCTATTTCTTCTCCCTATTTCTTCTGAAGGTAAGGTAAAGGGATAGGCATTGTGGGGGTAGGAGCATCACCTTTTGCGGAATTATTCCGATCTTGACAAAGAGCAACTTTCATTGAAAGCGGTTCCTTCGCCGTTCTTACGAATCCCCAGTTTCCACTAGTAAATCAAGAAGGTGGTCAGACTCTTTGGAGAAGAAAAAACTGACAGTCAGAAGAAAGAGCGAAGGCCTCCAAATATTCGAGTCTTGGGCTAGTTCAAATTCTTTCATGGAATTCCATCTCTTGTTTGACGAGATTTTTGGGGTTGCTGAATTCTTTCCATTCTCATCGAAATCGAAGCCATGCAAGAACCACTTTTTCTATTGTGATTATACTTACAAGTTGCCAGACAAAGACTGAATGCCAGGGAGGACGCTGGACTCCAAAGGGGGTGGATGGTAAGATCTCACATCTGTTAGAGAGGAGAACAAAACATTCTTTATAAAGGTGTGAAAACCTCTCCCTAGAAGATGCATTTTAAAAACCTTGAAAGAAAGTCCAAAAGAGAAAACCCAAAGAAGGACAATCTCGTGGACTTAGGCGGGGTTACAACATAACTCTCTCCTCTCACCATTTACCATTTACTTTGTTGTACATCTTAAGAGCTCACCAGGCTAAATAAATGCTCCTAAGCAACCAAAACCTTATTTGAAATCTATCCTTCTAAAGCGTTCGTCAAAATCTGGCTCTAAATCAAACTTTTTCCTCCATTTAGGCATTTAACCTACAACAAAAAGGGTGCATTGGACTCTGCCGTGCTTAAGCTCTCTTTTTCCCTTATTTTTTCTGTGATCCAAGCTATTAGAAAAATCTAACCAACCAACCTTTCTAATAACAAGGGTAAGAAACTACTTAAACAAGAACAAAACATCTCTTGATCATCATTTTTGAGATCTAACATCAGTTGAAGAGGAGAACGAAGCATTATTTATAAGGGTGTGGAAAACTCTCCCTAACAAACACGTTTTAAAAACCTTGAGAAGACGCCTGAAAGGGAAAGCCTAAAGATAATATCTGCTAGCGGTGAGATTGAACTGTTACACATACTCACTCATCTAAAATGGGTTGGGATGGGATGGAACAAGAGAGATGAATAATATTGTGTGAAGTTAAGAACAGAGATCAATAACAGAGTTTTTTTTAAAAAATGTTCGAAACTTACATATGTCTAATGCTAGTCTAGTTTGGCTCTTTTTGCTGGGCTCAGTTTGTATGTCCTAGTTTCTTACTGAAAACTTGGTTTTCCCTCGATGCTTTATTTAATGCTGGACATTGCGAGAATGAATCACGCCATAATCATTATTAGTGTATAAAGTATAATGCAAATATAGACAAATCATTCTTTATAAGGGTGTGTAGACCTCTCCCTAGTAGACGCGTTTTAAAAATCTTGAGGGGAATCTCAGAAGAAAAAGCCTAAAGAGAACGATATCTGCTAGCAGTGGACTTAGGCGGTTACTGTGAGACTCATTTTTTTAATAAATACTTGGCTAATGACCAACTAAAAAGCCCAATGTCCAAATAGACGAAGTCGTTCTAGTGACCAACTCGAACCTACCCTCTCTCTAAATTCCTCTACATCCCTAAAAATCCTACTATTATAGTAAAGATGACACAGATCTTCAAGAGGACACATCTCTAGCAGAACAGAAAATCCTTAAAATCGTTGTTAGAATAAGGATAAGAGAGGATAATTCCTCACCTTTTTAATCACTATTCAAAATCCAGAATTATGCTTAGAATCCACAAGTATATAAGAATTCATCCTTGATCAACACGAACAGTAAAAATGAAGATAAGGGATATCATTCCTTACCAGTAAAGTCATTCTTATATTTAACTACCTGCCTTTCTATTAGCGACATTAAAAGAGTGTGGATATATGCATGACCCCTCTCACATCCACAGCATCCATTTTTGTTCTGGTCAGCAATCCCTTTCTCAAAAGATAAAAGGAACAAAATAGAGAATTAACAAATATACACAAATTATGAATTAATGAGATCATAGATAAAATTTAAAGAACAATAATCAAATTAATACTACAAATTCATTCAAGAGTTTGATCCTGAGATCAAAATAAGAGAACAGGTCTCACCATCAGATTGAGGTGTTTGTCTTTTTGATGATGAAAACAAAAGCATAGATATAGAGAGGCTACAATTTATTTTTATGGCATTTTCGATGTGTCCCTATACATCTTATTACCTGAAGATCTTACGTTTCTATTTCTATATATATGGAAAGTTAAAAAAATTATCATATATATAATAATCCAGAAATTGCAATAGAAAAGAAAAAGGGAGGCTTGTGATTATTTCGAAAGTTAAAAGGAAAAGCATAACGCTTTCAGAAGAGTTCGATTGAAACATTTTTGTAGATAAAACATATTATGTAAACAACGAGAATTACCTACCAAAAAACAACTGCAAGGGGAAGCATAATGACTAATGAGCAACTATATTACATCAGCATACAAAATCCAGGTACATTTCTAGTTTGAAAGAAAAGAAAAGATGGGTGCTTAAATAACTTGGTAAACCCATTAAGCAAGCAATTTTTTTTGTTTCTAATTGAACAATGAAAAAGGGATAACTGGAAAAGCTTCCTAACCGTGCTTTTACGTCATTAAAACTCAACGAGATTCCCAATCCTTCAACTTCTTGCTTCCTTTAGGCTTCGCAATTGGTGCATTCATTCCAGCCATTTTTGCGTTGTATTTTGCCCGAAGAGGATCGTTATAGGTCCAACTGCATGACATTGACAGTAACAATTGACGTGTCATGACAACCACGCTAACAACGAAAAAAAAAAAAAAAAAAAAACAAACAGT
>NW_019268531.1:4611035-4627136 GCF_002738365.1 Cucurbita moschata
AAAAAAAAAAAAAAAAAAACAAACAAACAGAGAAGACCCCTTGGAAACAGGGCATCGTTCTAATCATATCTTCATATTCTCCAGTAGATATATATACAAACTAAAAGCCTCAATCTCAAATATTAAGCTCAGCACGTCCATTAACCTCATGCTCATACCCAAATTATTTTCATCATTCTCTACTTAACACAATCTCAATGAGTAGACAAGGCATTAGATGCTTTTTTTTAATGGATCGTATTGTACTTAATCTAGGTATAAAAGGGATACTCAATTAAGAAATCCCAATTGACATTGCAATACTTTAAGATAGGAAATTGAGAAGCAGAAAGTAAACAAAGTTAAATTAACTTACGGGTTGTTCCAGTCAGTTGTATCTTCATTGACAAGATGAGTCCATTTTGTTCTCCCACTACGACCAAAGTGCTTGACCTGCATAACCTTGGGCAATATTGTCTTGTCCATCTTATCTTCTCCCGTTGGGGAAGAGAAATCACGATGGAAAATAGTATCAGATCCTGCGGTTCCAGCATTATCATCAGCATCTTCCTGAAAGAATGCACCCTTGTGGAAATATTTCTGCATGAACTTCCACTTCTGCTTAGGAGGTGGAGCAGGTTTCGGGTTCTTCCTCTCCCATTCTCTCCTCTCTTCCTCAGTCATATTTCTCACCTTCTCAATCTCCTCCCTCTCCTTCAACATTGCATCTCGGAGTTCTCTATCCCTCTTGATCCTCGAGATCTCTCTAACCTTCCAAGCCTCATATTCTTCGGCTTCGTTAATTTCATCATCAGTATCCACATCAGCAATATTTGCCTCCATTTCCAAATTCTTCTGGATCTCTTCATCCTTTCTAATCTCCTCAACCACAATGTGCTTTGTCTCTGCCTTCCTTTCCTCCAATCTCCTTTTTCTCAATTCCTCAAGAGACCTTTCCTCCTCTTCAATACGATCTCGTTCAGCAATTGTCTCTCTCTCTGACTTAGGAACAAATATTGGCTTCACCATTGCTATACCAGTAGGTTCATCTTCTGAGTCAGTTTCATACTCAGACTCCTCTTCTTCCTCTTCCTCTGGCTCCTCCTCCTCTTCTTCTATAGGGAATGCAGCTTCTTCTAGCTCCCTTTGTCGCAACTTTTCCTTGATTCTTCTTCTTCTTTCCTCCAAAGCATCCTCGTCCTCTTCCTCTGCATCTATTCCCTCCTGCCTTCGAGTTTCCTCTTCAATGTTCAAAACAATCTCAGCTTGGCGAATACGTCGATGATCAGCTCTGATCTCCTCCCGATTATCTATCCGACTCTCAGCTAGACGGCGCAACCTAGGGTCGTCCTTCTTAGAAAGATCTGAATCTTCCTGACTTGGAAATGCTTTCTCAAGCGCTGCCACCCTGGACATCCTAATATCGCCATCTTCATCAGCATCATCCGCCCACTCGGGTGCCTTTCCAGGCCAGTACCTCTTAACTTTTGTTTGTCCAATTTTACCTCTAAGTTTATCCCTAACAGCAATTACAGTATCACTAACACCCGCGGTTACCGACATTGTTACTCAGCTAAATTTCCAGAAGCAAAATATAGACCGAAAAGAAGGAACTTTCTCCTTTTTCAACTTAAAATTCCCTATTCGACGAAGCTTAAATCAGACTTCCAGCCTAATCAACGTTGGTAAACCTGAACCCCAATAATGAAATAAGTCAGCGTTAAACAAACAGTCTCCGAGCGTAACAAACTAAAACAGTCACTTTATGAATCAATAAAACGCAGCAAACAAACGTCGCCAACCAAAAAAATTAATAGTAATAATACACATACAAAATAGATAATAATCAAGCAATAGCTTCACCACAAGATAACCAAAACCCTACACTATCACAACGATTTCTCAACCTTTCTTCTCATACATGAAAACTCGAACGGGAACAGGAATAAAAGCGCGTCTAGATTCCGAGAAATTCTCAATTATTAAAGGAAGGGCGAAAATCCAAACGAGGGCAAGGATAAGAACCATGGTGAAATTTCAGCCGGAAATAGTCGAAAGACAGAACTACCTTCAGATTTTTCTTGACTGAACTTGGAGAATATCAAACCCTAGACAGAGTTGCAGAAATCTGATCGAATCAACGAAGAGTGGTGGGAGAGAAAAATGGCGGAGCGAAGGTAGCAGTCCCGATCCTCTCAATTCGAGAATCGATGGAATTTCTAAGGAAATTCTTTTGAACATTTTTTGGGCTTAAAGCATGTCAATTTTCAATTTATATTAAAGTTTTTCAATTATCTTTTTTATTATTATTTTTTTTTTTAATTTTTTAATTTTTACTTTTAATAATGAAATGGTAATATGAAAATGCTTTTGTTAAAAATATTTTTAGGTTATAAACAAATATTAGAGATATTTAAAAAATTGGGTGACTCAAAAAACCCGATTATAATTTGGGTTAAGTTGGATTGTTTATCTGTTTAACGGATCTAAATTTATATTTTATTTAATTTCATAATTACTTATTCTATTATTTATAATCCAACTACTCTTAAAAATAATTTTGTTGTAATTTTTAAAAAAATATACATCCAAATTGAATTGAAATCTTACTTTATAAATTTAAAAATAAATAAATAAACATTTTACATATTAATCTTTTACTTTATTTGAATTAAATTTTAAAAAATATCTTAACTAAATCAAATTCAAGGAACTTCAAACTATTAATCTCGAGGTTTATGAATAAGTGATTGTCGGATAATGAGCAAGAATTGTCCGTCGTTCTAGATTTATTGAACTCATAGTTATTAGATACTTTTTATGAATGTCAACGAAATATCGTAAGTAAATTACTCCCGGTTGTTCAATCATTTGATAACCAAAGTCACTTTTTGATAAAAGATCACTATGAGCCAGACTCAATAAAATTTGATCTATCGCGGAGAACTGAACCAAGAATTCTCTTTCCTTATCATCAATCAAATCACTGTTCGAGACCCAAGATTCTATTTTATCATCAATCCAATCACCGTCCCCTATCTAAATCTATGTTGAATTCAAATGAAAATTCAAAACATAACAGTTCAAAATAAAAGATCAAAACAAAACTAACCTCAAACTTTGAGTGAAAGCAATGAAAACACAGCCAAATAAGGTTGGGATTTTCCATTTTTTTCCCATTATCTCCCGGAGATGGTGCAACAAAATGACTAAATAAATTTCCATTTTTTGGCATGTTAGATTCAGTTCAAATCCCTAAGAGTTCAGCTTCAAGTTCCCTGATAGATAAAACCTAAAGGATGATGAACAAACAAACAAACTAGTGCCAAACAAAACTGACTGAAGAACATAAGATGGCACCAGATTGTCTTGTTCACCGACACGCTAAAACTACGAACATTCAATTGCTTTTTCTTCAGCCGAACGTTGAAATGAGGAAACTCTTGTATATGCTCATGAACTTTGCCACAAAAGCTGCCATACCAGACCAAAAGGGAGATTAAAAACTGAGAGACAGAATTTTTTTTGGCTTCTTCCAGTTGAGTCTATAAAAGGTTGAGAACAAGAAATCTTTTCACAAATGTCAAGAGCATGAAGAGTCAAATCCATCCATGATTCAACAAACCATTAAATTGTATGATATTATCCAGCACTTGATGATGAAATTAAGATCGTGGCTGATAAACTAATAGAATCAGAGGAAAAAAAAGAAGCACAGAGGCGTAAAATTTTCATGTCAGAACAGTTACTCTGATATTTGTATACCAAATGGATTTACCTTCAATATGGAAGATGGATTTCTGGCCAAGTCGCATCCTGTGTTCCTGGGAAAAGATTTAAGCAAATATGAGATATGAAACTGAACAAAGGTGAAACTCTCTGCAGCCATGTTTCATCAGTGATATCATATTGGTGAACCAATGCATGTGGATCTATGGCCCGCCGCTATAGTGTTCACAATATGATACAAACTTAAGTAAGTAGATGACTCTTCTTACGTGATTGTGATGCCAATTTGACCAGACGTCATTAGTAACAAATTAGTCATGGCATAGGAATAAAGTTAAAAAAACATGGTTGAAATTATACAGATTAATAGAACCAACCAGAGGAAAAAGAACAGACATATATTGTTAAAAAATTTCTCTTCGTTGCTTTTCTCTATATCCATCGTCAATGTGAGATCTCACCTCGGTTGAAGAGGAGGATGAAGCATTCTTTATAAGAGTGTGGAAACCTCTCCCTAGCAGATACATTTCAAAAACCTCAAGGGGAAACCCGAAAGAGAAAGCTCAAAGAGGATAATATCTGCTAGTGGTGAACTTGGACTTGGGTTGTTACAATAAATCTCAAATATAATTTTGTATTATTCAATTCTCAGAATCTCCCCATCCATCAGTATTCACCAAATTCCAACACACAAATGCTTAAAGTACTTTGGAGGAAACACTTGATTGGTGTTTCTTTCGGAAGTAAAGAACATTATTTAATTTTAAAAAACTACTTTCAAATATATGTTCATACGAACTTGTTCTATCAAGTATAGGAGGATGTAATCCGCTAGTTACTTTTGACGAGAAAGGTCAAGAAATTGCAAAACAAGGAAAACTTGGAGAACTCGTCATAAGACAGAGAGGACAAAAGTTATTTTAATGAGATTGATATTCAAATTTCCATCAAAAGTTCTGATATTAAATAATAAAAGGGAATGTAAACAAATTAACAGGTCAAATTATGAACTTACATAATATGCAGCCCAGTGACAGACCTCATGCTTTAATTCAGCATCCAATTTCTTGAGTAGCTCATAAAGCAGCCTCTGAGAAACTAGATAATATAAATCACACATTAAGACAGAAAAAATCAATAGAAATTGGGAAAGAATAATTACCTTCAATATGATCTCTGGTGGAATACAATTAACCAGTAGTTCATATAACTTCCCACGAACCTGGTACAGTCTATACCACAAAAAGAAGGCCAATTTATTTCAAACTCGCACAATTCTACAACTAGTCAATAACAAAAGAATAGAAAAATTAAAATTTTCACTAGTTCTCACCATATATGTTTCTAATGGACAATTAAATGAATAGGACAATTGCAATTTCTCACAATTCTATAGTTTTTTCTCTGCTTGACAAAAACAAAAGTCAAGGAGGCTCCAATCAAGCAAGATAATACCTAATAGATCATTACAAAAGTCCTTATACACAGAACCCGAAAGGGAAGTGTGGAACACCAAACTTCCTCCCTAGAACGCTCCACTTCCTCAACAACTATATTGTTCCTCTCACCACAAAGACCCCGTAACAAAGCATAAATGTCAGTTATCCACAAAAACAAGCTTTTTTTCTACTAAAGGGGAGATGAAGCAAAGACTCTTCGATAGGATGACAAACTCTAAGCCCAACCACATTGATGCCGAAGGGTTGAAATAAATAAGTCCAGACTGCCAAATCATAATCTAAAGACTACAAAAGATGATCGAGATCCTCCATTGCTGCCTTACAAAGGTCAAGGACATGTTGAACAACGATTAGGAATCTTCACTCATCAGATTCTCATTTTCATCGGTTATTTCTACACCTATTGAGGCTTTAAGTCCTCGAAATCTTCAAGAAGAGCAAAAACGATCTAATGAAGTCTATCCATTTCACTACACTCGGAAGAAAGAGTCAGCTCCTCTTATGTTCCCTATTCTAGAAAAGTCAGCCTTTAATGAAGATGTTCTAGAGGAATCATGTTCATGACTTCTAATAACAGTGCCAAATCAAGTCTATTCTTCAGCAAATGTGAGTCAAATGTCCTCTGAAAATTGAGCTTCCAACATTCATCTCAATCAGATATCAACCTTACTGGTCCAGAGCAGGTTCTCATGTGCCTTCATCACCTTCGATCGATTTGGATGGGGAATCTGATGTTAGTTTAAGTAGTGTGGAGACAGTCTCAACTCTTGAAGCCTCAGAATTTTGGGGCTGATAATGATTGCTTTTTGGAGGACTCTTACGCAGACTTTAGTTCTTTTTCAGGATAATGAGAATGAGCCTCCAGTAACAAATTCAGCTACTTGTGAAACTCTTCCAATAAGTACTTCTCCTCCTCCACCAACAATTTAAAGAATAATTTTCCTTTAATTAAAATTTGTGGTCTTCAAATTCGTAGTATCCCTCCAACATCCCCAATTGATTTTTAAAATTTGTTTAACTATTGTGAGTTTCAACAATGAAAGTTACATCATGGAATACTAGAGGCTTTGGGGATCATTCTAAAAGAACAGCTTTAAAGAAATTTATTCGGCTTCACTGCCCATATTTGGTATTAATTTAGGAGACCAAGATTGAAGTTTTTGACAGAAAATTGATCAAATTCTTTGATTGATAGACTTCTTGTTTTAAAAGAACGGGACCAGTTGTTTGAAAATTCAAGGGTACCAAGACAAGCTCGTTTTTTTTTTTTTTTACCACTTTCCTTTACTTTTGGAAGCTGGAAGTTTTGTTTCAAGGCCTTTCCCTTTTAGATTTCATAACAGTTGGCTGTAAACGTCAGATTGTGAGATGATTTCAATAATTAGTGAGATGATTTCAATAATTATCCTTTGTGATTCAATGAAAATTCTATCCTAGAACACATGGGGGTTTGAAGAAGTTTCAGCAGCACCGTTGTTCTAACTTGGTTCTTCTACAAAGCTAAATGTTAATATTGTTTATTCAAAGCTCATTAAATTCATGTGGAATTCCAAGGTAGCATTGTATGTTCCCGTGCTTAATGCATTCGTTGGAAAAAAGGTAGTTCATATAACATTTATTTTGGTTGGTTAAGGGATGAAGTCAAATTCCGATTTTAAGTGACCTTTAACTGAGGAAGTTATTATAGCTTATTTGCATGAAGAGCATTTAAAAGATGTCTTGATGGATGAGCTAGTGGCTGAGAAGCTTTTAATAATGCATGAAGCATTTGTAGTTTTATTATTCCCAGGGCTGAGCTTTATTTGATTGTAATTGCCGCTATGTTCTTGATTTTTCTTTTTCTTTTTCTGTTTTCACCTCTTTAGGAGTTTGTATCCCATGAACATTTCCTTTCATTATATTAATGAGAAGTTGTTTCTTGTTCAAAAAAGAAAATTCAATGTCGACTAAAAAAGGTGAAGTATCAGAGAGGTAACTCTAAGTTCTAATGGTGAACAGGAAACGCTACCACCTTCATCCAACCAGAAAAAGATCATCATAATCAAGGATACCATCAATAGAAGTTTAAGGATTGTTTATCTCCATGTAATTATTTGTTCTTGAAGAATAGTTGGACAGCAGATTTTAAGAAACAAAAGTGGTTGCATTATCGTTTGCATAGCAAATGGGGTGTCAGAAATACCTAACTAATGTATATGAAGGGAAGACACGTATATGATATTGAGATGTTTGTTATAGCATAAAATACAACAGAAAAAGGTACATAAGAGAAGTACCTCTTGGGGCTCTGCTCCTTCATTATGTCAGACGCTATCTCAGAGATGTACTCCTCCCAATCCATCGGTGGTATTGCCTGGTTACTAACAAAAGGATACCTAACCCAAAAGATAAAATAAATTAACAGCTCAGTACCAATCCTCAAAGATTGATGTCCAATGTAATTTGATGACAAGCAGTGAGAGAGAAGCTTAGATCAGTATGAGTCCAAATGGAGACTAACTGTTGAACACGACAAGTCTCGAATGATAGTATAGCTCTCCTCAAACTCCGGTTTGATTTTTCTGCAATGCGGGAAGCAAATCCAGATGGAAGTTGCAGTCCTTCTTTCTTCCCAATGAACTCTAGTACCTTGACAATCTGGTGAAAAGATGTAACTTTTTTTTTTAACAGCTTTTAGGACAAAATGGCTACAGTATTTCTTTCTTTTTATTATTGTTATCTGAAAAGGCATTCTTTCTCCTAAACTTACATCTAAATATTAAATTAGATACAAGTGAAATTTATCACGTTGGTTAGCAACATAACATTTATAGTTACATTCTTCTGGTCCATCATTTAGTTTACTCAAATTCATATTCAGCACAAAAAGTTAAAATTACAATACAAAGAAACCATTCTCTCCTGACCTGATCATCTGTTGGTCCATTTATCCGCACATTTAGGCAGCGAGAACGGATTGCTTCAGTAACTCTTGATGAACTATTGCAGCAAAGTATTAACCTACAGTACGAGCTATATTTCTCCATCGTTCTCCTAAGAGAGTGCTGTGCTTCTCTGGATAGTTTGTCAACGTCATTTAGAACCAAAACTGATACATCACAAGTACCAAAAATCTCAATATCTTATACATATACAAAGTCTTGAGCATTCAAGCATACTGGTAACAAAAGCTACCAAATGATCAATGAAAATCAATAAAGTTCTCAAGCATGATCAACTTATAAATATGGTTGGAGGGTATGGGGAAGAATCAACACCTTTATGTCCCCTTTTCCCTTTGGAGTCAATGGGTCTGTTTTTCGCCATATCCTTGATTATCTCTTGAACAATATACCTATCTTGGAAACCTGCATCGCTGGGAGTGAGCTCGACGTGGTTTGTACTTGATATGGTGGTTAACTCTATTTCAACATTTCTAGTTCCAGCCTGAGAAGAAACACGAAAAAGGAAGAGCATAGAGACAGAGAAAGAAGAGATTATGAGAATATTAAGTTAAACAGCAAAATAATAGCTTCAACTAGTTAAATTTTTACGCAATTCTATAACATTCTGAAGTAGCAATCATATAAACAGATAACTAAATTGCTTTCAATTGCCTTCCAATGGCATCACTAAAAAACGGAAACTTACATCAACTTTCCAGGTTTTATTCTCCACCTTCACCTGCAGCCGAAAGGTAAGCGAAGATCAACCACCACAAAGAGACAGAAAAAAAAAATCGCAGCAAGCAAACAAAAACTCAAGAGCCAATACCTTCTCCGCACTTGCTCCAAACATCTGCCGGATAAGCGCCATGACTAGGGTTTTCTTTCCGGAACCGGAGGGGCCAAAGAAGAGCAAATGAGGGCAGTCCTGCTCGGTAACCTACGAGAAGATTAAAAGAAAAAACACATCAAAAGCGCCAAATGAAGAATGAATTCAGGAATGCAAGGAAAAAAGAGGTAAGAAAACAACAACGAAATTTGGTTACCAGTTTCTTAAGATTCTGTGCTACATCTTGATGAACTGTGATCTGATCTAGGGTTTTTGGACGATACTTGTCGACCCACAACATCTTCCCTGGCGTTTCGAGATTAGCGTGAATCGAGAAAGAGAACGAAGAATTGTGCGTGAAAGAGAGAGCAAAAGCTTGGGCGAGGCTTGAAATGGCGGGAAAAAGAAACAGAACTGATGGCTAGTGAGGAGGGAGGCGACCTCAGCAGTAGGGTGTGGATTGCGGCCATTCAATTTTAATTTTCCTGTTAAATTTTATAAAGGCTAAATAATAAAAAATAAATATAAATATAATATTTTTATAAATTCAAAAATACCATTACTTATATAACCAACTGACAGCTGTGGGATTTGAACCCACGCCCTTTCGGACCAGAGCCTAAATCTGGCGCCTTAGACCACTCGGCCAAACTGTCAAGTTGTTGGCAAGTGGTTTTGTATATTTAATTGTTTGTTTATTATAGTTCTTATTTTTATTTTATAAAACCTTAAGATAATTATGGGATTAAAATTAGTAAAATTAGTTTATGAGACTTCAATAATTGAGATTGCAAAGTAAATATCTAACACGAAACCAAAAATGCTGATGTCGTGACTTGAATGTTGTGGCTTGCTCGAAGAACGGATCGAGACTTATATGGGTTGAAAATACGATAAAATTTTTTAGAAATAAAAATAAGAAAAATTCCAAACATAATATGCATACATATATTTAAATTAACCAAAAAAGTATAGTTTACATGTTCAAAATACATAACGGAATCATTAAAAAAAATAATAATAACAAAATAATTTTCGAGGTTGTGGACTGGGTGTGGCTCTCTATAGTAGCACGCTCTCATTCCCGATCAACTCCTAATTACTTGAAAAACATGGAAAATATGGAGTGAGTACAAGACTCAGTAAGCAACTTACGTGTAGATTCTTAATTGTTGCTATGGTGGGTGTTAAAGTATACAACCTTGTTCAAACCGGGAACTTGACATGGTTTCTTAGCTTGTGGTCATGAGTTATGTTAGTTGTCCCGAACATGTCTCTAAACTACTCCCCATGGAAGATCTAGAAAGTCACATGGTGAATATCATGAACGTAAACACATGTCATTTGGCAAGAAAAGTTGTCAGGACATCCTAAGACATGGGTAGGACAAGCCGACAATAACATGAGGCAGGATAACCTATTAAACATGATAGGTGTCCGGTAAAAACATTGTGCATGGCATCTCACTAGGTGAGGAAAATATGAAACATGACATCCTGCTAGAGAAACATGGTGTCTGACATCCCACTTAGATTACGAAAACATAGAATCATGATGCATCTTGTAGTGGGAGGTTAAGAATCATATAGGGTATAAGTCGGAGTAACACCTAATAATCTTAAAGGGGTTACGGTAAATTTAGAACACGGGATGCACGGTGATCTTGTATGACTTGGTTCATGGCTCTAGAGTAGCATCTTAGTACATAAATTCATGGGCTAACCCTAAGGTGTAACACATCCTAATCTTGTAACATAACACAAAGTTTAAGGTCGTACAGTAACATAAGTTATATTTATGGCAACGTGTCATTCTCATAACCTTAAGTCAAGCACGTTACCATACACGAGAGTCATATTAAGTTTTAAACTTATTGGAGTTTATAGGTACTTGAAATTTTATGGTTTAACAATTAGGGACGTTTTGGTCATGTTTCACCCATATCGTCGTTTGAACTCCAAACATGATCTATTGGTCGTAAAACTTTGCATGGTCTTTAGAATTCATTAAATAACGTCTGTCATTAAAATTGCACGTCATTTCGAGAACATTTGGATCATAAACCAACTATATGTTGTTTTACACCTATCTCGTGTCTTAAAATTATTTAATGACCACCAAATTTCATATGCAACTTTATTACGTCATATTAAACCATTTATTAAAATTTCATAAGGACTCGAATCCATTTAATGGGTCATTTATAAAACTCATTTTAACTCTTAAACTTTGGTTTTATTTGTGCGGTTGCCGTAATGAGTTATCCGTTGGGTACCCGACCCGAAGTCCATGAACTTTGTCTTCCTTACCCAACTTTTCACGAAAAAATTCCTCGGAAACCACTGCACAGAGAAGAGAGAAAGGTCCGTCGGAAAATCGTGAGAAGTCGGGTAAGGAAGAGGAGGTCCATCGGATCCGGGTCGGACATGAACCATAACCCGCAACCCAGTCCAACCTGCAGCGGCTCAGACCCGAGACCCAAACTCACCTCGGTCGAACTCACTCAACAGCCCACGCCGGCAACCCGAAAACGGGCCCGCGCCCATCTGCAACCCGAATACCCAATTCTAGCTCAGCCCACAGTCCAGTAGCCCACATCTGCAGGCCCAAGTTTCCCTCGCCCCAGTTGAACCAACCTGCAACTCAGCCGTGAATCCGCGTCTAGACCCGCGTCTCGACCCGACGCCGCTACACGACGTGGCTCGCCCTGCTGCTGCCACGTGTCACCTTAGCCCTTCGGCTTGGACGGCGCGACGGCGGCTCCAGTGGCTAATCGGCTCGGTTTTCAATTTTTTTTTTCCGATTTCCACACTTTCGACCCTTGCGAACCTATTTTCGGCCTGATTAAGGTAATTGAGGCCGTTTTAGAACCGTATTGTTAGCTGGATTATTAATTAAAATGTAAAATACTAACGAAAGATAACGATCGGTGCGATAAAAAACGAACCCCAGCAACTTTTGGAATAGCTCTCGAGGAACAGGAGTTTACGTTAATTAAATTAGGTAGTACTTTGGTTAACGTCAACTGAGTAAGTAGTCTTACTATAGGATATGCTAGAAATTGTATGAGTTATGATGATGCATGAGTTGTATCGTATGATGATATATGAGTATATGATGAAGTTTTGTATATGATGATGTATGAGTTATGATGCTTGATGATGTGCGTAATATATATAGTTTGATGTATGACGTACTTGATATGCTTTATGCACTTTATGGCGATATGATGAGTATGATGATTACATGACGTTTGTCTTAATATGTTATGTTTTTCATATTAAGCATGCTATATGGTAATGAGTGTCATATTGCATCATGTTGATAGACCGACATAGGACACAACCTTAAGAGCATGAAAATGATATTAATATAAATATAAGTAACAAAGAGATGAGACTAGAAGGTTGTGTCAGAAGAGACGATAAGATGAAATTTAGAGCGACCTCATGCATATTGTATGTTCATAAGCATAGAGATACTTCTCCAGAGACGATGAGTTCGGACGCGCACAGTATGATGATGATGGTGTTCATGGGGAGCATGACACTATGAGGTTCTGCTGACCTTCAGACGTCGTTATAGATTAGCTTGACCAGAGAGGGTCTAGGGGGTGTGCAAGCCCCCTGGAGATTCACACTCGCACGTGTGGGTCGTGTGTAAGGAAGTACTACACATCCAATTTGTTCGAGACTGAAGGCCACTCTTAGAGAATAGAGATAGATCTTAAGAGCATGATTGCATGTGTTTGCATTTGCATGACCTCCTATAGTGAGACCACCTGCTTAGTATTCTTCAAAATACTCAAGTCGTGTGTCACATCATTTTTCAGGTAAAGGTAAGACGCACATGTACGGAAGACGACGATATCGTGGACAGAGACTGTGGCACGTGCATAGGGTAAAGTCATATTTAAATTCCTAGTCTCACATTAGAATATGTTGTTTTGCATTTCATCGTTTTAAATTATTTTGTTTTTGTTTTTGTTTTTGTTTTCTCTAAATTTTAGTATTTCGTATTAAATATGTAAAACTATGACTATGTTGAGACTTATGCCCTATAGCCTCGTAATTAATTATTTAGTTTCGAACGATAATTTTTATTATTTTATTTATAATTTAATTATTATCTATGACATTAAAATCCAAGGTTATTAATGTAATCTTAAAAAGTATGTACTTGACATACAAGATAATCATGTTCAAGTAATAACCTAAACAGTCTAGAGTATATAGATAAGGTTGGGTGCCTTATCCTGGTAATACTATTGATACGGCCCCAATTTGTAATCGTTACAGATGATTTGATCCAAATTGTTCATGTGGAGACATGTAAGTGGGTATCCTATACAATGAATTTGTATAAGACTGAACCAAGAAATATTTAATCTCTCTTTATAAATCCGTTAATTGAGAAGATTAATATTTCACATGATGATCATATGCTACTCGATCTTAATTCTAAGTGAGTTATCAACTCCTGCATGTGAAAGCTTGTCCTTTAATTTACATGGGTGAGAAGGACTCTTTTAGCCGATCCAATATGCCTACCATTTTGGGAACTTGACCAAACAGGGAGTTGGGAACATAATATCATGGGATGAAATTCACTCTTTTCCATATAAAGAAAGTAGATGAGTTGTTTTCTTAGGTACTGATTTCGGGACTTGAACAATGGGGCTCATCCTCTCATTGGCCCGAGAGAGATTTGGTTTATGGTTGGATCATAAATAAATTGTTCATTAGATAATCAATGATACTTAAGGTGAAAGATGTAATTACAGAGGTAAAACAAACTTTTGACTAATTATGAACAACTTACGAAGGATCGACTTGCTTATAATGGTTATATCAATGGACGTAACTTGTCTTGCAATGGTTAAAAGTGCAACTCTAAGTCTACTGTAGAGTGACCTATAGTTAATGAATGAAAATTGATTAAGTAAAAGTTTAATTAATTAATTTTATATCATTAAAACTTATAATCTGTACGTCTATAAAGTTTCCTTACTAGCTCATAGTAACGCTAAAAGATTCAATTTATTTAAAAGAAAATTTGAAGGGTTCAAATTGATATTTAATATATCTATGTATTAAATATAAACGAGAAAATAAATTTAATTTGAAATATCAAATTAATATTTAATATATTAAATACATTAAATAAATAGAAAAAATATATTTAATGGGAAGGTTCAAATTAATATTTAATATATTAGATAGGTTAAATATAAATAAAGAAAAAATAATTATAAATGAAGAAAAACAAAGGTCATGTTAATGTTTCATATATGAAAAAATATATCTATTGTATTTTCCTACTTTAAATAAAAATATACTTAACTAATTTAAAAATATATTCTAATATATTAAATATGCAAATATATTCTAATATATTAAATATGCAAATATATTATTTGGTAAAGATTCTCTTAGAGTTCCTAGGACCTTCGGGTTCAGTTAAAGACATACGAATCTCTCAATTTACAATAAATCTAACCTATAAGGTAATTTTGATTTTGCAAAATTGATTTTTTCCTCTAGTTTTTAAAACCCTAAATAGTACAGCAAATTGATGAACATTATTATCTCTTTTCAATTTACAATAAACCTAACCCATAAGGTATAGATTTGTCTAACAAGATAAATCTAGTGTCACACCAATATGCCAAAACGATCAATTTTGCAAAATCAAAATTGCATATATCATATATATATATATATATATATATATATATATGATTTTAAATAAATGATTAATTCAAAATAAAATTTAATAGGCTCTTATACCAATTAAAGGTAATGAACTCTTCATCGGTAGCGAAACGAAAGGATTGGGAACTGTTTAGATTTTATTATGAATTAAAACAAAAACAATAAATTCGAGAGTAAAAACTCTGAAACCCTAACTTGCAAGATTTTTAAAGTATTCCAACCATGCAAAAAACTCTTCAATATTTCAGAAGATCTTCCTTGTTACGACTTAAACACAAATTTAAGGCTGTGAGGGTCTCTTAAAAGAAAGTCTCTAATGGGTTGGAGAAGAAATTTGGAGAATTCTCTTAAAATGTAATTTCATTCTCCCAATTTTTGAAGCCTCGTAAACTGAATTTTAGTGCCACAAGAGTTTGATTGTGACACCGGGTGGGCAAGGGATTGTTGCACTGGGTACCAAAATTCATTCACCAATTTGTCATCCGCAATTCGTTAAAAACGAGAGAAAAAACCCATTATATTGGCGATTTCCTCGGGAGTTTCATCGATTCGAGCTTCAATTTCCCTTACCGCTTTGGAGGCCAATTTCATCACAGATTTCTGCCATTCATACGCAATGGATTCATCTTCTTTAACCATCTCATCATCTTTCATTTTCCGTAATTCATCGCAGAAATTACTTGCCATTAGAAAGATTCAAGATGGTTTGTGTTTCCAAAGGAACAAGTTCTCCAAGATCTTCGCGGTCTATCCTAATGGCTCTGCTTCTGGGGTTCGTACTTTCCAAATTGGTTATGTGATTCTATTTGCTGTTTTATATTCAATGAACGAATATGGTCCTGCGTTCATTTAGGTTGAATCTATTGTACAGTCGTTTTTGTGCATTTGAAGGTATTTGGTTGTTTGGTGCATAAGCGACTTTTTTGAGCTATGCTTTTCTGCTAGAAGCTGAACATTTTGGTTTAAAGTTAGTGCTATGTTGTGTTGTTTTTTTTTTTCCTTCTTATGTTTGCATTCAGTTTAAACTTGACAAGGTTTAATGAGAAATGGTAAAGCATAGAACTCCCACATGTGATAATGGCGGTCTCTTTATATAACTATTGTTTGTCTGATGATCAAATCGCAGGCTCGGTCTCATATCTGTAAAAAGAACCATTTTATACCTTGGTATAATTCCTTAGTGCGAGATCCCACGTTGGTTGGGTTGGAGAACGAAGCATTCTTTATAAGGATGTGAAAACCTCTCCCTAGTGGACACATTTTAAAAACCTTGAGGGGAAAGTCCAAAGAGGACAATATCTGCTAGTGCTAGGTTTGGGTCGTTACAAATGGTATTAGAGTCAGACACTGGAGGATGTGCTAGTGAGGAGAGGTTGAGCCCCGATGGGGGTGGACACGAGGTGGTGTGCCAGCAAGGGCCCTGGGTCCCGAAGGGGGTAGATTGGGAGGGGGGGGGGGGGGGCCCC
>NW_019268531.1:4628117-4633510 GCF_002738365.1 Cucurbita moschata
GGGGGGGGGGGGGGGGGGGGGGATCCCACATCGATTGGAGAAGGGAACAAGTGCCAGCGAGGATGCGAGACCCCTAAGGGGGGTGGATTGTGAGATCCCACATCGGTTGGAGAGGAGAACCAAGCATTCTTTATAAGGGTGTGAAAACCTCTCCCTAGCATACATGTTGGAAGGGAACAAGTGCCAGCGAGGATGCAGGACCCCCAAGGAGGGTGGATTGTGAGATCCCACATCGGTTGGAGAGGAAAACCAAGCATTCTTTATAAGGGTGTGAAAACCTCTCCTTAGCATACACGTTTTAAAATCCTTGAATGAAAGCCCGAAAGGGAAGCCCAAGGAGGACAAAATCTCCTAGCGGTGGGCTTGAGCCATGTAACACACCTTTTGCCTGCTGAGTTGACATAATTGATTGAAACTGGCAAGAGCATTTGTAATAAGTAAACAAGCATTTGTGATAAACCTCAGCAATCAATATTTAATGTCATTAGCTGTTGGCAATAGTAGCTAGACATCAAACATAACCTCTGCTTTTCGCCTTTTCTGTCATATTCCGATCTACGTGTTCGTGATTATGTATTCAATCATATGCTTCTAAGTATATGATCTGCATTCATAGTTTGTGATTGCTATATAATTTTGGTTTTGAGAATCTTGTCAAATTTTCTGGATGTAGCCGAGGGATTTTTCAGCTGCAGATGTTCACAGACAACGAAGTGCTTTTGAATCTTTATTTTGCTATGATAAGGCTATTCCGGAAGAAATAATTGAGATGCCTGTTGGAATATCTCTGGCAGAGAAAATGATTGGAGATAATCCCCGTTGCACTGATTGTCATGCTAAAGGTGCTGTTCTTTGCACAACTTGCTCCGGTTCGGGCTTGTATGTTGACTCGATATTGGAGAGCCAGGGAATCATTGTGAAAGTTCGTTGCCTCGGTAAAATCTGTATGTTTAGTTCTCAGGTTACTTCTTGAAAAGTTTCTGTCCTAACTCTAATCATCTTCTTGTAGGTTGTGGTGGAACTGGTAATACCATGTGTTCAGAATGCGGCGGTCGTGGTCACCTGGGATCTAAATGAGTTCCAAAGACTCGTTTTGAACGTTTTGTCTTGAACCGCCCCCAGCTGTTGTAATATTGGGCATGGATTATGCAATGATGATGAGATATATTAATCTTGAAATTTAGTGAAGATTGATAGAGTTCATCTTTCATTTAAGCAGCTTGTCTTGCCATAGTTTGGAGCAATTATATCTGATTCAGTTCAACTTACTTCATAGTGTTCCTTTCCCTCAAGATTTGTACTTGTTAGTCAAACCGACACGAATTCTTTCTGAGCTGCCTACAAAATCAGAAATATATGAACTTCAAGGAAAGTTTTCACAAAGTACTGCATGAATCTCTTTGTTTTTGTTCTTGTTAGTAGTTATGAAGCTTTATTATGTGTTTGAATAAAGAATCTACCATGAATTTCTCTCTAAGAACAAGATTTGCAGGGAAAAAGGAAGAAGCTTAAAGCTGGCATTGCTGTTTCAGTGGGGGAAGGCATTTTTTTCTTAGGCCAGTCTCTTACTGGAGCT
This sequence comes from Cucurbita moschata, assembly GCF_002738365.1. Lineage (NCBI taxonomy): Eukaryota > Viridiplantae > Streptophyta > Magnoliopsida > Cucurbitales > Cucurbitaceae > Cucurbita > Cucurbita moschata. Next base: position 4,629,694 of record NW_019268531.1, read on the forward strand.
TCAGGAATGGTCTAAATCTGCTTCTTCACTTGTTTTCATGTTTCAGGGTTGATTAAACTTGCAACCTCCGCCGAAGTTCTCGAATCCGGTCTGGCACAGTGGAGTCGAACCGAGGATGCAGGGGATTGTCTGCATAAGCTACGTAGTAGGCAGACACACATGCTTGTGGCCATGCCATTCCGATTCGACACTGCAACAACAACAACAACAACAACCATGAACATTGTTATCCAGAAGTTAAATTCCTCTCAGGTATTACCATTAAATTCAGTTACAGTTTAGAACAGTTCCCTCTAAAATATTTCAGCTCATTACCACAAAATAGCCAATCAGGAAGGCGTAGATTGCTAATTCTGTTGCGTAGCTCTTATGTATTACAAGTGCCCAGATCCCACTTATAATGCTACAGATTGCACCACCCGAAACCCCGCAAAGAACGCAGAACGACACGGTGAGATCGGAGTCTATAACGATTTCCAAATCCACCTTCTCGAATGCCTCCCAGGTATCATATGAAGCTTGCACAATCCCTTTATTGTAAACTCCAACATGGACAAAACCCCACCTGTTTCCATGGTTTCTCAGCATTGAAGCTAATTCTGAGTAGCAGGGTGCACAAGAGAAAAGGAACTCATCCGAGTCTCCTGCCACCAACCTCATGGCACGGGCCGATCCGTGAATGAAGCTGATAAAAGGGATGATGGCTGAGCCAAGAGAAATAGTTCCAGCTGAATGCTTTATTATGTCGTAGAAAGCTGCTCGTATGTCCTTTTCCCGACCCCAAGCTAAATTAAAGTACTTTATGCGCGAGATTGTAACGTGCACTACGTTCTTGATAACCTGCAGAGTCCATGTTAGGCTCAACAGTATTGCTGCTATGAACAACGCCTTAAAACTCGACGTAATAGAAGTTGCTCCACCGATGCCGATGACCACGAAAGCTGCGTATAGAACGCCAATGAGGATTGATCCAAAGACAAAGATTGGAGTGTTCGTAGGAGGGTACTTAGTAGAAAGTGATAGAAGTTGAATTGCATAATTCAACCGGTGATTGATCCAACAGACATATACAGACACAATCAAGGAAGAAACTATGAGGATAACTCCTGCTGCTAAACCGCCTCGAGATCCGACAATGACAAAGAAAACACCAGAAGCAAGTGATAGCACAGGGCTAAACCAGAAGGCTGTCTTGAAGGCCATAGAAGGTGAACAGCCAGTGAAGGCCTGCCATGAAAAGGCAATGATTCCAGAGCTCCCAATAGAAGCCAACAATGGAGGGTACCATTCTTTGGGGTGAAAATGATGCGTTTTAGAAGCCGACCGAAGTCCGAGAACTGTCAAAACGATCACTAACACGGCTACCAGACATATATGAATCTTGAAAACTATGCTAGAAAGCCACCTGAAAATTCTCCATCCCATGGCAGGCTCGATCGGATGGCTCGGTTCTTGAACCTACAACAACAGCCAATAAGATTCCTTCATATACATGTAAGTCAACGTCCATACACCAAAAATGGATCTGAATTTTCATGGATATGATAATGGAAATGCTTTCTTGATTGAGAAAGAGAGAGAAACCTGGTTTGGTGTTGAAGATGAAACTCTTCTTTCTTGAGCTTGGTGGGAGTGGTTCTGTAACACACTTGGTGGCGTTCTGGCTTCCATAATTTCATTTCAGGGGGAAACCAGTTCCTAAAATCCACCAAGAACAGCACCAGTTTTTGTAGTAGTTGCTGTGTTCTTGAAGTTCTATGGATTGGTTGAAAAGCAAGTAATCTCCTTTGAAATCCTGGGCCCTCTGAGATTTGGACTTCTCAAGTCTTCTTAAACTAATCAGGTTTTGAATTCTCAAGAACTCTCTCTCTCTCTCTCTCTAGATATATACACATGTATGTGGAATTTCATAATTTTGGTCAAAGTAGGTGCGGGTTTCTATTGTGCTGATGTGTCATGATGTCGTGGCAGCACGAGGGAACAGCAACGTGGATCAAAGGCTATCTTCCTTCTGATCCACGTCTGTGAGATCTCCATCGGTTGGAGAGGGGAACGAACCATTCTTTATAAGGGTGTGGAAACCTCTAAAAACCGTGACGCTAACGGAGATACGTATCGGGTTTACAGCCTCTCTTGAACGAAAAAGGTCTCGGCTTTCTGTTATCCTTTTCCTTTTTCTTTTTGTGTTTCATTTTCTGAATGAACTCAAAGTTGAACAAGTTAGCTAAAACCTTTTTCTTTTCTTCTCTTTAGCTATTTATTTAAGAATCCTATGTGTTTTTCAACTCTTTTGTGTTTTTTTATACAAAGAACCAAATTACAGTTTTGCCCTTCCAAGTTCCAATAATCTAAAGTTTTAATGATTATGAATGAATGATTGCTTTGCAAGTTAAATTCTGACTTTGTCAACGTTTTTGTTTACTATTTTCCTTTTTTATATGAATCAGCTTCACAGATAAGATTGGAGGGACTGTGAGGAAGGAGCACGACAGTCAAATCCACAAACGCCATGTGGCATCCAGGTTAGTCGAGTTAACGTAATCGCTTCTCATATTCTAAAGCTGGAAAGTTTCATGCTTTTCATGTCTTACTAATAGACCTTCCCAAAAGCACAAAAATAAAGTAGGCAAATTGGTTAGGCTTGGTTTCGTTTTCTTAACCCGAAACGCGAAACCGAACAATTTATTTGATAATTTCTTTTTAAAAAATTTAATAGTTATATTGTTTTGGAATTGATAAAGTTGTTTGAAATAAATGGAAATAACTTTATAAAATGAATTAGGTTCTTATGGGAATTTCACAAATGTTCACTTTTCTTTTTTTTTTTTTTCTTTTCTTTTTTTACCTTTATGAAAATATGCTTCTCCAAACTTTAGAATATTAGAAACTCTCACGGAACAAATTTGAGTGTTAAATTAAAATGTCCTTAGTTTTCATTATATTCCATGCATTATACCTTTTATGAAAAAGAAATATCAATTTCTAGCATGTTCTAACATTTACTGAGTTACACCAACTGCTTCTGATGCGATTAATCTAGCTTGGGTTTGATACACACGTACTCTTACCTCTTAGATGTCAAATGGGTTCATAGATTATGAAGTCAATTAGACTATGACTTGGGAAAAAAAAATTTGTTCTTATCCTCGTAACACAAGTTGTATAACTCTCACTCAAAGGAATACAACTCTTAAGTTTAAGCATTTCATTTATTGAGTCGATCTCTAATCCTTTAGCTTTTGTCTATCATCTGTTTCAATTCTTCCTTCTGAGACAATTGAAAAGGATATTTACTTGTTGAGGGGATCCTTGACTCTTCCTTCTAAGTTTCAACGAGTTGGATGCATTTAAGGTCAGCATGACTATTTTTTAGCTAGTTTAGATTATTTGTTGCTCGGGACTCTTCCGTCTTAGTTTCAACTAGTTGGAAGCATTTAAAGTTAGTATAACTACTTTTTAGTTTGTTTAAATTATTTTTATGTAAAATTAGGTGAGTCAATTATGATTATGGGGCTCTAGAATTAAATTTCAAGGACTATTTGTAACCGCCCAAGTCCGTCCACTGCTAACCAATATTGTTAGGCTTTCCCTTTAAGTTTTTAAAACGCGTATGCTTGAGAGAGGTTTCTACACCCTTACACGGAATCTCACAATCCACCCCCTTTGGGGGCCTAGTGTTCTCGTTGGCACACCGCTCGGTGTCTGGCTCGAATATCATTTTAACGGGCTAAAGCGGATAATATCTGCTAGAGGTGGATTTGACCGGTTACAAATGGTATCAAAGCTACGCACCGAGCGATATGCCAGCGAGGACGCT
>NW_019268531.1:4634288-4701151 GCF_002738365.1 Cucurbita moschata
AGATCTCACATTGGTTAAGAGGAGAACAAATAATTTTTTATAAGCATGTGGAAACCTCTCCCTAGCAAATGCGCTTTAAGACCATGAGGCTGACAACGATACGTAACGGGCCAAAGCGGACAATATCTACTAGCAGTGGGCTTGGGTTGTTATAAAGCATTAAACTAGCATTAATGGAGTAGTGACTTCGGCCTAAACCAACCAATTAAGTGGCTCTACTATTGGCTTAGTTGGATGAATTGTATTATGTATGATGATGCGTGTCCCATGACCCTTGCACGTGTCCCATGACCCTTGCACGTGTCATATATATACATGATATGTTAAAATATGTTATGTTGCTCGATGTTATACTATGTTATATTATGCCCTGCTATGTTATGTCGTGTTATGACACGTTATGCAACGATAAGTTATGTCATGATAAAGTTATGTTATTTTGTAGTTATATCATATTGTATAAAGTTGTTATAGAATCGATAATCTATGATGCATAAATTTACGAACAAAAAAAATTATGATTAGATTCATTATTTAATAAGAGTTATTTGGGTTGAAAAAATTACAATCCGAACAATTAAATTATAAAGTTATTGTGTAGGGTTCAAATAATTAAAAATTTTATTGAATTTCTCTAAAATTATATTGAGCTGAAACCGAACCACTTGAATTTAAAAATTTTCTTTTACAATACAATTCTATCCACTTATATTTTTTTTTATTATTTATTCTCCGACTATTCTTTAAAACAAACTTTAATTATTGAAAGAGACGCCAACACTCTGGATCTCGAAAGATATGAAAGATCTCCCTCCAAGCTGTACATACGACTTCCATCGAATACAACTTTCCACAGAATGCTATATGTATCTATGAAATCGAGTATGGAATTCTGTCTACTCGTCAGAAAGTTCGGACACCCACCTAGCACCCACTTCACTTACACAATTAGTATAGTGGGGAGCTGCCCGCCTGCCTGAAAGAGCTAAAAGCACACCTCTCCTTCACTTGAACCTCTATTCCCTGACCCTCCTCTCCCTCTCGGTCGAGTTGCTTCGCTCCTCTCTGTCTTAGCCAAGCTAGCTTTGTTTTATTCCCTAATTGAACTCGGGTTTCACTGTTCTTTCACGAGGGAGTCCTTGAGTTTCCAAAATAGTGTAAAAAGAGGTGGTTCGAATCATTACTATTTGACTCGTATAATTCAATAATAATTATCACGCATCTTTTCTCTTCAAATTAAAAAAATTTGAATTTACAACCAAACTCCATTTAAAAATTAATTAAATTATAATGACCCATACAACTACCATTGTTGTTAATATGATCAAAATCTCGACTTTTACAAGCTTCACGTAAGTCGTTCGTTATAATGTCAAAGTTTGAATATAATAATTTTTGGATATGGGTTGATGAGTAACGCCGAGCATTTGTTTGACGGGTTGATATATGCAAGAATCAAGCTCGACTCGGTCACCTTTGCAAGTTTCTTCCATGTGTTATTGACTTACTTAGTCTCAGACGATAACAACTCAAAACCACCGCTAGTAGATATTGTTTAGATTTTTAAAACGTGTCTGCTAGAGAGAGGTTTACGCACTCTTGTAAAAAAATACTTCGTTTCTCTCCATTAGATGTGGGATCTCACAATTTACTCCTTTCGGGGCCTGGTGTCCTCGTTGGCGGTACTAATATAATTTTAGAAAAATTCATGAATCAACCAAATCTATAAATTTTCATTTATTTGAACTCATCAGAAATAATTATAACCTAATTGTTCGAGTTGGTCCATGGCGTTTGGGGTCATTTATTCAATTTTTTATAATAAAATTAAAATGTTAGTTCGTAAATATTTATTTATTTATTTGAAAATAAATAAAAATTTAAATATATATTTTGAAAAAATTACCTTTCAAATAATTAAATAAATGGAGTGATCCAACCCAAATTCCCTACCATTGCCCTTTTAAACAAACTAATAAGGACGAAATTCAGGCCCATTTTCGGAATTTACATACTTGGGCCACCCATACAAATGGGGCCCATTATAAGATCACCGACATAAATTAAATAACCACGTGGGAATCACGTGCTTTAATTCAATTTTCTCACCATACTTAATACTTTTGCAATATTTTTTTTTATACCGACAATAGTAGGATCTCTACGATAGTATGATATTGTCCCGTGTGAGTATAACCTCTCATGGCTTTGCTTTGGGCTTCCCAAAAAGTCTCGGTATACATGTTGATGTATTCTTTACTTATAAACCCATGATCATTCCCTAAATTAACCAATGTGGGACTCCGTCCCAACGATCTTCAACACAGACGCGTACACTACTAGGCATGAGAACGACTATTATGTTTTACATAATGCTTCCATGATGACTACTACTTCTAGCAGGTGTCCACCATATAGAGATCCCAGAATATGCTCGCCTGACAAAGAAAAAGGTCCAGCGGTATGCGAACTGACTGGTGGGTCCATACTCACACGTATGGGGCATGTGTAGGAAATGAATTACACATCCAAGCTACCCATTAGGATAGTACGGTAGGAAAATATATTGTTAAAATAGACCCCATCATTGCATTTGCATGTTCTTACATTATAACCCCAATAAGGGTCTCTTACTGAGTATTTTTAAACTACTCAAGTCTTGTGCTACTACATTTTTCAAGACAATGCGCCCCTGTAAAGCTGACGGAGACATCGCAACCCTAAGACTGTGACACATGTGAAGGATAGACTATCAGTGTGCGAATTGACTGATGAGTCCATACTCACACGTGTGAGCCATGTGTAGGAAATGAATTACACATCCAAGTTATCCATTAGGATAGTACTGTAGGAAAATAAACTGTTACGAAAGATCCCATCATTGTATTCGCATGTTCTTACATTATAACCCCATTAAGGGGGTCGCTTACTGAGTATTTTTAAACTACTCAAGTCTCGTGTTACTGCATTTTTCAAGACAATGCACCCTGTAAGGCCGACGGAGGCATCGTAACCCCTAAACCGTGGCACATGTATAGGATAGATTTGCATTTTATTTAATAGTATAAGTCAGTATAGGTTGAGTTTTATTTTTTTATTTATTGTAAGATCTATAATTAATTTATTTAATACTAATTTTGTAATTTATTTAAAAGTAAAAAAAGGGAACAAATTCCCTTCCCTTCCCTTCAAAGCAAGGAACCCCATATTCATCACTCTTCCAAACCCTTTTCCCCCATTTCTCCATTAATGCCTTCTTCATCATCTTCTTCTTCATTTTCTTTCTGAAACTCAAAATTTTCTCGCCCATTTTCTCACCCATTTTCTCGGGAAAATGAGTCTCAAGCTTCTCACAATCTCCTTCCTTCTAACATCCACTCTCCTCTCTTTTTTCTTCATCCAAACAAAATTAACCAAACCCATCGCCGCCATTACTCCCCCAATCAACTCCCTATACTCCCCCAAATCAAATCTCTCCTATCCAGTCTCCTTTGCATACCTGATCTCCGCCTCCGACGGCGATGCCAGGCGCCTCAAACGCCTCTTGTCTGCCATCTACCACCCCGGAAACCACTACCTCATCCACATGGATCAGGGCGCCTCCGCCTCACACCACCGCGAGATCGCCGAGTTTCTGACTCAGAATCCCGTTTTCCGACGAGTGGGGAATGTTTGGATGGTCGGAAAACCTAACTTGGTCACTTACAGAGGACCCACCATGCTTGCTACCACTCTGCATTCCATGGCGATTCTTTTGAGAACTTGCAAATGGGATTGGTTCATCAATTTGAGCGCCTCTGACTATCCCCTGCTTACTCAAGATGGTATGGTGAGTGAAATTTGATGTGGTTTTTGGTCGATTTCTTTATTGGGTTTCGTTGGAATTGGATGATTCGTTCATTTATAAATTCATTGATGTTGTTTTCGTTGGATTTCCTTTCTGGGTTTTGTTGGAATTGGATGATTTGTTCATATAAATTCATTGATGGGTTTTCAGATCTGATTGATGCCTTCTCTGATTTGCCGAGAGATCTGAATTTCATTCAACATTCAAGCCGTCTGGGTTGGAAGCTGTAAGAATCCATTGTTTTCCCCAAATTTAATGATGTTCTTATTGTTTTGTTTACATTTTGGTTTGGAAATTGTGAATTCAGGAACAAAAGAGGGAAGCCTATCATGATAGATCCAGCGCTTTACAGCATGAACAAATCAGAGATTTGGTGGGTTATCAAGCAGAGGACTCTCCCCACTGCATTCAAGCTCTACACAGGTTTGTTAACTTTGATTCTTTCTGGATATATTTATTAATTAGTAACCATGTGAGGGTTCTGAAGGATCTTAATTACATTTAAATTAGGATTATCACGTGAGCTAGTTGAGTTATGATTTGCCTGGGGAATAGACATTCTTGTTTAAATAACTATGTTGCTTGCTTGATTCGATTCGATTTGAGCTTATGACCTCGGTTAAGTAGTCTCCTTATAATGGAAAGATGCACCTTCCTTTTTGGTGGGTACTAATCATAGGAACTCAAATTGAATCGTTGACTTATGACAAACTCAAAAATTACATGAACTCTAGAAAAAAATGCACCTTCCTTTTCGGTGGCTCAATCACAAGAACTCCGTACGTTAACATGTTGAAAAAGTGTGTGTTGGTTTGTGGGGATAGTCATCGTTCCGGTAAGTTAAACATGTTAGTTTGTCACGAGAACTTATGCTCAAATTCCTAACATAATATTAGAGCCATGCCCTTAACTTAGCCATGTCAATAGAATCCTCAAATATCGAACAAAGAAATTGGTAGCCTCGAAAGTGGAGTCAAAAGCGACTCAAGTGTTGAACAAAGGGTGTACTTTGTTCAAGGGCTCTAGAGAAAGGAGTCGAGGAGGCTCTATAGTGTACTTTGTTTGAGGGGAGGATTGTTGGGAAGGAGTCCCACGTTGAGGTTTACAAGTGAGGAATACATCTTCATTGGTATGAGGCTTCTCGGGGAAGCCCAAAGCAAAGCCATGAGAGCTTATACTCAAAGTGGACAATATCATACTATTGTGGAGATCTGTGATTCCTAATAGCACGTTAAAAAAGCCTGCGTTAGTTTGTGGGGGTAGTCATCGAAATTTCAAATAATGGGATATTACCTTTTTACCCCTAATTAGCGAGTGAATTTGGGATTCAATCGAATAAAATTAATTTTTTTAAAAAAGAAGTGGTTGCCTAACGAAACCCAATAAAACGAACTCGTTTGGTGTGGAATTGGAACGTCGTTTTCCAACTAGATTTAAAGGTGATTTAGAAAATAGAGATATGGGTATTGGTAAAAGGGAGTTATCTAGAGGAGTTTGGGCATTCCATCAGTCATACCTACCACCACGTCATTCCGATATAATTACAAGTTTAGTCCCTAATTTTTATGTATATTATAAATTTAGTCCCAATTTTTATGTATATTACAAGTTTAGTCTTTGATTTTAGGTATATGACAAGTTTAGTCCTTGATTTTTAATTATATTACAAATTTAGCCCTTAAATTTTGAATTTTGAGATGGTACCAATTCAATTCTTGAATTTAAAAAAAATATGTTTTAATTTTATATTTAAAAATCTTTAACAAATTTAACTCTTTTAAAAATAAATTATTTACTATTAAAATTTTTAATTTGGTGTATCATATATAAATTTTAAAAAATTACTAAATTTGTAAGTTGAAAGGCTAATTTTGTAATTTTAAAATTTCATGGGCTAAAATTGCAATTTAGCTTTTTTTTTTTTAATAAACAACAATAATAATTTTTTTTTAAAACAAATTTTAATTATAAGTTTTTTTAATTTTAAAATATTTCTAATAAATTCTTAAACTTTTAATTAGTCGAAAATATATAATAACAATAATGTCTTTAAATTTTTAATTTTGTGTCGTTTTATAATATTTCATTACGTGTAATATTAAATATGTTAAAATTTGATTTATTTAAAAAATTGATTTAATTATTGGCAGGTTCAGCATGGACAATACTATCAAGATCATTTGCAGAGTATTGCATAGTGGGTTGGGACAATCTCCCAAGAACTCTCCTCCTTTACTACACCAACTTCGTTTCCTCTCCGGAGGGATACTTCCAGACCCTAATCTGCAACTCCGATCACTACCGAAACACCACCGTCAACCACGATCTTCACTACATCGCTTGGGACACGCCTCCCCGCCAACACCCCCGCTATCTCGGCCTCCCACACTACAAGAAGATGCTCACCAGCAACCGCCCCTTTGCCCGAAAGTTCAAGGACAATGATCGCGTGTTGGACAAGATCGACCGTGACATCCTCAACAGACGTCATCGTGCCTTGTTTTCCTACGGCGGGTGGTGTTCCGGGAATAACATGTTCGGGACCGGGTCTTGCTCGGGTCTCGAAGAAGAGAACTATGGTGTGTTGAAGCCTGGACAAGGGTCTAGGAGGTTGAAGACTTTGCTCAATAGGATTCTTTCTGTTAGGTACTTCAAGAAGATGCAATGCAGATAGATAAATTCTATTCTTTCTTTGCTTCCCACTCCCACTCCCACTCCCACTCCCACTCTTTTGTTTGACTTTATATTAAACAAATAACCATGTTTTTTCTTACCACTCAATTTGGTCTTACAATGGGTCCAAAACTAATTGCCTTTCAACACGAAATCTACACGATTATGCTACTTAACGGTCGTTAAAGTATGTGAGGTGCTCGGATAGCTTCAGATCTAGTTCTTAGTGGAAAATGGGTTGAGATCCAGGTAAGTGAACCTACTGATGGACGCTATAAGCTAGATCGGAGGACTTGTCATTGTATGTTGGAATGTATGATATTATGGATGCATTTTGATGTGTATGATACGGGTTACACCTCCCAGATAGCTTAAGTGGAAAATGGGTTGAGATAGAGGTGGACGTTATAAGTTAGACCGGAAGACTTGTCATTATATGTTGGAATGTATGATATTTACGTATGCATTGTGATGTGCATGATATGGGTTATGACCATGAAATTCTAGTAGAATTGTGATGTTGATGATGCATGTGTATGATTCATGTCATGATATGGTGATATGATATTGGTCATACTTTAAGGAATGGTAGTCCCGAGAGAAATGATAATATTACATTAATAGTCATAATGGTATGTCAGAGTTGTATTAGACAATCGTATTTAGTGAGACCTCATGCATATGTATGTTTATGAGCCATGATATTTAGAGAATGTGAGGATGTGACGATATGACTCCTCTAATATTTTTCATGACGATATGGTCATAACTATATTCTCTACAAACTTAGCAATATGGCCACGAGAGAGATTGGTGATATGTCCCCTACATTTTAGTGGCGATATGGTCACGATTTGACGATATGACCAATAAAAGAACGTTATGAAAGGAAAGTCATATACGGGTAGGAAAAGAACCCAACTCGGTATTATTAAAAAAATAGAGAAATCAGAACTCAGTCAAGATGATACGGATCAACCCCTTCTTCTTGTGCCAAAAAACGAGAAAAAAGGATTGGTTAGGGTAGAGTGGAGTCTACTAGATGTATTGAATCGAATTGCTATAAGACAACCCTTGTGGATGTTTCGAAGAATGATTCTAGAACTAGAATTCGATGGAATCCAATGGCATAGCCTTAAAGTTAAGGGCGAGGTTCAAACGAAGAAAGGCTTACGGTGGATACCTAGGCACCCAGAGACGAGGAAGGGCGTAGTAAGCGACGAAATGCTTCGGGGAGTTGAAAATAAGCGTAGATCCGGAGATTCCCGAATAGGTCAACCTTTCAAACTGTTGCTGAATCCATGGGCAGGCAAGAGACAACCTGGCGAACTGAAACATCTTAGTAGCCAGAGGAAAAGAAAGCAAAAGCGATTCCCGTAGTAAAGAATCAAAATCCGAAAAGTCTTCTTTGTAGTTATAATGCCCAAATATCAAGTCGGCTCATTCGTATTTATATTGATCATTAGGGGCCTCTTGAATCTTCTATTTACCTCGAGAAATCAAAATAAGAGGATCGAACCATTTCTTCTGACCCTTTTTCAAATTTGATAAATGTTGTTGATCGTATATTTCATTATAGGTCTATGATTGAGAGTATCATTTCCTATTTGATCCCCTTTGAATATGGATCGGATCTATTCATTAAAAATAACATATTTGTATGAATTTACATTGTTCGACCTCAATAGTGATGCGTACCCGAGGAGGCTCAAAGATTACGAAATTGATATGAAAAGAATTAGAGTCAAGACCATAATTTAAAGTTTGTGCATTCTTCCGCCATATCATCAGTGTGGTCACTTACTAAGTATAATACTCAAAAAGAATTTTGTTTGCATCAAACACTTCCTTAAGTGTCAAGTTTAGAACACCCTGAATCTCAACCTAAAACCCAATGAAGAACAAGAAGGCAATGATGAACAAAAACTAATCAAATGGGCAGATACATCGATCTAAACCGATCTAACATGCGAAACCGTATCGATTCTGGAATCGACTACAAGCTAATTCAACCAAGGCAAGAGTCTGTACTACAACAATTCAAAGAAAAAAGGAACACTTCCTAATTCTTAACACAAAATCCACTGTCGTAACACCAAACTCAAATAGAATCTTGAAAAACTAAAGTAATAATTGTCAATTCATCAATACACCAAAACTTTTACATACATGTTTATACAAAAAAGAAGAACAAAATAAAATTAAAAAAACCACATTTTCTCCCTCAAACTTCAAACTCTTTAAGGGGGATAGGGATCGTACGAACGTGCTCAATTGAAAGAAATCAAACCGCGACTCGCGACTCACTTTTCAAAAGATTGCAGAGTGGAAAAAGAATGTAACCAAACTGGAAAACCAAATCCAAATCCTGAAATGAAGAGAAAAACCACAAAGGAAAACTCCCATATGATTCTATGACTTTTACCTCTTATGATTACCAGCTCAATCAGAATCACTTGAGCTTGAGCTTGAGCTGGAGCTGGAGCTAGATCCTGATTTTGATTTTCGAGACTTCGCCTTCTTGTCTTTGGTTTTGGAAGCAGATACATTGGAATCTACCGATTTTTCGTCAACTATATCTGCTGGTTTGTCGACGTTAGTCGTGTTCGATGAGATAGTCTCAATGTTGGAATCCGCTCCATATGGTTCTAATCCTCCCTCTGATGGATCATTTGACACGGAGCTCGTTGGAAGTTCGTTCAAGTTTTTCTCTGAGGCTTCCATTAAGGCAACATGAATATCTCCTAGTGATTTTGCTTCAACAACTTCCAAATCGGAACTTGTTTCGGCTTTGGCTTCGTCTTTAACCTCCTTTTCGATCGTGCTGGGAAGGATGACATTCTCCACATCTACTCCTTCATGGAGTTTCCTAGAAGCTAAGTTGATATCATCTAGTGATCTTGCTTCAAGAATTGGTATATCTGATTTAGTTTCAGTGGGATTGGAACTAGAACCTGATTCACCTATGTTATTCTCTGAGAGTTGCATCGAAGCAACATGGATATCTCCCAAAGATCTTGCTTCGACGACTTCCAAATCTGAACTCTTTTCTGGAATGGCTTCTTCCGTAACTTGGCTTTCAACCGCACTGGGAACAATGACGTCGTCCACGTCTACTCCTTCGTGAGGTTGCCTAAACGTTAAGTTGATATCATCAAGTGATTTTGCTTCAAGCATTGGGATATCTGATTTTGTTTCTAAGTTGTTGGAACTAGAACTTGATTCACCTATGCTATTCTTTGATACTTGCGTCAAAGCATCATGAATATCTCCGAGAGAACTCGCTTCCACAACCTCCAAATCCAAACTTGCTTCGGGATTGAGTTCATTAATCTGGCTTTCGATCACACTGGGAAGAATGACATCTTCAACATCGACTCCTTCGTGAAGTTGCCTAAAAGCTAAGTTGATATCATCAAGAGATTTTGCTTCAAGCATTGGTATATCTAATTTAGCTTCTAAGTTGTTGGAGCTAGAACTTGATTCACCTATGTTATCCTTTGAGACTTGTATCAAAGCAACATGAATATCTCCGAGAGATCTCGCTTCCACAACCTCCAAATCCGAACTTGCTTCAGGATTGAGTTCATTAATCTGGCTTTCGCTTTCAATCGCACTGGGAAGAATGACATCCTCCACGTCTACTCCTTCGTGGAGTTGCCGAAAAGCTAAGTTGATATCATCAAGTGATTTCGCTTCAAGCATTGGTATATCTGATTTAGCTTCTGTCGGATTGGAATTAGAACCCAATTCAAATCTCTCTGCTTCAGCTTCCTCTGGGAGTACCTTTTCTTCAAGGATTGGTTCCCCAACCTTCTTCCCGCTGAAATCCCCAACTTCGTCCAATTCTACTAACAATCCTTCATCAATATCTGTTATTTCATTTACCTCTTCCCTAATCATCTTTTCCGAAAAACGAGAACCATGTGTTTCTGCTAGATAGTCCAAACGCTTCGATACCTCCTCACGATCCTCAGATACGACTAAATCAACAATATCATCTTTTGGATTCCTACCAGTATTAGGTGATCTAACTGGTGAAGATGTGGACGAATCAGCTTCAACAGAAGATAAAGCTGTTGAAATGTCTTGATGAACTTTTGGTGTTACATTTTCAGAGATTACTTCAGCAGCAGAATCCGTCGATAAAACACCTTGTTCCTGCAAGATATCAGCTTGATACCATCGTTTTACTTCACTAAATACATAATATGATCATCATAATCTTCTCTCATAAAGCCACAATCAATTCATTAAATAACATGATAAAAGAAATTTTCATACTCAGATCAGTTAAAAGGGAAAGTTACAATGCTATGTTAGATCTTAGGAAAACAAGACCACATGCAGATATGGTTATCCAAAGGCCACGACGAATGTAATAATTATCTATGGAGTTTAGTTAACATCTAATCCATGATGTGTTGAGGATTATTGGGAATGAGTCCCACATTGGTTAATTTAGTGGAAGATCATAGGTTTATAAGTGAGGAATACTATTTTCATTGGTATGAGGCCTTTTGGGGAAGCCCAAAGCAAAGCCACGAGAGCTTATGCTCAAAGTGGACAATATCATACCATTGTGGAGACTCGTGAATCCTAACATGGTGTCAGAGCCATGCCCTAAACTTAACCATGTCAATAGAATCCTCAAATATCGAACAAAGAATTGTGAGCTTCGAAGGTGTAGTCAAAAGTGACTAGAGTGTTGAACAAAGGGTGTACTTTGTTCGAGGGCTCCAGAGAACGGAGTCCAGCCTCGATTAAGGGGAGGCTATTCAAGAGCTCCATAAGCCTGAGGCTTATAGTGTACTTTGTTCGAGGGGAGAATTGTTGAGGATTATTGGGAGTGAGTTCTACATTGGTTAATTTAGTGGAAGATCATACGTTTATAAGTGAGGAATACTATCTCTATTGGTATGAGGCCTTTTGGGGAAGCCCAAAGCAAAACCAAGAGATCTTATGCTCAAAGTGGACAATATCATACCATTGAGGAGACTCGTGATTCCTAACACGATGGACACTGCATTATGATTTACGAGTAACTCTATGGATTGGATCTTTTCAAGATCATTGATGTCATAGCAAGAAGAGAACCATCAACTCAAAAAAGTAAGCAAAAGATCACGAATCTAGCAGCACTTACCTCAACATCGTCACGGTTACCAAGAATAGGCTCGACCATTGACTTGTCTGACCACGACTGCTCTAATTCAGTAACAGATGAAATAACTTCAGGAGCCACATTAGGAGTACTGGAACCTGAAGAAGCTATTTTTATCCCCAGATCTTGCAGGGATTCACTCTCTGTGTGTGATTTAACACTTGAGGGTTCAACAATATCTTGTTCAGACCTAACAAATTCGGCCTCATTCATTGACCTATCCTCAACTTGCTCCAATCCAGAAGGAAATGTTGAACTTAAAGAAATCAAAACGGCTTCCTCCTCCACCACTGGAGGGTTTTTTTGTTCCTGTGATCCTGGAATAGTTGCATTGGCAGTAATCAAATGGTCAGAAAAGGTAGCCAAAGAATCTGTCGTTTCAACGAGGTCATTGATGTCCTGAGCCGGGATTTCTGAACCGCGATTTGATGTAGAAGTAGTAGGTTGATCACTATGACAAATTACATCAGTTTGCAAAATTACTTCCTCCACAGAACTGCTGCCGGATGAACTTGATCTGCAGATTTTTGTTTGTTCAAGTTCAGAATTTTCTTTGTCATTTAATGTTTCATGAAACTCCACATGTTTTTCACTTGAAGATGACCCAATTTCTGCTGAAACATGGTTTACGGCAGAAGACAGTTTCTCCTCGGGTTCAGTGAAAGTCGGTCTACTACGAGAAGAGATCTGATGACTTGAAGGTGAAGAATTTAGATTCTCATCTTCAATTTTGTGAATATCTTCAATAATATCCTCCTCGTGGCTTGTCAACTGATCTTTATCTTCCACAACATCATCGACTATTCCTTTCTCGATCGATGCAATGTCTGAGAAGGATGGACCGGAATCTATTGGAACATGCTCAACTAAAAGTTCATGGGCCACGGCCAAGTTTTGAGCATCATAGTTGGTGCCATGTTTGGGAGACTCAATCTTCGTAACCTCGTGAACAATAACTTCTGGAACTTCCCTCGACTCTTGTTCATTTTTATCAACTATATGTAACTCTGAGGAGTCATCACGAGTATCTTCCAAACTCGAAGTAATGTCCTGTTCTATTTCAGATTGTACTTCAGATTGTACTTCAGATTCTTTACCTGAAAAGGGGCCAATTGTGTTAGTAAAAAGGGAAGGGCACATATTGGTTTCTCTGTATATGCATTAGAAAAAAACAAGTGAAAAAGAGAGCTCGCCTTCGGCTGAAGGGCTTGAGTCATAAACAGGCTCCTTATGCTGATTGTCATCCAACACTTCACTGACAATCTTGAAGTCTGCATCTTTTTCGAAGGCAGTCGACATTGTTATGCTAGTAGTATCAATGCTAGATTCCTCTGTTCGGAGGCTATTCGGTTTCGCCTCATCTGTTTTGACCTCAATTGATGTTTCATTTACTTCTGATAATGAAGACAAGCTGGAATGGCTGCTGATATCTGTTTCAACTAATATATTTTTGGAGTGAATTTCACTGGCGTTAATCTCCACTGGGATATCTCCAGCTCCGATTTCAGATGATCCAGATTGGCTTTCAAAGTGACTCTCGGTCGATCCCAAAGTAATCTCGATCACTTCATGATGCACATCTCTGTTTTCTTGTACGTAATTCTCAGAGCCTATATCCTCCCATGGCCCGTTTCCATGCTCAATAACACTGGCTATGGGGTCAAGGAAGGAAACTGCTGTTGTTTCCAGAAAAGAATGTGATTCATCAAGCTTCTTGTCATCCTGATCTGCAATGGAACTCATTGATTCAGTATCAGAAACACAACTCAGTTTTGATTCACTGGCTTCACTAAGTTGTCTTTCCAATTGAGAGTAGTTCGTTTCTTCTACAGCTGTTTTTTCAGGCATGAAATATGGTTTCCATCTAATATTTTGTTGCTCTAGCTTGGGAATAGCAAAATTTGAAGGGCCCACACAGAAACTTTCATGTCTTCGGAACATATCTTTCTGTTGAGGTGGCAAAAATTCGTTTTCGAAATCATCACTCTTGAGATCCGGTTTTTCTTCATTTGGGTCATATGGAAGATCAAATGGATTACGTCTAGGCAACAAAATAGATGGAGCAGACCCAGGAATTGGTGGCAATCCCATATTATTGTATGAATCATAAGGGAGATCAAATGGGTTACGTCTGGTTGTCGATATGGGCGGTACATTACCAGGAAGATCAAAACCATCCAAGTCTATCAAATTCATCCCAGCCAACATTCTCAGGTTGTTCCTTGCTCTTCTCCTTGCAATGAGATTTTCCAAACGCTGATTCCTTTCGAGCTCTAAACTTCCCAAATCCATGAGATTCTTTTGGTCATCCTCAGTCCACTTGATAGCGGATTTGCTCTCATCCTCCTTCTCTTCCTGCAACCCCTCATCATCATCATCCTCGTCATCCTCGACAACACCGCCTTCTTCTCCCTGGTTCTCAGCCTCATCATCTGACATCACACATTCACCATCACTTTTATGATACAGTTCTGAATAAGCATCTGATTCTTCATTTGACCCTTGAGCAGGTTGTGGAGTTTCTGAGTCCAAGAGAGGGTGCAACTCATCCAACAAAGGTATGATATCAGTCATTGAGGCATCAGGTGAGGAGCTTTCTGCTCTATCA
Source organism: Cucurbita moschata (assembly GCF_002738365.1). Classification (NCBI taxonomy): domain Eukaryota; kingdom Viridiplantae; phylum Streptophyta; class Magnoliopsida; order Cucurbitales; family Cucurbitaceae; genus Cucurbita; species Cucurbita moschata. Next base: position 4,648,581 of record NW_019268531.1, read on the forward strand.
GACTCAGAACGCAAAGAATCATAATCATTTTCAACATGATCATCTTTATCACTGAGAGATAAGCTCAGCTGATCTCCTTTATGGGCAAGTTCTATGGAGATGTTATGATCTTCTACTTCAAAAACCTCATTTCCCGTGCTTTCGGCAGCCAAAAGCTGGTTCTCTACGCTTACACCATCTGTTGTCAAACTTTCAACATCCAAATCCTTTTCATAAATTTCTCTCCTCTCCTCCAACTCTGAACTAGGGAATTCCCTCTCTGTTGCTGCCTTCTCAAGTTCACCCTTCTCAAATTCCTTAACTCCATCCCTCTCAAACTCCTCAACACTGCCCTTCTCTAACTGGATTTCACGATTGTGCTCATCGATCACCGGAACAAGGCCAACAAAACCAGCATTCTCATCAAGCATGCTTGTCTTCCTCTCTTCTTCAGAACCCCTTTCCACATAAGAATTTCCTACTTGATTTCCTTCAAATCTCTCAACAGTAAAACTATTATCCTCCTTAGCAACAAATCTCTCAACAGTAAAACTATCATCCTCCTTAGCAACAACAGTAGCATTGTCCAAAATCTCCGATCCGAAAAAAGCTACATCATGTGAAACCTTCTCCGTTTCGATTTCAGGTATATTAGGTTGCCCAAAACTCAAAAGGGTTCCAAGAAGAGCAGCCGTGCAAATCAAAACAGGGGACACGGACACCAAAAGGGAAAACAGAAAAGGACATGATCTATAAAGGAGAATCAACACACAGAGTAGGGCAAAGAGATATGGATACTTACGAACTGATCTATAGCAAGTTCTCATAGATATGACTGCAAATTTCTTAAGATCAAAAACTATTTTCATGGCCGATCCCCTATCTCTCCCCCACTTCCCAGACACTTCCATCCTTCTTTGTGAAATATCAACTGAGTTTTTCCCACCAAATGAAGTTTCCAACTTGTCTGCGTCGTCGACAGGAAGCTTATCAGCAATTGGACCCATCAACCTTTCGAGTTCATTCATCTGAAAAGAGAACACTATAATTAAACCCAATGAATGATTATCAGAAAAATAAATATGTTACCTGACATTTCCTGTTGAAATCACTTTTAGGCTTATGCCACATTGCACCCAATACCAAGTTGGGAAAATAAGAGAGGATCCAAATTTCTTGTTCTATTAAAATATTTTAACAAATTAAACTTGCAACCTCACCTTGGCCTGCCGTTCATCAGGGGACAAAACCTTTTCTGTCGCATCACCTCTCGACTTTCTAGCAGACATCTTTCAGAATTCAAGAGAGTTGAACAGAACTAATTACTTTAGTAGATACAGATTAACCGTTTGGATGCTTTCCAGATGATCTTGAACAAGAAACGATATAATTGTTAGGTGCTTCACCATATGGTCTGATAATCTTTAGACGCTCGGACTAAATGAGGCGCATGATCATTCATTATTCACCTTCAAAAGAAATCGACTAGCTCAATCAAAGCGATGCATTACAGGTCAACCATTTCTCGTCACCTAATTAGTTTATCTTCTTTTGGCATTGCCTACATTTGCTACAGTTGTTACGACGCATTCAAAGAGAAACCAACCTAACATAGAAAGCTACAACCAAATTGCAAAGCTGAAGCCATGGCCAAACATAAACTTCTTTATGGTTGCAATTTATCTTCATAATCCAACTCTCCTAGAATTGTAAATTTCAGGCGCTCCCAGAAATTAAACAAAAACAGATTGAAAAACAGAGAAATCATCACGAGATGCAATCGCACGATCCAGAGGATATAAATTAAGAACAGAACAAAGATAACAATCGGAAAACAATGAATGCCTACCTCGCCTTTCAACGATCGACCGCAATAAAATCAAATCAAAGGAGGGGATTGAACGAACTCCAAATCCAGCAAACAGGCAACGAAGCGAGCACAGCGAGAAACTCGAGGATTGCTCGCCATTTTTCCCGAGCTTGATACCGCGCTTGATCGGATCAAAATTTTGCTATTCCACAGAGAGATCGGGAGAGAGATAGAAATTATATCTGCCAGATTACGCGAAAAACACAAAATTAACAAAGGTCAATAAAACACCAATACTTCAAAAACTAGAAAAACAAATACACAAAACCAAACTAAAAACCAGTATAACAAACAAGGAAACCCCCAATTCTGAAATCAAACGAAAAACTACGATCAACCCAATACCTAAAACGGGGAATCGAAGAAACAAACCGAAATTTAACGCTGCCAAACCGGATTCTGAATATGGGTAATTTGCGTATGAATCAAAAAAAAAAAAAAAAAAACAGATTAGAGAGAGAAATGTAGGTGGGATTAGGAAGAACAGAGAGAAGATAACAGTTGGGGAAGAAAGAATTGTGGGATGGGAATCATGCGTTCAATGTGGAATGTGCTCTATGGCTATGGCCATGGCTATGGCCCTCTGCTTTTGCCGCTTTTTCTTTCGAGGGGATTTGTCAGCAATGCCAACTCCTCCGTCAGATTACAAAAAGAGAGACATAAATGGCACTTTCTTCTTCTTCTATCTATTATTTATTATATGATTCCTGACGGAATCAAAAGTATATGTCAATTATCATTCAACCACGTTCATGTTAACAAATTAATTGTATTTATTGTATAACGTAAGATATTAATTACGTATGATCTATTTAAAAATATATTAGAAATACATTTGCAATAATTAACGAAAAAGTTAACCCTACCAACTCCTCCCACTAACAACTACGTTCTCGTTATCACAATCACGCGACCAGTCATGTATCATCTTTGTTCACTAAATTAGTTATGATCGTGTGACCACCATCAACTTAGATGCCACTCAAACTGTGTTCGGAACCACTAATTTTTTCAATGGTCCACTACTGAGATTTCATTCGTGTGTTGTAGAATGAAGTCTCATTGATAGTAAGTTTATGTTTACTCAATCTCTCTCGGACTCACTAGATTGGGTTCTTTTCAATCACTTGATCGCTCATTTGGTTGTACTATCATGTGTTTGATAGGTTTAAGAGTGTCATACAGTTGGTTTTTGGCCCTTCATCTCACTTTAATTAATTTCAATAAATTAATTGATTGATGATTGGATGATAACAAACCTACTCTTAATTATTAACTATTTTTCAATATTTTGAAACAATATAAGGTCGGGAATAACGATTTCAATGACTTTTCAATTACTCAAATCAGAGCTAAAATGAAGAAATTACAGTCGAGACAACATACCCGACGTGATGATGTGTCAGCAAAATCAAATTGATGGACAAATCAAAATATATCAAAGGAGTTTTTCTTATTATTATATTTCTAAATAAAATTATTTTTACAAAATATAAATTTGAATGTAACGGTTACTCACATCGATTTTTATTATTACTATATTATATTATTATATTTTAAAATTTTGGTAATTACTCACGTAGTTTTTATTATTATTATATTAAAAAATTTAAATAAATGAATTTAGAAAGTTTTCTTATTTATTTACTTTTAATCTCCCTTTCCATTATTCCTAACACAATCCAAGGGTCAATATTAATTCCTACATCTTGCCATCTTCTCTGTGTAAACTCATCTTTCCCTTATTTTAAAATACACAACTTCCATAAATTCTCCAATCTTCATTTGTTCAAAGTCTTCATTGTTTGTTGCTCTCTCGAAGCTTACAAGTTTATTTCTCTTCATCTTATTCTTGTTTAAGCTTACAAGTTTATTTCTCTTCATCTTATTCTTGTTTAAGCTTACAAGTTTATTTCTCTTCATTTTATTTTTGAGAGAGAGCATTATTGTATTGTGAGAAAATAGTTGTGAGTGTTCCAAATTGTAAATCTATGAGAGAGTTGTGGTGTCTTATTATCAAACTCAAATACTTGTATCGGTTTGATCATGTGCCGTGGAAAGAATTGAGTTTGTACTTGAACTCGTAAAAAGAGTGGTGTAGCGGTTTGGCTCAGATCGTGGAAAGAGTTTGTTCAAATTCCCAAGAGGCACTTGGGGAGTAGAGTAGGTCGAGTTTGACCGAACCACTATAAAACTACGGTGTCATTTTCTCTAACTCTTTCCTATTTAATTTCAAAATTATTATTGTGATTTATTGCATGTTCTACTTGATTATTGTTTTGTCTCCTTTTCTTTTATCGTTAAAACCCTATGCACCCCCCTCTAGGGTTGCCATACCGATCCAACACATACCATACCTGGGGTCCTTGCTATTGCAAACAGTATCAAATCTCACTAAAGAAGAAGAGGTCGCTGCCTCAGGTTGGACGTCTGACTTGGTCGCATTTGGTTTGCTGCAAGCGACATTCGTGTCTAGTTCGCCTCAACACAATGTAGGGTTTTTATTTGGTGCAACGCTTCAGTTCAATTGTTACATCCCAAATTTTGAGGCATCAAAAGACCGAGAGTGACTGAACAAACTATGCAATCCATGGAAATGTAAAAATAGGTAATAGAAAATCATTTATAAAATTTTCGCGCTAGTTTGAAACTTTACAAATTACGAGAAACAAATCAAAGTAAGATCAAAATGTATATTTACATATGTCAAGTTCATGTAATGGGGGAAACGAGGGTCAAGATACATGGTGCATGTAAAATGTCAACTATGCATAAGTAATCTAGACAAACGCCCATGGGAAAGTTAGCTGGTGAATTCGACCCACAGACCATGAAGCTACCTAAAGTTGGGAGGCACTACCCCCAGTACAAGCCAGCTCGAACAGGTTTCCTACATGATCAATGTCCTCCCATAGGACGGACCATCTGTGCAGGTAACCTATGACTACCTGCATGATTAACGTCCTAACATAGGGCGGCTCCATCATATATAGTAGACGATCTACCAATAAGTAACACAATCCTAACCAGTGTCACTCCTAGCTCGATGGTACGGTACTAGAGTAGGAAGGGAAGTGAAAGTTCCTCGAATGTTATACAAGCTACTGATGGCCAAGAGATCTTTCTCCTTCACCCTAAGGTTCTGAGGTGACTCTCTAGGTCTCAAGGGAAATTAGTCGACTTTGATAGGGACCCTAGTTTCATAGTTCTTGACTCCTCGAGTTTGTCATGATCCAGGGCTAAAGGGTCTCACCCTCTAATTCTCCCTCACGATTCCACTGAATGCAACATTCTAGGGGGTCCTCTATCTAGACCTAACCCAATCACTATTTATGCACACCCTAAGTTTAGATCAACCCTATTGATTATTATTTAGAGGAAAAATTCACACAATCATTCACCTGGAGTTAACATACATCTATACAGTCACACAAGCTCAATGGGGCAATTACGTTTATCCAGCACTCGAAGCGTAGATACACAAATATCTCATCCACCTACATAGCATGATTATGTACAAGTAGTAAAGTATTTAGGAAGGCATACAAAATCTAGGCATAAAGTTCCATCAATTAACAAGTCCATCAACTGTATAGTTAACCCCCTAAGCATAAGATATCCCGAGTCTAGCCCACCTAGGTGATATGAATAAAAAGACATCAATCATACAATATACTTCAATGAAGATGTGAAGAAAAGGTTGTCAAAATTATCAAAAGATGTTTCAATTCATGTCACATTGAAGAAGAATGAAGTTTGATTGTTATAAATTTTGGGTGGGTTACAATTTAGAATAATTTAGAATTATTGTATTTTAAGACTTTTTATTCACTTTAGGTTACATACTAATTATGGCCATTAAGTATGAATGTTAAAACTCTTGGAATGCCTTTAATAGTTTCATTTTGAGGCTATATAAAGCAATGTATGTTGGATTTGTAAGCAGACTTGGAAAATATAGTAAAAGAAGCATTTGTGCTTTTCTTTAGTCAATGACTAAGTTTCTTTGCAATTCTATGTAGTCTAGGTTGCATGTAGAATCATTCAAGCTCGACATGATCAATCTTGCTTGTGGAGTGATTCGAATCTCAAACAAGTGTTTGAGATATTTGATCAACAAGAATCATTCAAGCTAGACATGATCGATCTTGCTTGTGGAGTGATTCGAATCTCAATCAAGTGTTCTTGTCTTGAGATATTCGATCAACAAGGTAATTCGAATCTTATTCCCCTTGTAGTGATTCCTTATCTTATCACTAGGATTAAGTTTTGCTAGCTTGCATGCATCACCAAGCGCATCCTACAAGTATTACTTCCTAATTCTGTGTGGTTACTTCCAGGATTGTCGCGTGTCTTCCCAAGTGCAGTTTACTTGCTAGAAAAAATCAACAAAATCTTTGGAAAACCCTTAGGGAAACCTATTTCAAGTAAAAATAGGGTTAGTATTGAAATCGGGACGAAACACAGGTAAACGGGAGGTCGAAAAAAGAGAACCACTCACGTGTGCAAGAGGTTCCCCACACACACTTAACACACGTGTGTCAAGCGCAGGTGGAGATGCAGTCACAGGTTGGGTCGAGTCGTTTCAAGTCGCTTCAGGGGGCGCGTCAATCACAAGGTGTGGATTGGGTCAAAGGTCGAATGTATTTTTTTTTCTTTTCCATATTTTGGTTAGCTGCCTTTCCAATGGATTGGGTCAAAGGTCGATGCCCGTTTGTTAGTTTTTCATCATGATTTCGATATTAACCTTATTTTATTATGAATTGGGTCCCACCATAAGGAATTTGGTTTTCTCGGACAGCTCCTTGACTAGAAATCATACTCGAGAAGGCATGCGATAGACTTGTAAGTAACCACACAGATTTCTACGAAGTAACACGTGTAGGAATCTCTTAGATATGCATGCATGCTAAAGAAGCCAACCTTAGGGGCTAGTTCAATAATACTTGTGACCAGGAAATTGGTTACTTACTCTAGATTCTCGAAATGGATGAATTGATTTTCGCATGTTAATTTGTGTTGTTTCTTCACTGCTTATACCATAACACGAGAAACAGTGGATGAAAATTTTTGTATCTGTGTTTCAGGTGTTTGATGGATGTTTTCACCCTGTTGAGCATAAGTACGACTATATGCATGATCGACTATACATTAGCTCCCGGTGAATGTGTAATTCCCCTTAAGGGGGAATAGTAGTAGAATAGCCTAAAAATAGTGTGCATGAGTTAGTTTGGCTAGTTTACGACCTATAATGGAATGTCTCCTTAAGTCGAGCGTTATGGAATCGTGAGAGACGATTAGAGGGTGGGACCCCGTGCTCCTAACCAATTCAGACTCGAAAAGTCGAAATTGAATACTCTGGAGATGTTGAACTTCGTCAAGACCACCGAACCACTCTAGAGATCTAAATGACCACCACAACGAACCTGGAGGAGATAAAGGTAGTGTGTAGGCCGATAGCAATTGGTGTAGTATCCGTGGAGCTTCCACTTCCCTTTCAACTCTAGTATTATACCATTGTGCTAGGCGTGAGACCAATTAAGGAATGTGTGACCAAAGTGTGAGAGTTTGGTTGGGCTACTCCACACGGAGGATTCGACCTATGGGAGGACGTTCATCATGTGGGTAATTAGCAAAGCTGATACATATGGGGGGCAGTGCCTCCGACCTTGTGAGACTCCATGACCTATGAGATGGGATCGCCCACTCACCATGTTATCCTCACTTGATTGTGAGAGTGTTCTTTGAGGTAGCACCTCAACTCTAGACACGGGACACCGCTGCATAAGCTCACTAATTACCTAAGGGTGTGTATAGTCAGAATGACATGTCTAGGTCCTAGTGGATAGCCTTGGTCACCTGCTAGGTCAATGATGCGATGACTTTTTATAAGTAGTTGCTTATTGGGTATCTTTATATACTCATTCCTTTCTGCATTATTGTTTTCAGGTGCATGACAGGACTAGTCAAGGCAAGGTGGTGCTTGGGAGCTCGGTAGTCATAGAGGGATGTCGACCCAGAGTGTCTGTCTAGTCCACATACGCTGTAGTCTTCATTTCAAAAAAAATATATGTTACTAACACACTATATATATATTATAAACAAAGTTAAGTAGAGATATACTAAGGTTCGGTTCAGTATAGTTGGGTTGGGTTGAGTTGAATTTTTTTTTAACCGATATAAAATTTTGGTTTGGTGACCCGAACAACCAGAATAGAGTTCCCAACTCAATCCAACTCTCAACCCTCTATTTTCAAGTTGGGTTGTCGGGTGGTTTTTTAGTTATATTAAAAAAAATCATGTTGATCCACGGTGCTATATCAATAACTAAAATCTCATACAGTTTAAATATCAAATATTTACTAGTCACACGACATCACTAACATCGATTAAAAACATTAAAAATTTCTCTTTACAAGTACGGTAAGGTAAAGTTGGATTGTAATCATATTTTTCAGATGGGTCGGATTGACTTGATAAAAAAAATGTCAATTCACGAACCAAACCATGTAAACAAATCTAAACCAGTTTTAGATTGAATAGTTAGAATTGATCAAATTATCCGGTCATATAAACACTGTCCATATGAAGCAGGTACGATGATGTTCAACGGTTAAAACAACTCCACTAGATTATATATACATATATATGTATACATATGTTATATATATATATATATATATATATACACGTATATCATATATAATATATAATATAATATATATATATTATATTATATTATATTATATTATATTATATATTATAAAAATGGTTTGCTATTTATTTTATTCAAAACTTTAAAACAAAACAAAAAAAAAAAAAAAAACAATGTTTTTATTTAATTATTATTTAAGAAACTGAAAATAACAAACAGTTAGTGGGGAATTGAATTTTAGTCTTTTTATATTAAACGGTTAGCGCTATGCAAAGTTTTCCATATAAATAGCACACAGTCTCTCGCCGGCTTAACTTTTTTCCATTTTTCCCGGCGCCAATTTTCCGATCTCTCTCTCGCTTTCTCTGAAATAACAAACTCTTGCTCCGGTCAAGCTCGGGAGAAATGGCGAACAATCCTTGAGTTTCTTTCTCGCTTTGATCGCTACGGTGCCTATTTGCTGGACTTGGCGTTCGTCCGATCCCCTCCTTTGATTAGATTTTCTTGCGCTTGATCGAAGGAGGTTGTGTCGACACGATTTGAAAGGCGTGGTAGGCTTTCGTTGTTTTCTGTCTTTGTTCTGTTCTTCATTTATATCCTCCGAATCGTACGATTGCATCTTGTGGTGATCTCTCTGGTTTTGAATCTGTTTTTTTATATATATTTTTGAGAATGCCTGAAATTTAGAATACGACGGGAAGATAAATTGCAAACGTAAAGAAATATATGTTGTTTGGCCACTTCTTCAGCCTTGGAATTTGGCTGATTTCTCTTTGAATGCGTCGTAACAACATTAACAAATGTAAGCAATGCAAAGAGAAGATTAGTGACCTATGATGCATCGCTTTGATTGAGCTAGGCCATTTCTTTTGATGGTGAATAATGTATTATCATGCGCCTCATTTAGTCCGAGCGTCTAAAGATTATCAGACCATAGGGTGAAGCATCTGATAGCTATATCTTTTCTGGTTCAAGATCATCTGGAGAGCATCCAAACGGTTAATATGTATCTACTAAAGTAATTATTTCTGTTCAACTCTCTTGAATTCTGACAGATGTCCGCTAGAAAGTCGAGAGGTAATGGGAGCGAGAAGGTTTTGTCCTCTGAAGAACAGCAGGCCAAGGTGAGGTTGCAAGTTTGATTTGTTCAAAAATTTTAATAGAACAAGAAATTTGGTTCCTCTCTTATTTTCCAAATTTGGTACTGTGTGCAATGTGCCACTAGCCTGAAAGTGATTTCAACAGGAAGTGTCACATAATATATTTAGTTTTCTGATAATAATTCATGGGGTTTAGTTATGGTGTTCCCTTTTTTCAGATAAATGAAGTAAAAAAGTTGATGGGTCCATTAACTGAAAAGCTTCCTGTTTTATGCTCGGATGCATCTATTTTGAGGTACCTCAAAGCAAGAAACTGGAATACAAAGAAGGCCAATAAAATGTTGAGGGAAACTTTGAAATGGAAGCTAGAATACAAGCCAGAGAAGATAAGTTGGGTATGGATTTCTGCAAACTTCACCATTTTAATCTCTCTGAAAAATGGAAAATGGAAAATGAGAATCTAATTACTGAACTGGGGGCGAAGAAAATACATTAATTTCTACAATGGGTTCAACCTGTTGAAGATAGAGTTCAATCAAATGGAGGATGCTAACAATCATTGAGAATGGCATTGGAAACTTAAAAAAGAAAACCTTCTTTTCTTCATTATGATTTTGATTCTATTTGAAGCATTTTGCATTTTATTGAGAATATAGTTAGCTGATTGAAGGCATGGGGGATTTCATAGTGGTATGCACCAGAAGAAGAGAGCGGTCACAATCCTTGCTAACTTTAAAATGTAGACATTCACTGCTTAAAATGAATGCTTAGCTTGCTTGAAATTATGACCATATTGATCTTGGCGCTGGATTCTACTTGTATGCGACTAAACAATAATGTCTTCTTTGTGCTTCAAGGAAGATATTGCTCTGGAAGCCAAGACAGGAAAAATATACAGAGCTAATTACACTGACAAACAAGGAAGGACCGTTCTTGTAATGAGACCAAGTAGTCAGGTATATTTCAATTGCACGATGACCACATTCTTTGAGTTGTTGTTACTTGCCTCTCATTTCTTTTTAAAAAATAGATCATACTAAACATATTTAATAAAACGCTGATGTGAATCTTATTAATACGTTAGAATAAATTTTAAGTTCGGATAATCCACTCATTTTAGATTTAAAAAGGTTCTAATAGGTGTCTGAACTTATACGTAAAATTTTAATAGGTTATTGAACTTTCAGGTCAGATATCATAGGCTTTATTAGTTATGCAAATATCTAGGCTTGCTTGAAATTAGCCAAGTGGGAATAGCATATTGACATAACTTGGAATTCAACCTATCAGTGTTATCTAATAAAAATACAGAGTGACAAAGAATGAGTGAGAACTCTTCTTTCACACTTGTTAGTTTTTTTTTTTTTTTTTTTTGGTATCTGGTTTCGATCCTGGAACTTGTGTTTGGTTTTTTTTCCCCTTAAGTAACTACTCGTGGCTAAAGTAAAATTAACATTTCTTATAACAATGCCAGAATACAGAATCAACGACTGGACAAATCAGATATTTGGTTTACTGCATGGAGAATGCGATCTTGAATACAAATTCAACAGATGGATACATGGTATGGTTAATTGATTTTCATGGCTGGAACACATCTTGTCTATCCTTGAAGGTTACTCGAGATACAGCGAACATCCTGCAAAATCATTATCCTGAAAGATTGGGCCTTGCTATTCTCTACAACCCACCCAAGGTGTTTGAGTCCTTTTGGGTGGTAAGCTTTCACATCATTTCCATATTTTGTTGCATTATTGTCTTCACATTTATTGCTTTCCATTATTTGTTTGCGTCTAATCCTTATCTATATCCTTCTACTTCTACAATGTCATGGTGATTAATTAGCATCTTTTTCCTCCGTGCAATTGAATTAAAGTTTCAAAACTTTCTACTTCACCTATAATCTTGTATTTTTGTCCAATGATTTAATTTGCTCCTATAATTTTCTCGTGCTGCACAAAATGTAGAAGGATTACCTACTCTTAACGGTCAAAGCGAGTTCGTAGATCCATATGATTCACTAGTGTATTCAATTTGCATTGAGTTCGAGTGGAGTTTTTAACCGATTTCATGTCATAATTTTGACTCCAAAACTATCTTATTATGATATGTTTTATTCGTACATTGAGAGAGAACAAAACGGTAGGTTTTGATTAAGATCTTGGTTGATAACTGTTTTGTTTTTTATTTTACGCTTTTGAAAATTGTGCCTGTTTTCTCTCCTTTTTTTTTCCTGAAGTCACAAAAACATGTCTTTCTCGTTGTGTTCATAAGCGAAAAAGGTGTAGTTTCTAAGATTTGGGTGTGCTTTTTTGATGTGTATTGGTTGAGATATAATAATGCAGATGGTAAGACCATTCCTGGAGTCGAAGACATTCAAGAAAGTGAAGTTTGTATACTCAAACAACCCAGAGAGCCAAAAGATAATGGAAGACAACTTCAACGTGGAGGAGTTGGAAACATCATTTGGTGGGAAGAACCCAGTTGGGTTCAACTACGAAGATTATGCACGAAGAATGGTGGAAGGCGACAAGAAAAAGACTGAGTTTGTTGACTCTGGATTCTCTTCTCCAACTTCTAAATCCATTTTATCCAAATCTCAGCTCCCGGACTCGGCAGTTTCCGACGCCAACTCTCAGGATTCCGACGACGAAAGCGACAACGAAATGCAGCCTTCAAATTTGGCGCTTCCAGATGACAAACTACAAGAGAAGAAGTAAGCTGCTTATTGCATCACTGCCTGCTCATTAACCTACCAACAATAAATCAGCGGTCAGTCTGTTCTTTCTTTGCCTCTTTTTTTCATTTTAAGTTTCATGAACAATCTCTCTTGCCATTCCTTCTTGGGTTAAAGTTGTATTATTTTTCAAATTTGCATATTACATGGAACACAACGCTTATAATATAAATACTATACTCGAATAATCCTTGAAGTTATGCCTAGTTCGGTTTCTTAGAAGTAGTTTCTACCCGAAATAATAGATATGATAAATAATGAAAAATGTTACTAGTGTTATTTATTTTTCCATTATTGAGAGCGGATGTTATTATAAATCTGAAACATTTTAAAGTTTAGAGTGTTTTCTATAGTTATAATAAAGTATGGAGTTATAATTTGTATACACAGTGTGAGGAACATTTTATAGCCTTAAAAAACTATAATAAGTAAATATATAGCTAAAATAATGTGTTATCTTTATTATTAACTTATATCATAAGGTAAAATTTACATCGTAATTGATAATATATGTCTTAACTAATTGAGTAGATTGGCTATATGTTTATTAACCCGGAAAGATTGATTAAACCACATTTATAATTTGACTTTATTCAATTAATTCACCTGGGTTATTTTACTTCTGATTTTTTAACTACAAAAAATACGTTTTAAAGTTATTATATTTATAAATATCCTAAAGAATAATAATTAGAAAATCTACTACAAAGATGAAAAAGATGTAATATTCACTATAAATTTATAACATAATATTTATAGTTTAGTCTCCGTACTTCACAATTTGTAATTTAATGAATTCTTTTACATGTAGGAAGAAGGATAAATTGATTAGGGATCAAATGACATTAAAATGTTATATCATAAAATTACAATTCAATTTCATAGAGCGGTAGAGATTAACTTGTTACGTGAATTTTTTTCATTTAGCTCTCAACAAATTTAAAATAGAAACACGGTTGTTTTTAATTAAAAAATGTGATGTCTACCATTAAAGAAAAGAATGTGATGTGTACGATTACAGAAAAGAAAGCTTTATATAACTTTTGACAACCTTTAGCATATGAGTTAAATATACACATAGTTTCAATATTAAAATGACTAGTTAACAATGAAATATGGTAATGCGTGTGGTTACAATATAATTTTAACTTTCCTGTTAAAAACTAGCTTGACAAATAAATATTGAAATTATAATTAAAATAATGTTATAAAAGAAATGTATTATTAACCATCTTTGGACTAGTTCCATAAATTCAACTATGGGTTCATTAAAAGTAAATTAAAGTCTATTTTTGAGCTCGAACTTTGCACAATATGTAGGGAAGAACTCCAACATCTTCTAGAATTTCCTTCGAGTTCATCGTAGCTTGAATATAAGTTAATCAAGATTGTTGTAACTTCTTGACTTTCGTCCTTACAATTGGATTTTGAGGTATGAAAATTCCTTGATCGTAGTTCATATCAAACTTGTCATTTAATGAATAACTCTACGATCTATTACTCTGTCCTACACGCCATTGTAAAGCTTTTAACACCCAAAAAGATGTCGGAGGGAAACTTAGAGAGTGAGTTGTATATTGTCATTTAAAGTACGAATGGATGTTTATTACTATCTAACTAGTGGGACAGAAGAACAAAGGACCTTTAAAATGGTAATTAATGAGTTTATCTACTTAGTTATATTCAAATTGTCGTATGGAAGGAACATAAAGAAATTAGAATGTGGAAAAATGTTGAACACAACACGTTTTTTATTTTTTTTTATTATTAAAACCTATCAAAAAGAGATTAGAAAACTCCGTAGAATAAACTTTAGTTGTGATGTCCCACATTGGTTGGGGAGGAGAACAAACCACCATTTAGAAGACGGGAAGCCCGAAAGGGAAAGCCCAAAGAGGACAATATCTGCTAGCGGTGGATCTGGGCCATTACAAATGATTTCCACGCCCTTTATAAGGCTTTAAAAAAGCATCTGCTAGGGGAAGGTTTCCACACCCTTATAAAGGGTGGTTTGTTCTCCTCCCCAACCAATATGGGACATCTCTAAACGATGTGAAACCACCCCCAAATCCACCCCCCTTTGGAGCCCAGCGTCCTTACTAGCACATCGTCTGGTGTCTGGCTCTGGTATCATTTGTAACGGCCTAGATCCACCGCTAGCAGGTATTCTCCTCTTTGGGCTTTCCCTTTCGGGCTTCCCCCTCGAGGCTTTAAAACGCATCTGCTAGGGGAAGGTTTCCACACCCTTATAAATGGTGGTTTGTTCTCCTCCCCAACCAATGTGGAGACATCACCCAGGATAGTGTAGGTTTAAGAATAGGGTATGTTTCAACTGTCACCAAGATGGCCACGTTGTCGCGCATTGTACCTAAGAGAGAGCAACTAGTACCAATAGACCCGCAACTAGTACCAATAAACCCCCTGGTAATCAACCGACCTCAAACCCGAGGCCAGCTCCGCAACAGGGGCGAATGTATGCTACCACTCGCCAGGAGGCAGAAAACTCCAACACTGCAATCACAGGTACGCTCTCTATTCTTGGGTACTACGCATGGGTCTTATTTGATTCTGGGTCAACCCACTCTTTTATCTCCACTAACCTTGTAAAACACGCAAGAGTAGAAGTTGAACTGCTAGGGCAGGGATTGTCTTTGGGTACCCCGACAGAGGTAAGTACGGAAGCCTTCGAGAGGGTAAAGGATTGTCAGTCGTGTGTGTCAAACCACACGATGGATGTGACGCTGATAGTCTTAGATATGACCAATTTTGATGTCATCTTAGAGATAGAGTGGTTAGCTAAAAACCATGCATTCATTGATTACTTCAACAAGGAGGTTGTGTTCAAACCTCCTGGTAAGCCAAGCTTCAAATTCAAGGGGACCAAGGTGGGAACGGTCTCGAGGATAGTCTCAGCATTAAAGGCAAAGAAGATGTTATTCCAGGGTGATTGGGGGATATTAGCTCATGTGGTGGAATTAGGGGGAACTGAGGCAAGCATTAACTCAGTGCCAGTAGTGAGAGAATTCGTCGACATGTTCTCAGAAGATCTCCCAAGCCTACCCCCGGAGCGTGAGGTGGAATTTGAAATTGTACTTGAGCCAGGAACAACCCCTATATCAAGAGCCCCGTACAGAATGGCCCCTGCTGAACTAAAAGAACTAAAGTTGCAGCTTCAAGAGCTACTAAACAAAGGCTTTATACGACCAAGTGTGTCTCCTTGGGGAGCCCCAGTGATATTTGTGAAGAAGAAGGACGACTCTATGCGCTTATGCATGGACTATCGGGAACTTAACAAAGTGACAATTAAAAATAAGTATCCTTTACCCCGAATCGATGACCTATTCGATCAGTTGCAAGGAGCATTTGTGTTCTCAAAGATTGACTTACGGTCAGGCTACCATCAATTGAGGATTAAGGAGAGTGATATCTCAAAGACAGCCTTTCGCACAAGGTATGGACATTACGAGTTTAGCGTAATGTCGTTTGGCTTGACCAATGCTCCAGCAGCATTAATGGGGTTGATGAACAAAGTGTCAGAGAATTCTTAGACAACTTCGTGATCGTCTTCATCGATGATATCCTTGTGTATTCCAAGACTAGGGAACAACATGAGGAACATCTCAGGAAGGTGTTGACCACTCTGAGAACGAACAAGTTGTTTGCAAAGTTCTCCAAGTGTGAATTCTGAGCAAAATAGGTGGGATTTCTTGGGCATGTAGTTTCACGAATAGGAATCACCGTAGACCCAGCAAAGATTGAAACGGTGACGAATTGGCCTCGCCGACCACAGTGACTTAGGTACGAAGTTTCCTTGGTCTAGCAGGGTATTATCGGCGGTTTGTGCAGGATTTCTCCAAGATCGCCACCCCCCTCACTGAGTTGACCAAGAAAGGAAAGTCGTTCATCTGGAATGATCAGTGCGAGGATAGTTTCCAGGAATTTAAACAGAGGTTAGTAACAACCCCGATACTTACTGTGCCGTCAGGAGATGGAGGCTTTGTAGTATACAGTGATGCTTCAAAAAGGGGGTTAGGGTGTGTCCTCATGCAACATGGGAAGGTTATTGCCTATACTTCGCGTCGACTAAAAGAATACGACCGAAACTATCCCACCTACGACCTAGAACTCGCAGCAGTGGTATTTGCACTAAAAATTTGGAGACACTATCTTTATGGAGAAATGACCCAAATTTTCACCGACCACAAGAGTCTTAAATACTTCTTTACTCAAAAGGAGTTAAACATGAGACAACACAGGTAGTTGGAGTTGGTTAAAGACGATGACGTGGAGATACTCTATCACCTGGGAAAGGCACATGTGGTAGCTGATGCGTTGAGCCGAAAATCAGCACACACATCTGCTCTAATCACCACACAAAAAGCGATCCAGCAGGATTTGGAACGCATCAGTGCAGCGGTTGCCATGGGGAGGTCGCCGCTCAATTAGACCAGTTAACGATACAACCGACCTTGAGGCAATGTCTTATTGATAAACAACATGGTGATCCAGATTTGGTTGGAAAAAGACGTTTGATAGATGTCAATCAGAAATAGAAGTTTTCATTGACAGCCAATGGGGGGCTCTTGTACTATGGGCAGTTGTGTTGTGCCAAATGAAAAACTGAAGGTAGAAATCCTAACCGAGGCTCACCACTCGCCATTCGCTCTACATCTTGGTACACATCTTGGCAGTACCAAGATGTATCAGGATTTAAAACGACATTATTAGTGGCAGAATATGAAACGTGATGTGGCCGAGTTTGTGAGCAAGTGTCTGGTTTGTCAACAAGTCAAAGCCCCAAGGCAGAAGCCGGCGGGGCTATTACACCCACTTAACATACCTGAATGGAAGTGGGAGAACATTGCCATGGACTTTATCGTTGGATTACCGAGGACGGCTAGAGGCTACACAGTTATATAGGTTGTGGTTGATAGGCTCATAAAGTCAGCTCACTTCCTGCCAGGGAAGTCCACTTATTCCGTGGATAAATGGGCTCAGTTGTACTTGAAGGAAGTAACAAGATTGCATGGGGTACCGATATTCATTATGTCAAATAGGGATCCCCGTTTCACATCAAAGTTTTGAAAAAGCCTTCAGAAAGCGTTGGGTACATGGCTAGAGTTTAGTATAGCATTCCACCCACAGACGGATGGGCAAACTGAGCGCTTAAACTAAATTCTGGAGGACATGTTACAGACCTGTATGTTGGACTTTGCCGATAGCTGGGACACACACTTGTATCTCATAGAGTTTGCTTATAACAACAGTTATCAAGCGACATTGGGTATGACACTTTTTGAGGCCTTATACGGGAAGAAGTGTCGATCCCCAGTGTGTTGGATGAAGTGAGAAAACGCAGGTTGTTGGGCCCCGACTTAGTGCAAGCAACTAATGAGGCTATCTAGAAAATAAGGACTAGAATGTGCATACAGCCCAAAGCAGGCAAAAGAGTTATGCCGATGTGAGACGAAGAGATTTGGAGTTTGAGGTGGGAGACAAAGTATTCCTTAAGGTGGCTTCCATGAAAGGCGTTCTTAGGTTCGGGTGCAAAGGAAAGTTAAGCCCATGCTTCATTGGACCATTTGAGATCTTGGAGCGAGTGGGACAAGTAGCTTACCGGTTGGCCCTACCACCTGAACTCTTAGGAGTCCACTGTTGGGTTTTATGTCCTAAAACTCATAGTTTGTAAACAAAAACATATTCTATTTTCAATAAAGTTATTATTGTTGTTTATTCAGTAAAGATTGTTATTGAATAAAGTGAACTTTACTATCATTAATCTAAATCCAATAAACTAAGAACACTCCGGCTATAGTATGATTACTTGAACTATATGTAGAGACATAAGAGTGGATCAAGTTCAAGTATATAGTCAAAATGATCTATAGTATAAGGATAAGGCTGAGTACCTTATTCTGGGGACACTATGGATGCGGCTCACTTTTGTATATGATATAAACAATGTGATCACTAAATTGTACATGTGGAGACATGTGAGTGGGGGCGTCTTATGCAATGAGTATTGCATAAGATCGAACCATGAAGAAAACCACTCTCACTTTATAATGTCGTTTACTATTGAGACTGATTTTCTTTTCATTCGATAACCTAAGTAACTCGGTTTTAATCCTGAGTTAACCATGAACTCCTGTTTATTCGGAATTATCCTTAGATTTGCATGGGTGAGAGTGACTCTAGTTCGCCGACTCAATAGGCCTCCCATTTCAGGGGTAAGACTGGGTGAATGGCTGGGGACGTTGGGTGCAATACGGAATTCACTCCTACCCACTTTTAGGGATAGAAGAGAGGTAGTTCCCTTAAGCACTGACTCCAGGTCTTGAACAAGGGGCCCCACCCTCTCATTGGCTTGAGAGGGATTCGGTTTACTGGTTGGACCACAAACCAATTGTTCATTAGAGGATCAGTGAGACATAAGGAACAAGAAGTAACTACAGGGGTAAAACGGTAAATTGACCCAGCTCTAGTTACGAACAACATGTGAAGGATCGACTTACTAATCATGGTTATATCATATGGACAGAAATATATCTATAGTGAGGGGAGTGCAACTACTAGGCTATAGTGGAGTGTCCTAGTAGTTAACGAATGTTGGTTAACCAGGTTAATGAGCTTAACTGGTTAATCGTGGATCGTTGGAGCCCATGATCTATAGGTCCATTAGGTCCCTCTGCTAGCTCATATCGAACTAAACCATAGAACAGTCTGACGAGTGAGTTCGAAGTGTTCGAATTCAAATTAAGGAATATGCGTTACATATATACGATATATTTAACCGCATTTTTGTTTTATTTACGAATTAAACAAAAAGAGAGAATTTGAGATATTTAAATAAGTTTTAAATATTTTAATCAAATATGTGTCCGAATTGATTGCGATTGGCTTTTGAATTAATATGAAATATTAATTAAATAGTTTAATTAATCATTTAATATTAGAAATTAATTATTCAAATTAATTGTTGAATTAAAATGAAGAAAGTCAAAATGTTGACTTCATTTAATGGAAGAATTCATGTTAGTGGAATTTTGAGGTGTCAAAATTTGGTTTAACCAAACTTGCATGCTTGCCAAATAAACCTCACAAATTTGAGTAGAATTTTGAGTGTCAAAATTTGGTTAACTCAAACATGCATGCTTGCCACATAATCCCAAACATTTTAGTGGAATTTTAAGTGTCAACATTTGATAATCTCAAATTTGCATGAACATGCAAACATGACTCTTTAAATATAGTGATCATGTTACATGGAAGGTCTTTTTCTTCTTGGTGAAAAACCTCTCATAAACACTCTCTTCACATATACAAAATCCCTCCCAAGTTTAGTCACTCATCGGATTTCACAATCCCGTTCTAAGGCCGGAGGATAGTGGAGAAGACACTAGTGGTGGTTCGAAACCGGTTCGTGAGGCAAAAGGAGTTTGAACTACAAAAGGTTAGTATTTAAACTCATTAAGTTTTAATACTTATGAACATGCTAGTTATTTACTATAATTGATGTTCTAAAAGTGCCTAAGATCCAAATTGCTTCCGCATGTATTATACTAACACCATCATCCACAATGTGTTCTATGTATCGATGTTACGACTATACATATCTGACCCATTGCATGTGATAGATTTCAAACCTCTACAATTGGATAAGGGTTTGAACTATGAGGAAGAACTAGTGCAAATTGTGGATTGAGAAGTGAAAACCCTATGTAATCGAGAGAACGCGTTGGTCAAGGTATTATGGCGGAATCACTAGCTTGAATAAGCCACTTGGGAACGAGAAGAGGAAATGATGAGTAAGTACCTTGAGCTCTTCAGAGCGGATAGTAAGTAGCGCAAGCCTTGTGTATTTAAGTGAAGCTTTTGTGGACGAGAGTTTCTTTTTGGGGGAATATTGTAAGGCCCACGTTTTGGGCCCATGACCCAATAACAAAATAAGAGTTAAAAAAAAAAAAAAGCCCTAGGGTTCAACATGTGAGCCAAACCCTTAGGTAGACACCGCCCGCCGCTCTTTCTTCTTTCTGCCGCCGCTCGTCACCCTTCCTTCTCTCTCTTTTTTTTTTCCACTTTTCTTCCTTGAGCCGTTGCCACCCAATGCTCACGGTCCCACTGCTGATTGTTTCCCACACCACTCTGCGCCCCTTCCAACATCAGAAAACCCTTGCCCAACACCCACATCGCCACCGGGAGGGAACGCTATCGTCATTGCCAGAACCGACATCAAGAGGATTAAACGCAACAAAGATTCAATGCCTACGTACTAAGAAGGCTAAGTTCGAGGAGAATCGGACCATCGTTGATTAGGAAAGGCCAAGAAAGCAGCTCCTCAGATAAGGGACACGCCTGTTGAAACTAAACATTTTGTTTCTTTGAAAAATGGGTCGAACAGAATTGTCCTATGGCTAGGTGCTGTGTAATCTAATCGCTGTGTGTAATCTGATCGCTGTGTGTAATCTGATTGTTGTGTAATATGGTTAGAGTGTGTAGTCAGGTTAGGTGTCTATTGCCAGCATATTGTGCTTGTAGGTAGCAACGGTTAAGGAGCTTGTGGTAATAGTTACACGTTGTGATATGAACCAAAAGACATCAATCCTACAATATACTTCAATGAAGATGTGAAGAAAAGGTTGTCAAAATTATCAAAAAGATGTTTTAATTCATGCCAAGAAGAATGAAGTTTGATTGTTATAAATTTTGGCTGGGTTATAATTTAGAGTTATTGTATTTTAAGACTTTTTATTTAATTTCGGTTACATTTACATAATTGCTAATTATGACCATAAAGTGTGAATGTTACAACTTTTGGAATGCCTGTAATAGTTTCATTTTGAGGCTATATAAAGCCATGTATGTTGTATTTGTAAGGGAGACTTGGAAAATATAGTAAAATGAGCATTTGTACTTTCTTTAGCCGATGGCTAAGTTTATTTGCAACTCTATGTAGTTTAGGTTGCATGTAGAATCATTCAAGCTCGATGTGATCAATCTTGCTTGTGGAGTGATTCGAATCTCAAACAAGTGTTTGAGATATTTGATCAACAAGAATCATTCAAGCTAGACATGATCGATCTTTCTTGTGGAGTGATTCGAATCTCAAACAATGTTCTTGGCAAATAAGATAAGGAATCAATACAAGGGGATTAAGATTCGGATTACCTTGTCGATCGAATATCTCAAGGCAAGAACATTGTTTGAGATTCGAATTACTCCACAAGCAAGATCGATCATGTCTAGCTCGAATGATTCTTGTTGATCAAATATCTCAAGACAAGAACACTTGATTGAGATTTGAATCACTCCACAAGCAAGATTGATCATGTCGAGCTTGAATGATTCTACATGCAACGTAAACTACATAGAGTTGCAAAAAAACTTAGCCATTGGCTAAAGAAAAGCACAAATGCTTCTTTTAATATATTTTCCAAGTCTGCTCACAAATCCAACATACATGGCTTTATAGAGCCTCAAAATGAAACTATTAAATGCATTCCAAAAGTTGTAACCTTCATACTTAATGACCATGATGTAAATGTAACCTAAAATAAATAAAATGTCTTAAAATAAATAACTCTAAATTACTCTAAACTGTAACCCACCCAAAATTTGTAACAATCAAACCTCATTCTTTTTCAACGTGGCATGAATTGAAACATCTTTTGAGAATTTCAACAATATTTTCTTCAGATCTTCATTGAAGTATATTGTATGATTGATGTCTCTTGGTTCATATCATGTTGTACGTTTCGGGTAACTAGCAACCAATAGTCACCTTTGGGGTGATTCTAGAAAACGACTATCCAGGTAAGGGTTACACACTGTGTGTTTCGGGTAACCAGCCGTTGATAATCAATTGGAGGAAATAAGGAGGTGATATCTTTGTGGTAATGGTTACACGCTGTGTGTTTCAGGTAACTAACTAGGAATAACCACTTCAAGGAGTAAAGATGGCGTTGATGTTGTGTTGGAAATAATCACCTGTTGCATGTTTTGGTTGATCGCCTTAACGATTTATATGTTGACCCCAATAGAGAAGTTCCTTACTGAGTATTTTTTATACTCATCCTGTTTTTAAAATGATTTTTCAGGCGAAACTGTGGTACGGAGGTGACAAGTAGGATGCCAAAGTCAGTCACGGGGCGATTCAAGGATTTTTATGTTTTTTTTTTGTAGTCTCATTTTGTTGGAGAGACGTTTCCGCACTTTTGTTATTAATTTAAATTATGTTGTGGACGCCAAGTTTATGGGAACTAGGCGATCACACCATATTTTCTTTTGATTTTAAATTTCGTATTTTGTTTTGAATATCTTTAGGCGGCATTGTTTTTTTAAATTTTTAAAGGAGTACCCCGCACTTGATTTCTAATAAATGATCGTTTTGCATGGTTTTCATTCTTTTTCAAATAAATCACATTATTTTTCGTAACGGCCTTGACCTCTACTTATATCATAAGTGTCGTTACAGTTTTTAAAACAGCATGAGTATAAAAATACTCAGTAAGAAACTCCCCTATTGGGGTCAACATATAAATCGTCAGAAGGGGATCAGCCAAAACTAAGTATAAAAATACTCAGTAAGGAACTCCCCTATTGGGGTCAACATATAAATCGTCATAAGGCGATCAACCAAAACACGTAGCAGGTGATTATTGCCACCACAACATCCTTGACTCCTTAAGATGATTATTCCTAGTTAGTTACCCAAAACGCACAGCGTGTAATCATTACCACAAAGACATCATCTCCTTATTTTCTCCAATTGACTATCAATGGTTGGTTACTCGAAACACACAGCGTGTAACCCTTACCTGGATAGTCATTTTCTAGAATCACCCAAAGATGACTATTGGTGGCTAGTTACCCGAAACACAGCGTGTAACTATTACCACAAGCCCCTTAACCGTTGCTACCTACAAGCACAATATGCTAGCAATAGGCCCCTTAACCGTTGCTACCTACAAGCACAATATGCTGGCAATAGACACTTAACCCAACTACACACCCTAACCATATTACACAGCGATTAGATTACATATAGCGATCAAATTACACAGCACCTAGCCATAGGACAATTCTATTCGACCCATTTTTCAAAAAAACAAAACGTTTAGTTTCAACAGGCGTGTCCCTTACCTGAGGAGCTGCTTTCGTGACCTTTCCTAATCAACGACGGTCCGACTCCCCTCGAACTGAGCCTTCTTCGTACGTAGGCGTTGAAACTTTGTTGCGTTTAATCCTTTTGATGTCGGTTCTGGCAACAACGATAGTGTTCCCTCGCGGCAGCGATGTGGGTGCTGGGCAGGGATTTTCTGTGTTGGAAGGCGTGTGGAGTGGTGTGGGAAACAATCGGTTGCGAGACCGTGAGCGTTGGGTGGCAGCGGCTTAAGGAAGAAAGTGAAAAAAAAAAAAAAGAGAGAAGGAAGGGCGGCTAGTGGCGACAGAAAGAAGGAAGAGCGGCCGGCGGTGGCTAGCTAAGGGTTTGTCTCACATGCTGAATCTTAGGGCTTATTTTTTTATAACTATTATTTTGTTATTGGGCCACGGGCCCAAAACGTGGACCTTACAATATGGAAACCTTCCCCTAGAAGACGCGTTTTAAAGCCTTGAGGGGAAGCCCGAAATGGAAAGCCCAAAGAAGACAATATTTGCTAGTGATGGATCTGGATCGTTAGTAAATGTAATGTCCCACATTGGTTGGGGAGGAGAACAAAACATCCTTTGTGGAAACTTTTCCCTAGTAGACGTGTTTTAAAGTCTTGAGGGAAAACTCGAAAGGAAAGCCCAAAGAGGACAATATCTGCTAGCGGTGGACCAGGGTCGTTACAAATGGTATCAGAGCCAGACACTAGACGATGTACCAGCCTTCTCGCTATTCCCCGAAGGGAGATAGGCACGAGGCGGTGCGAGGACGCTGGGCCCCGAAGGGGGTGGATTGTGATGTCCCACATTGGTTGGGGTGGAGAACAAAACACCCTTTATAAGGGTGTGACTCGTTGCTTGGGGAGGAGAACAAGAACAAAACACCATTTATAAGGCTGTGACGCATTTTAAAGCCGGGAAGAGAAGCCCGAAAGGGAAAGTCCAAAGAGTACAATATCTGCTAGAGGGTGGGTCTGGGTCGTTTTAAAGCCTTGAGGGGAAGCTCGAAAGAGAGTCCAGAGAGGACAATATCATCTAGTGGTGGACCTGAGTTGTTTTAAAGTCTTGAGGGAAAGCTCGAAAGGGAAAGGGAAAGTCCAGAGTCTTGAGGGAAAGCTCGAAAGGGAAAGAGGACAATATCATCTAGTGGTGGACCTGAGTTGTTTTAAAGTCTCGAGGGAAAGCTCGAAAGGGAAAGGGAAAGTCCAGAGAGGACAATATCATCTTCGAAAGGGAAATGGAAAGGGAAAGTCCAGAGTCTTGAGGGAAAGCTCGAAAGGGAAAGGGAAAGTCCAGAGAGGATAATATCATCTAGTGGTGGACCTGAGTTGTTTTAAAGCCTTGAGGAAAAGTTCAAAAAGGAAAGTTTAAAGAGAATAATATTTATTTGCGGTGGACCTGAATCGTTACATTAAAAGAGTATCTATTAGATACTCGACAAATTATTCCTAAAATATTTCATCCTTTATTGTTTGGTATAATTATTAGGCTAAAAAAAGATTGGGTTGGTTGAAAATTGGGAACCGACGAAGAGGAAAGGGATGCGTTGGTGCTCCCACGTCTACATCTTGGCACCGCCCACCCCATCTTTTATTGCCAACCCAACCCTTTGACCCCTTTTTGTTTTTTCTCCTTTATCTTATTTTCATATATATTTTTTTAATTCTCATTGACCTAATTAATATATATATATATAATATTGTATCAAATACGTATTAGACATACAATTAAAAACTCATAAATTTATTAAAAAAAAATTAAATATAAGATTTTAGGGATTCAAATTTATTATTATATTGTTTAATATAAAAATGAATATTATATTCTTCCACCACTGGTGGATTAAAGTATGTTTATAAAATTAATGGATTAAATTAAAGAAATTAGAATATAGACAGCAAGCAAATAGGATAATATAACGTTGTATTTGCGTGGCACTAAAGCCGATGATGCAATCATGTCCCTAACATTCTCAAAAATACATTTAAATAATTAATATTATTCTTTTCTTACTTTTTTCAATAATAAAAAATATATTCAATTTTAATCTCATTCCTTTTTCTTTTCTAGGCTGTGACAATTTTTATAATATATATATAAATATATATTTATACTATATACTTTTTATGAAATTATGAGACTAAGGGTAATTCTATCCTACTCGACTCTACTCTAGATCAAAGTCTCTCGTAAGCAACGTTGCATTTCATTGTCATCTCGATTCCTGACAACATGATCCTTGCATCGTGATGTCATTCCATGTGTCGGGATTGCTTGGTCATTTTGGCTTGCTTGAACTTATTGTAAACTGACCCAAGTGTTGATCATCTTATTGAGACATTCTGAACATCCATCCATCTGGGTTTTTATTGGCATTGGACTCTCTCATGTCTATGTTAAACCATTTACGGCAATTTGTTCTGGATAGTAGGTGCATAATCTAACTTCTGACACATGGGCTGGGGCGCAATACTGGCACATACGTGTTGTCCAATACTGTCATTGAAAGATCATTTTCAAAGGAAGATGCCCGAGACACTCGTCCATGTTGTGATACACATATGTATTGCATGGGAGATCGTGTAGGTCATAGAGCCTAGAGGTAGTGGAGAGCTGACACCATGGCTCTCCCTATAGTACATTTTGAGGCATTTTCAATTTTTCTTGAGTATAAGTCATTTTGGCGAGCAATCATACGACCTCGTGCAACGTCCATCGAGTATCTAATTGACATTAAATTTAGTGAGCTTTCGTCTTTCATATAGTCGAACTTGACTCCAAAGTCACATACCGAAACTCATATCGAAACCCTGACTTCTAAGGTTATGGCTCGGGGTCCTGCCCGACCCTCTTCGTGCTCATCTTTGACACTTGTATTGTCTCATACTCTCGAACCTTGTGTATGCCTTGACTTCACTTGAACGTACACACTTGGTGCGTTGGATGGTTCACCGTCCTCCCTCTATCACATCATGACACTTCTTAATCTTGAGCATCACGTGGTCGAATGGGCGCCACCTAAAGGTTGCCCCTTGTCTGTTATGCATGTAGAGCTCACAACCTACTTTCTCTCAGTGAGGTCTAAGCATTGCGATGAGGGGTGATGGTGGCTGGCATATGCATCTCTATGAGGGCTAAGATCGAGTTTGCTGAGTGAGTATTGAGGAACGCTAAGTGCTACGATGAGAGGTGACAACGTGAATTAGGTTTAGGTTTTGTGTTGTCCAATAATATATATGTTCTTTTTAGTAAGGGTTGGTTCGGTTCAGGTCAACCCAATTTTTTTTTCAATGAATCTGAAACCCAAACTAAATCGATATGGTTCTAGAAAATTAATCCAACCCAATCCAAAATGTTATTGGAACCCTTATAGTTCGAGTTGGGTTAGTCTGATTTTTTGATTTCGATATACTCGGCTGACGCTTGATCCAGAAGTTAGAAGAGAAAATAAAGCTGATATTAAAATGCAAAATTAAAATAAGTAAAAAGAAAAGGAAAAAACGTACGAAATATAAAAAGACTATAATTTCTGTCACTCTCTTCATGCTATCTAATGGAGGAGTTGGCCTTGCTGACAATTACCATCGGAAGAAAAGGCGGCCAAAGCCGATGGGGCCATAGCCACAGCACATTTCACATACAGCACACCATTCACTTTCTCTCTCATCTCCTTTCTTCTTTATCTCACCTCCATTTCTCTCTCTCATCTGTGTTTTTTTTCCCTTCATTTGCAAATTTCCCATCTCCGGAATCTGGTCTGGCAGTGTTCAATTTCGGTTTCTTTCTTCGATTCCTCGATCAGGTATTGGTTTGATCTTACTTTTTCACTTGATTGCAGATTCGGGGGTTTCCTTGATTGTTATACTGGTTTTTAGCTTGCTTTTGTGTATTTGTTTTTCTACTGTTTGAAGTATTGGTGTTTGTTTAGCTTGTTGATTTTGTGCTTTTCGCCTAATCTGGTAGATATCGTTTCTGTCTGTCTCTGTCTCTGTCTCTGTCTCTCTCTCTCTCACTGAAACAACAATTTTTTGATCCGATCAAGCTCGGGATAAAGTTTGCTGGACTTGGAGTTCGTTCAATCGCTTCCTTTGATTTGATTTTCTTGCGGTCGATCGAAGGAGGATTGTTTCGACATGATTTGTAAGGCGTGGTGTGCATTCGTTGTTTTCCGAGTGTTATCTTTGTTCTGTTCTTAATTTACATCCTCTGAATCTTGGATTGCATCTCGTGGTGATTTCTCTGTTTTTTATTTCTGAGAACGCCTGAAATTTACAACACTAGGGAAGTTGGATTATGAAGATAAACTCCAACCATAAAGAAGTATTGTTGTTTGGCCACTGCTTCAGCCTTGCAATTTGGTTGTAGCTTTCTATGCTTCGTTGATTTCTCTTTCAATCAGTCGTAACAACTGTAGCAAATGTAGGCAATGCAAAAAGAAGATAAACTAATTAGGTGACGAGAAATAGTTGACCTGTAATGCATTGCTTTGATTGAGCTAGTCCATTTCTTTTGAAGATGAGTAGTGTATGATCTTGTGCCTCATTTAGTCCGAGCGTCTAAAGATTATTAGGCCATAGGGTGAAGCATCTAACAATTATAACGTTTTTTGTTCAAGGTCAACTGGAGAGCATCCAAACGCTTCATCTGTATCTACTAAAGTAATTAATTCTGTTCAACTTTCTTGAATTCTGAAAGATGTCCGCTAGAAATTCAAGACGTGATGCGACAGAAAGGGGTTTGCCCCCTGAAGAACAGCAAGCCAAGGTGAGGTTGCAAGTTTAATTTGTTAAAATATTTTAATAGAACAAGAAATTTGGATCCTCTCTTATCTTCCCAACTTGGTACTATGTGCGATGTGCCATTAGCGTATAAGTGATTTCAACAGGAAATGTCACGTAATGTATTTATTTTTCTGATACTAATTCATGGGGTTTAATTATGGAGTTCTCTATTTTCAGATAAATGAAGTAAAAAAGTTAATGGGTCCAGAAACTTCATTTGGTGGGAAAATCCCAGGTGTGTTTAACTATGAAGATTATTCACAAAGAAGGATGGAAGCGTGCGGAAACAAGGAGAGATATATGAGATTGGCCGTGAAAATGGTTTTTCGTCTTAATAAATTTGCAGTCGTATCTATGAGAACTTGCTACAGATCAGTTCGTAATTATCCATTTCTCTCTGGTCTACTGTGTTTGTTGATTCTCCTGTATAGATCAAGTCCTTTTTTGTTTTCCCTTTTGGTGTCCGCATCCCCTGTTTTGATTTGCACGGCTGTTCTGCTTGGAACCCTTCTGAGTTTTGGGCAACCTAATATACCTGAATTTGAAACAGAGGAGAAGGTTTCACGTGATGTAGCTTCCTTGAGATATGGGATTTTGGACAATGCTACTGTTGTTGCTAAGGAGGATGATGGTTTTACTGTTGAGAGCTTTGAAGGAAATGAAGTAGGAAATTCTTATGTGGAAAGGTATTCTGAAGAAGAGAGGAAGACAAGCAAGCTTGACGAACATGCTGGTTTTGTTGGCTTTGCTCCTGTGATTGATGAGCAAAATCATGAAATTGAGTTTGAGAAGGGCAGTGTTGAGGTGTTTGAGAGGGGTGGAGTTGAGGAGTTTGAAAAGGGTGAAGGTGAGAAGACAATAACAGAGAGAGAATTCCATAGTTCAGAGTTGGAGGAGAGGGGAGAAATTTATGAAAGGGATTTGGATGTCAAAAGTTCGGCAACAGATGGTGAAAATGTTATAGAGAACCAACTTTTGGCTGCCCAAAGCATGAGAAATGAGGTTTTTGAAGTAGAAGATCCTAACATCTCCATAGAACTTGTCCATAAAGGAGATAATCTGAACTCATCTCTCAGTGATAAAGATGATCATGATGAAAACGATTATGATTCTTTGGGTTCTGATTCTGATAGAGCAGAAAGCTCCTCACCTGATGCCTCAATGGCTGATATCATGCCTTTGCTGGATGAGTTGCACCCTCTCTTGAACTCAGAAGCTCCACAACCTGCTCATATGTCAAATGAAGAGTCAGATGCTTCTTCAGAACAGTCTTGTAAAAGTAATGGTGAATGTGTGATGTCAGATGATGAGGCTAAAGTCCAGGGAGAAGAACGCGGTGTTGCTGAGGATGAGGACGATGAGGATGATGAGGATGATGAGGGGATGCAAGAAGAGAAAGAGGATGAGAGCAAGTCAGCTATCAAGTGGACCGAGGATGATCAAAAGAATCTCATGGATTTGGGAAGCTTAGAGCTAGAAAGGAATCAGCGTTTGGAAAGTCTCATTGCAAGGAGAAGAGCAAGGAACAACATGAGAATGTTGGCTGGGAAGAATTTGATAGACTTGGATGGTTTTGATCTTCCTAGTAATGTACCGCCCATATCTACAACCCGACAATACCCATTTGATCCCTCTTATGATTCATACGACAATATGGGATTGCCACCAATTCCCGGGTCTGCTCCATCTATTTTGTTGCCTAGACGTAATCCATTTGATCTTCCATATGACCCAAATGAAGAAAAACCGGATCTCAAAAGTGATGATTTTGAACAAGAATTTTTTCCACCTCAACAGAAAGATATATTCCGGAGACATGAAAGTTTCAGTGTGGGCCCCTCGAACTTTGCTATTTCCAAGCTAGAGCAACAAAATATTAGATGGAAACCATATTTCATGCCTGAAAAAATAGCTGCCGAAGGAACAAGCTACTCTCCATTAGAGAGACAATTTAGTGAAGTCGATGAATCAAAACTGAGTTGTGTTTCTGATACTGAATCAATGACTTCCATTCCAGATCAGGATGACAAGAAGCCTGATGAATCACAATCTTTTCTGGAAACAGCAACAGGTTCCTACTTTGACTCCTCAGCCAGTGGTATCGAGCATGAAAATGAACCATGGGAGTTTATTGGCTCTGAAGATTGCGTACAAGAAAACAGAGATGTGCATCATGAAGTGATTGAGATAACTTTGGGATCTACTGAGAGTCACTTAGAAAGCCAATCTAGACCAACTGAAATCGGAGCTGCAGATACCCCAGTGGAGATTAATGCCAGTGAAATTCACTCCAAAAATGTATTAGTTGAAACAAATTTCAGCAGCAATTCCAGCTTGTGTTCATTATCAGAAGAAGTGAATGAAACACCATTTGAGTTCAAAACAGATGAGGGGAAACTGAGTAGCCTGCAAGCAGAGGAATCTGGTATTGATACTACTAGCATAACAATGTTGACTGCCGTTGAAGAAGACGCCAACTTCAAGAATGCCAGTGAAGTGTTGGCTGACAATCAGCATAAGGAGCCCGTTTATGACTCTAGCCCTAAAGCAAAAGGTGAGCTCTCGTTTTCACTTGTTTATTATAATGCGTATACAGAATTAACCAATATGCACTCTTCCCTTTTTACTGACACAATCGCCTCCTTTTCAGGTAAGGAATCCGAATTACATTCTGAAATAGAACAGGATGTTACTTCCAGCTTGAAAGATATGCATGATGACTCCTCAGAGTTACATAAAGTTGATAAAAATGAACAAGAATCGAGGGAAGTTTCAGAATTTATTGTTCATGAGGTTGCAAAGGTTGAGTCTCCCAAGCATGACACCAATTATGATGCTCAAAACTTAGCCGTGGCCCCTGAACTTTTAGTTGAGCATGTTACAATAGATTCTGGTCTGTCCTTCTCAGACATTGCATCAGTAGAGAGAGTAATAGTCGGTGATGTTATGGAAGAAAAAGATCAGTTGACAAGTCATGAGGAGGGTAGTATTGATGGAATTCACAAAGTTGAAGATGAAAATCTAGATTCTTCACCTTCAAGTGATCAGATCTCTTCTCGTTGTCTGACTTTCACTGAACCAGAGAACCAACTCTCTTCAGCCGAAATCCATGTTTCATCAGATATTGGGTCACCTTCAAATCCAAAACATGTGGAAATGCATGAAACATTAAATAACGAAGAAAGTCCTGAAGTTGAACAAACAAAAATCTGTAGATCAAGTTCATCCGATAGCAGTTCTGTGGAAGAAGTAATTTTGCAAACTGATGTAATTTGTCATACTGAACAACCTACTACTTCTATATCACATCGTGGTTCAGAAATCCCAGCTCAAGATGTAATTGACCTGTTTGAGACGACAGATTCTGTGGCTACTTCTTATGACAATTTGACTACTACCAATGCAACTATTACTGGATCACCGGAACAAAAAACCACTCCAGTGGTGGATGAGCAAGTCAGTTTGATTTCTTTGCCTTCGACATTTCCTTCTGAATTGGACCAAGTTGAGGAGCGGTCAATGAATGTGAAAGAATTTGTTAGGTCTGAACAAGATATCGTTGAGTCCTCAAGTGTCGAACCACACACAGAGAGTGAAGCCCTGCAGGATCTGGATATTAAAATTGATTCTTCAGATTCTAGTACTCCTAATGTGGCTCTTGAAGATATTTCGCCTGTCACTGAATTAGAGCAGTCCTGGTCGGACAAGCCAATGGTTGATGATCTTAGTAACAGTGAGGATACTGAGGTAAGTGTTGCTAGATTACTGATCTTTTTGAATACTTTTTTTGAGTTGATGGTTCTCTTCTTACTATGACATCAAGGATCTTGAAAAGATCCAATTCTTGCTATTGCATCAATGATCTTGAAAAGATTCAATCCATAGAGTTACTCATAAATCATAATGTTGTATTCATCATGGATTAGATATTGATTAAACGTGATATATAATTATTGCATTTTTCGTGGCCTGTGGATGGCCCTATCTGCATGGGGTCTCGTTTCCGTAAGATCTAGCATACCACTGCAAGTTTCTCTTTTAACTGATCTGAGTATGATAATTTCTCTTACCATGTTATTTAATGAATTGATTGTGGCTTTGTGAGAGAAGACTATAGTCATATTATTTAATTAGAGAAGTAAAATGACGATATCAAGCTCATACTTCGCAGGAACCAGGTGTTTTATTGACAGATTCTGCTGCTGAAGTAATCTCTGAAAATATAACACCAGAAGTTCATGAAGACATTTCAACAGCTTTATCTTCTGTAGACTCTGATTCATCCTCATCTTCATCAGATCATGACTTCAGATCACTCAATACTGGAAGAGATCCAAAAGATGATATTGTTGATGAAGTCGTATTTGAGGATCGTGAGGAGTTTTCAAGGCATTTGGACTATCTAGCAGAAACATTTGGACCTCGTTTTTCAGAAAAGATGACTAGGGAAGAGGTATATGAAATAACAGATATTGATGAAGGATTGTTATTAGAATTGGACGAAGTTGGGGATTTTAGCGTCAAAGAAGTTGGGGAACCAGTCCTCGAAGAAAAGGTACTCCCAGAGGAAGCTCAAGCAGAGAGATTTGAATTGGGTTCTAATTCCAATCCGACAGAAGCTAAATCAGATATACCAATTCTTGAAGCAAGATCACTTGATGATATCAACTTAGCTTTTAGGCAACTTCACGAAGGAGTCGATGTTGAGGATGTCATTCTTCCCAGTGCGATGGAAAGCCAGATTAATGAACTCAATCCTGAAGCAAGTTCGGATTTGGAGGTTGTGGAAGCGAGGTCTCTCGGAGATATTCATGTTGCTTTGACACAAGTATCCAAGGATAACATAGGTGAATCAAGTTCTAGCTCCAACAACTTAGAAGCTAAATCAGATATACCAATGCTTGAAGCAAAATCTCTTGATGATATCAACTTAGCTTTTAGGCAACTTCACGAAGGAGTCGATGTTGAGGATATCATTCTTCCCAGTGCGATCGAAAGCCAGATTAATGAACTCAATCCTGAAGCAAGTTCGGATTTGGAGGTTGTGGAAGCGAGATCTCTTGGAGATATTCATGTTGCTTTGACACAAGTATCAAAGGATAACATAGGTGAATCAAGTTCTAGCTCCAACAACTTAGAAGCTAAATCAGATATACCAATGCTTGAAGCAAAATCTCTTGATGATATCAACTTAGCTTTTAGACAACTTCACGAAGGAGTCGATCTTGAGGATGTCATCCTTCCCAGTGCGATTGAAAGCCAGATTAATGAACTCAATCCTGAATCAAGCTCGGATTTGGAGGTTGTGGAAGCAAGTTCTCCCGGCGATATTCATGTTACTTTGACGCAAGTATCAAAGTTCGGTGAATCAAGTTCTAGTTCCAACAACTTAGAAGCTAAATCAGATATACCAATGCTTGAAGCAAGATCACTTGATGATATCAACTTAGCTTTTAGGCAACTTCACGAAGGAGTCAATGTTGAGGATGTCATTCTTCCCAGTGCGATGGAAAGCCAGATTAATGAACTCAATCCTGAAGCAAGTTCGGATTTGGAGGATGTGGAAGCGAGATCTCTTGAAGATATTCATGTTGCTTTGACGCAAGTATCAAAGAATGACATAGATGAATCAAGTTCTAGCTCCAACAACTTAGAAGCTAAATCAGATATACCAATACTTGAAGCAAGATCACTTGATGATATCAACTTAGCTTTTAGGCAACTTCACGAAGGAGTCGATGTTGAGGATGTCATTCTTCCCAGTGCGATTGAAAGCCAGATTAATGAACTCAGTCCTGAAGCAAGTTCGGATTTGGATGATGTGGAAGCGAGATCTCTCGAAGATATTCATGTTGCTTTGACGCAAGTATCAAAGAATAACATAGATGAATCAAGTTCTAGCTCCAACAACTTAGAAGCTAAATCAGATATACCAATGCTTGAAGCAAGATCACTTGATGATATCAACTTAGCTTTTAGGCAACTTCACGAAGGAGTCGATGTTGAGGATGTCATTCTTCCCAGTGCGATCGAAAGCCAGATTAATGAACTCAATCCTGAAGCAAGTTCGGATTTGGAGGATGTGGAAGCGAGATCTCTCGAAGATATTCATGTTGCTTTGACGCAAGTATCAAAGAATAACATAGATGAATCAAGTTCTAGCTCCAACAACTTAGAATCAAAATCAGATATACCAATGCTTGAAGCAAAATCACTTGATGATATCAACATAGCTTTTAGGCAACTTCACGAAGGAGTAGACGTGGAGGATGTCATTCTTCCCAGTGCGATTGAAAGCCAGATTAATGAACTCAATCCTGAAGCAAGTTCGGATTTGGAAGTCGTTGAAGCAAGATCTGTGGGAGATATCCATGTTGCTTTGATGCAACTCTCCGAACATAGCATTGTTGAATCAGGTTCTACTTCCAATCCTACTGAGACTAAATCAGATATACCAATTCTTGAAGCAAGATCACTAGATGATATCAACTTAGCTTTTAGGCAACTCCATGAAGGAGTAGATTTGGAGGATGTCATCCTTCCCAGTGCGGTCGAAAACCAGATTAAAGAAGAATCCAAAGCCGAAACAAGTTCAGATTTGGAAGTTGTTGAAGCAAAATCACTAGGAGATATTCATGTTGCCTTGATGCTGCAAGCCTCAGAGAAAAACTTGAACGAACTTCCAACGAGCTCCGTGTCAAATGATCCATCAGAGGGAGGATTAGAACCATATGGAGTGGATTCCAACATTGAGACTGTCCCATCAAACACGACTAATGTCGACAAACCAGCAGACATAGTCGATGAAAAATCTTTAAATCCAAAGGTTTCTGCTTCCAGAACTAAAGACAAAAAGGCAAAATCTGGAAAATCAGAATCAGGTTCTAGCTCCAGCTCCAGCTCCAGCTCAAGTGATTCTGATTGAGCACAGGTAATCATAAGAGGTATAAGGAGTAGAATTATGTGGAGTTTTCCTCTTCATTTTAGTATTTTTCTTTTTGCTTTTCGGGTTTGGTTTTCGAGTTTGGTTACCTTATTCTTTTTTGACTGTGCAATCTTTTGAAAAAAATGAGTTGTGGATTGATTTCTTGTAATTGTGCAAGTTTCCCAGATCCCCATTCCCCCTTGAGAGTTTTTAAGTTTGAGGGAGAAGAAAAGGTGGGGGTTTTCTTTTTCTATTCTTTTTTGTTTAAATCTGTGTGTAAAAGTTCTATTGTATTGATGATTTGAGCTGTTTGTATTTGATGTGTATCAACTTTCCATGTAGTTTTACTGGATTGTGAGTATTGTTACAGAGATATCATCTATATGATGAATTTGTAAGAACTAGGAAGTACTTTTCTCTTTGAAATGTTGTGGGAATTGTGTATAGAATGTTGAAGGGCAAGAAATTGCCTGCAATGGTCGATTTGCTTGGTCCAGCAGGTAAGAAATTGGATTTGCTTGTTCCAGCCTAAGAATGTACATAAGTTTACGAGAGGTGACAGCTCGTGACGCTCCGAGATCCTTAGAAAAAGGGCACGGGAGCCCGCCCTTGATCATATTCCAGATGTCATTTTCCTATGGCTCATGGGAGAAAAGGTGGGAACAGGTATGTGTATCTAAAGTTCATGTTTGTTTCACGGTTTTAAAATTGATGTTCGAGAAAAAAAAAAACTTTCCTAAGCATGTAAAACCTTATTTTGTAAACCATTTGATTAATGGAAGAGTAATTTTTGAATATTTTTAAAATAATTAAAGTTTAAGAGTATTAATGAAATTTTTGAAAATTTTAAAAGTGTAATATTATTGTAAGTTTTGAACACCGAAGTTTTTTTAAAAATTAATTTAGCCATTATTTTATACCTAATTATTTTTATTATTTTATTTAGAAATTAGTATAATTGTATAAGATTATATATATATATATATATGATTTAATATAATTTATTCCTCTCTATATCATATATTTTATAGTTTGAAACATAAATTGTAATAAATATTTGTAATTAAAAATTTATATAATTTTATTAAAACATTTATTTGAGCAAAATTATTAAAAATATTACAAAATAAACTCAAAATTTAAAAAATAATTAAAACTTGGGATTGGAATTAAGAATCAGAAACTTTATATTTATTATTAAATTATGTGTAGTAAACTAGACATCTTTACTTTCACTTTCATGTATAGCAATTTATGAAGGACTTTACAAATTCAATTCCTCGTGAGTGGCGCCTGAGAATGTTTGCTTTTTACAAATTCAATTCCTCGTGATTGGTGCCTGAGAACGTTTGCTTAATCCACCACTAGTGTGTGAAATACAATTAAATAAATCACAAGAATATGAAAATAATAATAAATTGAAATAACAATAAAGGGAAAGATTTGAAATAACAACCAAGGGAAAGATAAGGTAAGAAGACAGATATCTAGATATTTGTCTTATAATAAAATATTAAATATAATATATATGGTAAACAATAATCTAGTACTAAATATCATTAAAATGTCCTAAGGCGAAAAGTGGCGTTCTCAAATGCGCAAAGAGGGCGAAGGCTAACAACGATACGAGTGGAGGTTTCTGCAACTCTAATTGTTCGTCTTGGTTTCGTGGTGTCCACAAGTACATCAACCATCTTGAATGTCCATGTACTTGGATCTCCACTACACTTTGCATTGTCAGCTAGATGATTGTTTCCAACACAACCTTCGCTTCTTCTGCCACGAGGGGGCTACCGACCTTAGATTTGAATTCTAGTAGTTAGATTTAAGTATCTCAAGTCTTCTTGAACACACTCAAATTTTAGCTCAATACAACAGTTGAATTTTGAGATTCAATTGATTTTGTGCGGGTTGCTCTAGCTTTTCTTATCAATGGCAAATATGTAAATATTTTGAACTTTAAGGGTATTTTGGTAGTTTTCCAACGCCTATTGTCCTTGCTTGAGTCTCTCAATAGTTTCCTTGGTTTCCTTAAACCTTTCTTGGGTTACCTTAACTTTACTTGGAGTATTTCATCTTCGCCCACAGCTTCAACCCCTGACAAAATTGAAGACCTTGTCTTTCTTGGACATGTCACAAGTATCCAACATAAGTCTAGAAAACTGCTAACATAGTCTCATATATTCCCGGTAGCTTCAACTCTCATTCTTGCTATTATCTTAACATTCTCTAAGAAGAACTGTGAGCGAAGTTCCTGTTTTAAGCTCTCCCAAGTGTCCACGGTACACCAATCATCTTGTATGTTCATGTTCTTGCAGTTGTAGCCTTGTCTTTTAGGGTCTCGACCCTTAGATTAATTCATGGATGGGCATTGCCTCAAGGCGGCCTGACATTTAGTCAATCTTGTATGTTTTAGTCGCAATCTCGTTCATGTGAAATTTTAAAAGCCTCATTCCATCAGGAACTTCACTCAGGTTGAGTAACTGATCTTTGATCTTTACCAATCGATCAGCCTGGGATTTGTCCAGTTGTTTCGGAGTGGACATACAAAAATAGTAAATACCTAACTAATGTGAAAGAAATCGAGGGGTTTGGAGACCATTGGTAACATGCCCCGGACAAGGGGCCACTAGGCATGCTTGTAAAATGTGTGTTGTTGTGGCCACGTGGTCTTACTATATGATAGGTTAGACGACTTGTATGATGTATGACGACACGTGCCTAGTGGCCCTTGCACATGTCATTTATGCTTTATACTTATGATGCTCTGATTATTATATGATGATGATGTGCGATGTATGACGTATGATGACATGAATGATGTTCATAATGTTGTTATATAATGACGTTGTATGATGATGATAATGCATGACAACATAACGATGTAAGATTATGAAGTTCCTTAATATGACATTGTTTTCCATATAAAGATGAAATGCATGTTTTAAATGCCACGCTGCATTACGACTATGATTTTTCTAGGACATTGCCCTAGTTAACGTTAATGATGATGAATGTACGAAGACCAATGTACATATATTACTTGTAGTAATATGTGAACGGAACTTAGGGTGAGTCACAAAGATGTTTTAAAGATGAGAAACTATAGGGAGCTCATGCATTTTGTGATAGTGCGGATGTGTACACTATGATGATGAGATGATCATGTCTTGCATGACACTCAGGGGTCTGCTAACTCTTGGATGTCGCTACGGACAACTAGCTCGACTATGATGGGTCAAGGGGGGTGCGAACCGCTTGGAGATCCACACTCACACATGTGAGTCGTGTGTAGGGAAGTACTACACATCCAATTTAGTCCGGACTAGAGGCCACCCCTATGATGGTTTTAATGATAGGTCTCTCGAGCATGAGTTGCATATATGATAGGTCCAATTTAGTCCGGATTGGTGGCCACAACTGAAAATATATGTTTGTTAGAATATTATTTTCGTACATACAATTTAAAACAGTTTATCGATCTCGAGATCTTTTTTTTTTTTCTCTTTTTCTTTCTATTCGTGGATCGTTTTTTTCTTCTTCTTTTAATTAGGTTAGCACTTAAAAATAGTTGCAACAAAATTAAATAGGGCATAAGAAATTCATTCAGCTTCAAGCACTTTTCGGCCAAATTTCTCACTGAAGCAAATCGGTATATTTGATAGTCCTAGATACATTCGTTAAGCATTAGGAAGTCATCACCCACTTTATTCCTAGAAATCCCACTAAAAGACTTAATCAAAGAGATGAGACAAATTTCATTGTATCCATATGGGACGTGGGTCCGTTCAAAAAAAGGTCTTAGATCTCTTTGCGAATGGAGGCTATCTACGCCTAGACCCGTTGAGAGATCCCGATCCTTATCTTAGGCGGGATGACCTGGTCGAGAGAGTACGATACATCGGTATAAAAGATTGAACTATGTTTTTTACTTGATTCACATATCTCTCTCATTAAACCCTACAACCCTACAACCCTAAGCCGGAATTACTCGGAATTCTCCCGAGTAAGATTTGAGAAGGTTCATTGAGATATTCTAATCGGATGGAAACAGTTTTTTTTTTTTTTTTTAAATTTAATTTTTAAAGTATAGTATAAAAATTAGAAAAAGAAAAAAACATTAATTTCTAGAACACAAAATTAAAATGTTGTTGTCGATCGTACCTAAAAATTTTACAAATTCAAAAGCGAGACAAGAAAAACTTGGAAAAATGTGGTATGAAGTCGTTGTCGATCCGACATAAAACTTTTTAAAACTTACCATTGATACAAGAAAAACTTAGAAAAAAGTAATGTTTCTTCTAGAATGGTTGAAAATAAAAACTAAACTGTCAAGAAAGAAGCCATCACACTCTACTCTACTCGTGAGTTAATTCAGGTTCGCATTGTTTAGTCGATACCTGGGAATAAGGACAAGGTTTTGAGCTCTAGGACAAGTTAAACCGAATTCTTCTGTCATATCCAATTCAGCTTGCATCATACCATTCGGTAGTTCCCAATCAAAGCAATGTACAAGTTGAGCTACCACAAGCCGAACTGTGGTCAATGCTAATTGCATTCCAGGACAACCTCTACGACCATATCCAAATGGAATCAGTTTAAAATCTTTTCCTTTCATATCTACGTGCTCATCAACAAATCTTTCGGGAATAAATTTGTTGGGATCTAACCAAGTCCTCGCATCTCGCCCTATTGCCCACGCGTTTATTACTATGCGAGATTTGTTAGGAATATGGTAACCATTGACCATGCAATCTTGTATGGATTCACGTGGAATTAATGGAATGGGTGGATGCATCCTAAAAGTCTCTTTGATGACCATCTCTAAGTATTTTAAGTTGTTCAAGTCTGATTCTTCAACCATTCTATTCAAACCCACCACTTTTTCCAATTCTTCTTGCATCTTCTTCATTATATGTGGATGCTTAATAAGCTCGGGTAACGCCCAATTGATTATAGTGGTTGAACTATCAACCGCTGCGATAAGCAAATCCTGCCAACAATTGAGATGTAAAGTTGTCAAATTTAGATACACATATATTAATTTGATTTAGTTGATGTGAGATTCTACATCGGTTGGAGAGGAGAATGAAGCATTCTTTATAAAGATGTGAAAATCTCTTACTAGTAGACGTGTTTTAAAAACCTTAAGCGGGAAACCCAAAAGGGAAAGCACAAAGAGGACAGTATCGGCTAGCGGTGGGCTTGGGCTATTACAAATGGTATCAGAACTAGACACTGAGTTGTGTGGTAGCAAGGACGCTGAGCCCCGAAGGGAGTGGACACCGGGCGGTGTGCCAGCGAGGAAGCTGGACCCCGAAGGGGGTGGATTATGAGATCCCCACATCGATTAGAGAGAGTGGAACGAGTGCCAGGACCCTGGCCCCAAAGGGGGTGGATGAGGAACGAGTGTTCGTGTCCTCAAGGACACTGGGCCCCGAAGTGGATTGTGAGATCCCACATCGATTGGAGAGAAAATAACTTGTGTGAGCGAGGATGTGGGCCCTGAAAGGGGTGGATTGTGAGATCCCACGTTAGATCTCACATCAATTGGAGAGAGAGAAACGAGAACACTAGGCTTCAAAGCGGGTGGATTGTGAGGTCTCACATCGGTTGGAGAAGGTAACGAATCATTTTTTATAAGAGTGTGGAAACCTCTAACTACCAGACTCATTTCAAAAACTTTGAGAGGAAGCTCGAAAGAAAAAATCCAAATAAGACAATATCTAACAGCAGTGAGCTTGAACTATTACAATGGAACGTTTGTAAGCTTTCTGGTAGAGAAGTTTACTTACGAGAATCATAGCTTTAATGGTGTTGCAATCAATTTGGTAGTCATTTTCACGAGATCCCATCAAATCCAACATAACATCTACAAAGTCCTTATTTTTATCATTCTTGGACACAACATGTTCTTCAACAATCTTCTCTAAGAACCCATCAAATACATCACCAACAGACTTTGCACGACGGCACAATCCTTGAAGATCAAGCCTAGCAATAAAAGGGAAAAAATCACCCAAGTTAGGAGCTGCCGCT
Organism: Cucurbita moschata; assembly: GCF_002738365.1. Classification (NCBI taxonomy): domain Eukaryota; kingdom Viridiplantae; phylum Streptophyta; class Magnoliopsida; order Cucurbitales; family Cucurbitaceae; genus Cucurbita; species Cucurbita moschata. Next base: position 4,689,815 of record NW_019268531.1, read on the forward strand.
AACCGTGTGGCTTCTTGTATCACAGCCTTAAAACCCTTTGCATCCAACTCTTTGTCTCTATATTTTCTCCCCACCACCATCAAACATATGATATCTACAATAAGACATGAGATTTTCGAACTAAGATCCACAGCAACACGATTTTTCGCAGCCTCTTGAAGATGATCAACCAATAAACCAACCTCTTACTTTCTCATAGACGAAAATGAGTTGATTTTGAGGAAGCTAAACAATTCGAGAGTGCACATTTTGCGCATATTGCGCCAATGAGAATCATATTGAGCAAAAATGATCCCTTTTCTTCCATAGGATATTTGGTCGGAGGTCTTAGTAAGTGGACGACTCGGGAAATCAAGATCATGGGTTTTAAGGAAGAGCTCGGCAGCTCGAGGGGATGAGACAACGATGGCATGAACACGACCTAATTGCATGTACATGATGGGTCCGTATCGTTGGGATAAGTGATGAAGATCTCTATGAATGAGTTTTGATAATAGATGAAGGCTTCCAATAATGGGAAACCCTTTTGGACCAGGAGGGAGTTTGTTGCCAAAGGTGTTGCTTTTGAATAGCCATCCTTGAATGAGGTATGTAAGAAGGGAGATGAGTATGATTGTGGCCAAAATCCAAGCCATGGCAATCAAAATATGTTTGTAAGCTTGCCTCTACAAGCTCAGATATGGTCTCTATTTATAGATATCGTTTAAAGCTATATTCTCTCGAGTAAAAATGGTTTATAAATGAAGGGAAATGAGTGAATTAAATTAATTATATTTAACTTTTGAAATATGACAATAAAGGAAGGGTTGTGTTAGATTGTTAGGTGGTTCATTTTTTTTATTTTTTAAAATCTATATTTTTAAAATCTATATTTATCCGCAATACATAATCATTGAATAGAATTAATGGCGAGCGTGGGGCGTGATGACATGTAGTTGCTAGGGGCGGTGGTGGTGCGTGTCCAAAATAAAAAAAATTATATACGATTGGTTCGATTCAAGTTGACCAAAATTTTGTTCTCTAAACTCTAAAATAGAATCGAATTGGTTTGGCTAAAAAAATAACTCTAACCTAACCTATATGAACCAAAAGACATCAATCCTATAATATTATTCAATGCACATGCGAAAAAAATGTTATTGAAATTATCAAAAGATATTTCAATTCATGTCAGGAAGAATGAAATTTCATGGTTATAAATTTTGGGTGGATTACCGTAATTTAAAATTATTATATTTCATTAATATATTTTAAGACTTTTTATTTAGTTCAGGTTACATTTACATAATGGTTAATTATGGCCATAAGGTATGATTCTTACACTGGAATCATTTAATAGTTTCATTTTGAAGTTATATATATGTATGTTGTATTTGTAAGTAGACTTGAAAACAGAGTAAAAAAGCATTTGTGCTTTCCTTTACCTAATGACTAAGTTTTCTTTGCAATTCTATGTAGTTTAGGTTGCATGTAGAATCATTTAAGCTAAACATGATCGATCTTGCTTGTAAAGTGATTCGAATCTCAAACAAGTGTTCTTGCCTTGAGATATTCGATAAACAAGGTAATCTGAATCTTACTCTCATTGTAGTGATTTTCATATCAAGTTGACTCAAATTGACCCAAATTAGTGTTCTTGTCTTGAGATGTTCAATTCGAGTTGACCAAAATTTTCGTCAAATTTTTAAATTTTCGAGTTCAATGTACACCTCTAATCGATACAATCAAGTCGGCCTTTAGAATACGGTTGAATTATGATTTGTTTTTCTTAGTTCAAAAAAGGAAGGGTTTAAATGGGAAAAGGGCTTTTAAGAGGTAATTATTAGTTGGTTTAATGAGACAAATTCAACGCCAAACTATCAGTTTGGTCCATAAGATTTACATAAATCTCTCACTCTATATCATTATTATATTTATAACAAGGCATTACTATTTCCATTAATTACCTTTGGTAATGGTTTTTGACGAGGGCAGAAATAGAAGTAAATATGTGAATTTTTACATGGGTAAAATTGTTATTAAATTTAAATATGAAAACTAAATGACAGCTGAAATAATTAGATGTTCAAATTCATTGTTTGACTTAACCTTAGTGATGTTGACTTGGTTAAGTAATTTTATCATCGATTGAAATATCAGAGGCTCGAATCTTCATCTTACCTGTTATTTAACTATTAATAAATATTTTTTAAAAGAAATTATTGTTGATATTTGAAAATTTAAATTTATTATCCTAATCATAGAGTTAATTATTTATTTTAAAGCACCCATCACCAAGTTGGTTTAATTAATAATAAAGTATGCATTTAATCATGTAATTAGTTAATATCTAGGTGCCTCTTCCTTTTTCAAAAATATGTTGATAAATAAATAAGTTGAAAGTCAACTACAAGCCATTATTGTTTAAGTTTATTACAAATCGAAGACTAGGAATAGAAATACAAATTTTAAACAATACAAAAGATCCAGACAAGACAATCACAATACTGATGCTTCGAGACGAGTCCCTATATGATCATGTAGCTCCCGAATACTCTTCCAATTCGACCAGCAATTAACAAATACGTGAAAAAGAAATGTAGAATGAGATGAACATAGAAGTACTCAATAAGTAGGGTGGATGGCATTTATAGTAAGGATTGGATGATTTATTCCTAAAATAAGTATAAATACTCTAAAACTTATCCAAAATTTAAACCAGATAAAAGGCAGCCGTACTGACCTTAAATGCTTCCAAAGAATTGAAATTAAGAGAAAAGGGTCCGAGCGTCTGAAACCCAAATCGGATAAGCCAAAAAGCTAGCCTTGAGCCATAAAAAGTGTATTCTCTGACTGGTTTCGAATCGTTCAAGTGGGATGCTAAAATAAAGTGAGGGACTTTGACAGTGGAGCCAACTCCCACCTCCGAGTTTTACGTTCCCCTTCTTTCTTTCTTTATTTTTTTTTAATTTCAAAAAATTGGGTTATTACATATATGTTCTTCCACCCTCGCCACAAGTGCTGGCTCATCTTTTTCTGTGTCCCACTCATCATTTTTCTCCCTTTTGGAGGTTGTCACAATTCTTTCGATTGACTTTTTCTTGGACTAGTAATCCTCAGACTGGTCGCCCTTCTTTCCTCAATTGTGTAATTTCTTGGTGACCTTTTTCTTTGTCAGCATTTGACGGTTTATTGTTGCTTTGACTTTTACCTGTGTAGAGTGTTCTTCTTCACTCTTTAATGTGATGCTTCCCATTTTCTTAATCATGACTTCTTGGTTATTAACCAGTTTTCAAACTCTACAAGTAATGGTTGAGCAGATCATTCTTGTATTGCAATAACAAAGATCTATATTCTATTTGCAGTCGTGAACAATGATTCTCTTCATTTGAGTTTCTCTCATGGCGAACTATGGATCTAGTTTAGTAATCTCTCAAAAGATTGACTTGACCTTATGGAATTGCTGAGAAAGCACCATGTCGTGTTGTGAGATTGATAACAGCTCGTTCTACAAACGTTGTAACCTCGTATTTTTTCTATGAGAAAAGCATCATGAACGTGTCCCATACTCGTTTTAGTGTCTTGCCATTGAAAACAGTGATCTCAAGGCAAACATTTTCTTGTCTGTTTTAATTCTCCATTTACACAAGGCGCCATTAGAATCGTCCTCTAGCAGCAAAATATTATTTTCGCCAACGACCTCCTAGAGGTCTTGTTCTTGTAGATAGGACATCTTGCATGTTGTCCCGTATTGTAGTTGTTGCTGCTAGGTTTCTTGATTCCTCTGACAACCTCAATCATCAATTATTTTGACAACAACTCAGTAATACCAAACAAACATTTTCAACGCTAACTTGCAGAATTACGAAGTACTCACAGCATGAAAAAACTCACTCACAAATTATCTCAAGATTTTGTTCGTATCGTGGAAGATTAAACAGAGCCATCTAACACCAACTTTAGGAACAAACTTTGTATACGTTATGTTTAAAGTAAAGGAGTTCCTGTCAAGTTTATTTAAAGGGTTTTATTTAAGTTCAAGCAGCATAAGGTTTATGATTCATTTATGGAATTAGAAGCTCACATTGGTATTGTTGGAAAGAGGACAACTCCAGCTATATCACTACTTTCACCGATTTTGAAAAAGGAGCGAAGAAACGAGATTAATTGAAGGTTAGATTATGGGTCTACCTCAAATTTTGATTTTGGTCTCTTTAAGTATTGCAAAGAGAACAAAGCTTGAAAATGCATAAAACACAAGAGGTCATTTGAGCCCATCGATAAGAAATCTAGAAATTGGGCATTTTTTAATGGCAAGAATTAGTATGATTTTCAATAAGAAATTTCTCCTCTACAATAAATCTCGTCCTTTCAAACCAATTTGTACAGCTTTGTGGCAAGGAAATGAACAACTTTGGTGAAGAAATCAAAAACTAAAAGCTACTAGAAAGTTGGAACCCATGGATTGATTCTTCGGTAACCTTTTCAAGTTTGAAATTCATAACTTTGACTCTCAAATTTGTCCTTCATAGATTGATTCGGCTAATGGGTCTTATACCATTAGTTTTAGGGTAAATTAATGAACAAGGTTGGTGAAGATATCAAGAGGAGATGAGTTCTCAATTTTTCAAATCAAAAGCATTTTGGAATTAGTTTTCTGGGTAAGTTCATTATCGAACAACCTAGTATGACACGATATATCATACTTATTTTTAACCTAAATTATTTCAAATCAATCACAAATGGTCCATGGGATGTAGGCCTATAAGATTCCTCTGGAAATGGAGCAGAAATACCCACGGAATCAATGGAAAAAACACCAGTTTTAGGATAGCCAGTATCATAATAGCTAAATCTAGAAACGTGTATAATTTACCGTTTAATATAGTTTACAACATTATAGTTTCCACTTGCATGTTTGAGAACTCTGATAGTCTTAACATGTTTATGAGGTTTTTAGCATGCCTAAGTCGATTTTTATTCTATTTATTGAGTATGTTAAGTGTGGTGCATGTTATTGTCCTTAGATGCATGGTAGAGGTTTGGAAACCAATTTATCCACCGTTATGTTTTGGATTATCCCTATGTGACTTAGGGTGTCTGTTATGCTGGTTATAGATTATGAACCACGGTTGTTATTGAGGTACTAGAACCTAGTTGTAGGTCCCGTCGTCTCTTTTGGATTGATCATGTATCTTGTAGGGATGATTAAGGAGCAACTCCTATTCATGAACTAGCCAAGAAAAGTTAGGATCTATGTGGTACATATATCCCAGTTGTCACCTCTTGTGAGTTACAGAAGTCATAGAGGGTATGTTACTGAGGTAGCTTGGGTTGTGCCCAGTGGGGGAGCCAGGTTAGTTACTGTCTTCGTTCAAAAGAGTTATGCGACAAGTAGTTAACTATTCACACCTCCTCTTAGATTAGAATAGGTCAGTTGCTATCTCCGCCCGGAAGGACGATGCGACATGTCAGTTTCTGTTTTTCTTGAAAATGAGATGCAATAGGTAGTTATAACCTGATTCAACTAGGGAGGATTCTCTAGTTTGAACTCAGTAGATAATAAGGTATAGAGTATGTATATTACCTTAGAGCAAAAAGGCTCCTCCATACTTACTAGACTTACCCTAGGCCGGACCTTGTGAGCACATAGGTTGAGGGTCATATTGGCTCGAGGTGCTTTTCGCACCAAAATTATGAGAGATCTAGACATATGTAATGTATAGAGCACCTAAAAATCCATCGGTTATGAACCTAAAGGGGTTAGAGCGTTCTTTAGGGAAGGTATGTATAGTTCTTTCGTACATAGAGACATGAAAAAATTCGTATAGATATTGAGCTCAGGTTGACTAACTCTAGGGGTAGCTAAGAGCACATAACTTAAGGTGTCTAGGATATTTGGTCCCTTTTCTTCCATAGGATATTTGGTCGGAGGTCTTAGTAAGTGGACGACTCGGGAAATCAAGATCATAGGTTTTAAGGAAGAGCTCGGCAGCTCGAGGGGACGAGACAACGATGGCATGAACACGACCTAATTGCATGTACGTGATGGGTCCGTATGGTTGGGATAAGTGATGAAGATCTCTGTGAATGAGTTTTGATAATAGATGAAGGCTTCCAATAATGGGAAACCCTTTTGGACCAGGAGGGAGTTTGTTGCCAAAGGTGTTGCTTTTGAATAGCCATCCTTGAATGAGGTATGTAAGAAGGGAGATGAGTATCATTGTGGCCAAAATCCAAGCCATGCCAATCAAAGATATGCTTGTGAGCTTGCCTCTACAAGCTTAGATATGGTCTATGTGACGTTTTTAATTATTCTAGGAATTGACTCACCTAATTTTGTAAAAGAAAATAATTTAAAATTACTCTTAATAATTTAAATTAGTTAAGTCAAATTTTGAAGAGTTGAAACTAAAGGGGAGTGTATCCGACCCACGTCAAATAGACAGTGTATTCTCCAACTGGCTTCGAATAGTTTAAGTGAGATTATAAAATGAAGTGTATCCGACTCAAGTCAGATAGACAGTGTATTCCCCGACTGGTTTCAGACCGTTCAAGTGAGATTATGAAATGAAGTGAGGACTTCCACTCGGAGATGAGATCCCTACTTCTCAACTTAAGTAACATGAGACAATTTCTCCCCTCATCTTTTTCCTAATTTTAAGGTTATAACAACAACAAAAATAAAATAAAATACTCTTATGGTTAGTTTTGTATGAAAACTTTTGTATTTGTTTTAAAAATGCCCTAAAACGTTCCATAATCTTTTGAAAATACGGTGAAACTTTAAAATATCACATTACTACCTTATAAAATTTTAAAATGTTCAAAAATACTCTTACCATTAGTACCATGTTTAAAAAATAGTTCTAAAATTTTAAAATTAGCATTAACAAGCTTATTGTCGGATAGAAACCGTTTATTTACACATCATAGATGATCTTCGAACTTTGTATATACTTTCAAAAGTTCATGAATATTTTGAAACATAATAGGATGGTTCTGTTCATAGAAATGTATTTTTGAAATTTTTTAAGATATTTTTTTAAATATATTAAAATGTTAAAAATATATCGTTAACGATATTTTTTAAACAAATATTAACGATATTTTTATCTGGTAATATAAATTATATTTATATTTATCAAAATTATTGTGACTAAATTCAAGGTCAAAAAGTATATGAACTAAAATAAAATAAAGTTTGTGTGACTTTTATCTTCCAATACTAATCTTGTAATTATTATAAATAATTTACTCGTTTTGTAATTATTTTTTTTAATTGTTTAATTGTTTTTCATCACAATACTAATCTTGATTTCACTTGAACTAGGGCCTATCAGAAAAATTTTAGAAAATTTGGAGCCCATAACATACGAAAAAGCTAGCTCGAAAAAGCATCGTTCATCCAAATAAGTAGTCACTTGAACTTTCTTTAATGACTACTTGTTGCAATCATTAGGACATACTAACATGCGTACACACCTTACCTTAGGTGGTTAGAATATGCATAATTAGGACTTCAATAGGGAAATTTTGGATGAGAATGCTATGTGTCATAATCGCAGTTTCTAGGCAGCGGATTTTGGCAATTGTGCAAACACTGAGTGAGTCAAGCCTACTTCGAGTTACGTTGCCTGCTGTCGGAAAACGTGAATACAAACCTCGGGTCTCGATTTCAAGAGAAGATTTTAGAAAGTGGGGGAGAGAGGTTTTAGAAATAGAGTTTTAGCAAGAGAGAAATTGAAATTGGTGTTATATGGGAATGTAAGCAATAAAAAAAAAAGTAACAACGGTTTACTGCATATAACTATTAGGTATGGAGAAGTTGACAACTAGTCATATCCCCCTATAGTACATTTTGAGGCATTTCATGTCTATCCGATGTAGCCATGACATTGCCGAAACGTCATACTCATAAAGAAACATAAAAGAAATAACACAACAGGAAAGCGGTAGAAGGAAGCAATAAAGTAGTACAAGGCAAAGGTTTTGGTGTATCACGAGCATGCAGGCATGAGCACATGCCTTGGACAAACATGACCGTGACACTATGTATATTATGAAAAATTACTAAAATACCCCTAGGATGAGAATTTATGATGCATGTCGATTTTAATGCCTTATGTTATGATAGAAAAGAGGATGAGATATTGAGATCTACACTTCAGGTGATTGATGGTTATTATTTGTGCTTTAGGTGATGATAGGAATATCTCTTTAACAAAGCAAGCATGCATGAACCAAGCTAAGATTAGGGTGCTAAAGCAAGAGCTAAAGTGATTTTTACATTAACCTAAGTTAGTACATTTTTAGTAGATCAAAAACCCTAGGATCGTGAGAAGTGATTGGAGGTCTAGACCTAAGTGTTCCCAAAGAGTGAATTAGTCTCGAGTAGTAGGTCCCGAGCGATCTAAAAATGCTAGATGAAATTTTAATCACCTAGACACCCTTAAGAACCTAGTAAATCTCCATTTCAAGGACGACTAAAAGAAAAGCTTATCATGCCTAGTAGTAGTGTGAACAGACTTCACTAAAGTCTTAGTCTCTTATCTCCTACGGTACAATCTTAATGCTGGTAGCACCTTACCAAGTAGTAGAAGTTCACGTATCGTCGAGTTAGGCCTAGGTCGAATAGTTAACGCATTGAGGTGACCATGTGTTGTACATGGTGGAAATGACTAAGGGCCTCTACACTGTAAACCTATCTTGAGAGGGGTTTGAGACAACGTAGATAACCTAGTAACTGGCAAGCACACGAGGCCACACCCCCTCACCTAGAGTGACTCTATGACCATGTGGATGGCCTGTAGTTAACCTTCCACGACTGATGTTTAGACCAACTAGATATCATATTGTCCTAACATATTTTATGAGGCAGTGCCTCAATCTAGGATATTGGTCATTCATTGTTGTGGCTATGCAAGCTAACTAAGTCAAGAGAATAGTAAAGTTAGTTCACCCCAAGCTATGATTCACGACACCATAAATGGGCGAACCACCTCCAAGCCCAGAGTGAGTTTATTAGCAGTAAGAGAATCGCTCAGAACTTTAGGCCTTCCCAGAGACTCAGATAGCTATAAAACTAGGCTCGAACTTCCTAAAACTTAGAGCAAAAACTCATAATAACTTACTAGATTAAGGATGCAATGAGAGCCTACAAGTAGGTTGCTTACTGAGAATATATATAGTCACCCCTATCTTCATTTCTTTTTCAGATGTTTGTTGATAACTCTGAAATAATAGAGAAAAATCTCATGCTCGCAACACTATTTTGTGTATCTTCCATTAGCATGAGTGATTAGTTGGTGAATATTCTACGGTATATCATAAAATAATGTTATGATTTAAAATGACTCGGGCTATGAGCTTAACGTCTGGAATTACACAAAACGAAACACATTATGGTTTGATATATTTCTGTTTTGTAGGTTTATAGCAGCAAGTGTTGTCAAAGTAATAGATGGTCGTTGCTATAGCATTGCCTTCCATAGGAAGTCGTTATTCGTACGTGGGAACTCTTTAGCTAAAAGAGGGAATCACGATCCGTTAACTGAATTTGAGGCAATATATGCATTTTGATAATGGCTAATATTCATAAAATTTGAACGTTACAACTCTTGAAATGTCTCATAAAAGGCCAAGAATTTCGTTACGAGACTATATAAGATCATGTAAGTTGTATTTAAAAGATTATTTGTGTCTTTTTTTAGCTCCAAGCTAAGTTTCTTTACAATTCTACGTAGTTTATGTTGCATATTTAGAATCATTCAAGCTTGAATTGATCCATGTTGTTTGTGGAGTCTGAATTTCAAACCAGTTTTATTGCCTTGAGATATTTGATCAACAAGGTAAGACATATCTTAGTTTTTCTTGGATTGATTTCCATCGTATTGGAACTCGTAGATACTTTAGATTTAAAGGTCATGTCCTTGATCAAATTAGAATCTTCAATAATTGCTTTTATTATAAATAGGTTGAGCTTTTCTCGGATATTCTGTACTACGAAGTTAGATAAAAATGAAAATATTGGGGTTAAAAAAATTTAGTGACCCGAAAAACTCAGCCTATCCATCCTTGCATCACTTATGACCAAGCAACGTATACTCGAGCTTTTGGCTCCGGTTCAAGAAGAAAGTTTTAGAAAACAAGGGCAGAGAGATTTCGAAAAAGAGTTTTGAAAGTAAGATTTGAGAAATTGAAAATTGTATTATATGAGAATGTAAGCAAAAGGTAACAACAACGGCTTACTGCACATAACTAACGGGTAAAAATAAGTTGATAACTAGTCATATCTCCCATAGTACATTTTGGGGCATTTTAGCCCTTGCAGGTGTAGACACGGTTTTTGTGAACGGGTCATACACCCTCGTACTGACCCAATATGGAATTGTAAAAAACTATCTTGGATGAATGCATGTAAAAGAGGTTTGGAACGGGTATGCAACCATGGACAACACGTCTTGGACAAGCAAGACCGGGATATTTGTCATGCGGCCATTAACAACACGCCTTGGACATGCATGACCGTGACATCCTCCCCCACTCAATTGGTTGACGTCCCTGTCAACCGACCCGAACAAGCAAGACTAGGACATGTGTCATGCAGCCATAAGCAACATGCTTTGACCGAACTAATTCTAGGTTGAGTTCAAATAAATGAAAAACCTTATAGATTGAATTAGTTTACATATTAATAAATGATTCAAACAACTCGAACAAGCCTAAGCCTTAAAAAAAATTAAAAATTAAAAAATTTAAAATAAAAAAAAAAGATTACAGTGGTACACGTCACTAGAACATTGTGGGCCGAACAGTTTCGGCCCATTTACGAGTTAGATCACTGAACAAGCTGACGATCAGGTACGGTCAATCCCACGCTTCCGATCTTACAAGACCACGACACGTCATACCTCTCACTACTTTTTGTCGTTTAAGTGGGGGTGGGGCCGCCGGAGTTACTCTAAATATGCTTCCCGAACATATTTCTGAACCGTTCGATCGTCTCCCACGATCAAACATCCAACGGCTGGCGGGGAATCATAAAATAAAATAAATAAATAAATTACAAATTACAAATTAACAATAAAACCAGGGAGCGAAATGATTTTGCTCTCTCTTTTTCTCGGGGTAGAAAATTCGAACTTCAAAACTCAAAACTCAAAAGCTCCCCCAAAGGACAAACAGAGAAACTCCCGCATGTTCAAGCGGAGTGGTTTTGAAGATTTCGGAGTGTGTAAATCGCCGCGAATCTGGTTAGATTTTGAGTTTTGTTTCGACTTATGGCTTCTAGATTTTCGTCCGTTCTTCGTCTTTGATCTGTGATTTGTTCCGTGTTTTTTTTTTTTTTTTTTTGGG